>NC_140583.1:949382147-949892155 GCF_964204655.1 Triturus cristatus | reverse complement strand
GCACTGCAAGCTGTGGCCGGCGGTAGCATTTTCCCCCCACGATCACTTTCGAATTTCGTTGCGCGCGCTGCATCGCATTTGGCGATGCAGCGCACGCAATGAAATTCATTTTATCAATTTTTTTTGTAACTTACCTGAACTCTGCCGTATGCCGCGTTTTGCAACCCCCCACCCTGCCCCTCCTCTGCGCCACGTCACCGCCCCGGTAAAACGCCCTACACGGGCCGTCACTGGTACAGTGAGCTGGCATTACATGTGTTTTTGCTGAAGCTGCTAAGAAACCGCTTCCTATACACTAGAGTGCAACCAGGAGAATTGATTTATAGTCATGGCTAGTGCAATTATGTGGATTTGCTGCATTTGCCACATAATCCATCATCTGCATATGCAGATTTTTACCCCAAAAATGTTTTAGCTCAGACAGATATAAAGTTACTAACAAGCATTTGCAATGCTATAGGTCTCGCACTTACGCGAGTTTGAGCTACTGATATTGCAAATGACAATGCCTTTTATTTTTGTTTTCCTTTTTAAAACATAACTAAAAGGCATTTTCATTTACAATGCCAATAGCTTAAACTTCTGTAAATGCGAGACCTATTGCATTGCAAATGCTTGTTCCTTTTAGAGCAAGGAAGGCCTGTTTCCCGCAGCCATGCACACCACAAATTACTGAGGAAAAAAGAAATTAGAAATCGTTCAAAGTTATGTACAAAAGTGTGCAGGCTGGGGTTGTATGACGCAGCAAAGGAGTTCATTTGTTTCCAAAAGGACAGGGGTGCACACCAGGTTGTAGTAATCAGGAACAGTGTAAGGATTTTCAGGGCATGGGACAAAATGTTTTACCGGTTGAAGCGCTCCCTCTTCCATTATAACCATGCCACTTTCAGGCTTCTACTTGTGATTCGTTACCACCGAATGTTGGTTTCTAAGGCCCCCATTTTACCTCTCTGTGAGGAAGCCCCAACAGGTTTGTGATCTCACAGAACTCTACTATAGCTTTATGCAGTCTGAGGTTGCAAAAATGAAAGTATGTTATCCAGCTTAATACCGCTGACATACCTAGTCACACTTAAATGAAGGCTGTTGTTGTGTAAAAAAATAAATAATAATCTCATTTTCACACCTCAGTGCATTAAGGTAACCAGACAAGTGCGTGGCCTGTTTGTATCAAGTTCCTCCTCTCTAGAACTGACAGGCTTTTGTGTGAGAGAGAGCTACAGACTCTTTGTGAGCTTGTCAAAAACTGACTGCCCCTAAAGCATATAATTATGCGTTGTTGACGCAGCACAGCTCTGCCGATGAGAGTTGTAAAGACGCAAACCAGGAAGTAATGTAACATAAGAACAAAACTGGTGTGACGGCATTGCTGTCCGGGTACCAGTTCTTATCAACCTTAAACACCTCTCAAAATGTCAGTCACTCTTTCTTATTGTCTGAGATCAGTGGTACACGTATAATGTTACTGATCAAGAATAAACTTTACTCCTAAAACAATTATTATGCTGATCAATCGTGTACTACGGACTGATGAGATCTACCCTAGTAAGTAATGTATATCCTTCAGCTAATATCACTTGTGTACATGTTATTATTCTATTACTTTTGTCTTTAGAAATTGTTCAAGCGCTGTGAGCATCGTGGTCAGTCTCAAAGGAGCTATTTCTGATTCAGTGGAAAGAGCCAAGTATTATTCACACCTTTCCTCTAAACCACATTTCTTCCTATCTACCAATCCTTCTAATAGCAGCCAATCAGCTGTTCTTTTTAGGTTTTGTCTCTTGTTGAAATACCTCTTGTGGACCATACCAAAAACTTATTGTGGACTTAAGGCCAGCCCATTGATTACCATTGGTTGCCTTTCTTACCGCTCTCGTTTGCTTCTTAGAAGATGGCTTTCTTTCCTCTTCCTATGTTTTTCTCTCCATTGGAGCATAGCTTCTTAACCATCCTTTCAATTTGATAACTTGTATCCTTCCACTGTTCACATTCAGGAAATTACCTGTTTCTTTCTCATTCAGCTCGCCATGAGAGAGCATGTCTTTTCTTGCTCTCTCCCTTGTGTGCGCGTTCCCACCTCAAATGCATGCCAGCGCTGTTGCTCCCTCCTTCCCCAACCCCAGCTTGTCCATTGCTTCTCCAAACTTCTCATTTTGCCTTTTCCCCCTCCTCTTTTTGCCTGATGATTCGGTGTTTATTGCCTGTCGCTTCCTATTGTTGCCCCCACGTGGTGAATTCTCACATCCCACCTGCTCCTCCCCCACCCCACTTATCCTTTTTGCAGGGCCCGGCAGAGGCAGGGCTGCTCTGACCACGCTTGTCCCAATTTTAACTTCTTTTTGCCCACTCCTCCATTGTTCTCCAATCGCAAATTCTTAAAAAAAAATAAAAAAAATCTCAATGTTTTAGGGTCTGCCAGATGTCACTCCCCACCCACGCCACTCTGTGTTAAATAAGCACTTTCGCATAGATTTAATAAAAAAATAAATTACCACTCCAAGTCAGAGCCACCATCTATTTATGACACACAAATATCAATAACATGCTGCACATTATAGTGTTATGAAGTGGACACATCATCCCACTACTTTTTCATTATTTTTGTAGCCAATGTTGTATAGCATAAGAAAAATGTGATTCTTTTTGCTGGTGCTGCCAAGCATCATCAAAAAGAGTGCCAAAGCCAGTAGGTCACAAAGACAAGACTTATTGGCGTTGCCAAAGCTAGTTCACAAAAGTATCAGTATCCACAGATGTTATGGTTGGAAGGAGTCGGATGCTGGGAGAGTTCTATCTGCTATAACTAAACTCCACTTCGTCTGGATGTATTCATTTTTATGTCTCGCCTGCGTTGCAGCGCATGCGCTGCTCGCTTGTGAGAGCTATAGTCGTTGGTTTTCTGTCCGGCTTCTTTGGAAGTGGGGTTGGTGCACGCCCGGTCTCCCTTAGGCCCCGCCCACCCATCATCTGTTGCTAGTCATGCGTGCGTTGTGTCCTTGCCTCACGCTCGAGCCCTCCTTCTCTGAGAGGCTTTCGTCGTGTCCCACCACCGCAAACCGGTGCTTGTCTAGTGGGTGAGCACTCTTTGGTTCTCTGGGATTTAAAGGCCTGCCTTCTCATGCGCCTGTGTCGGTATCTGGTCTCTCCCCCTTTCCTCTTCCCCTCTACCTCTTTGCTTTTCCCAGGTCTGCTTTTCCTTCTCACTGATCCCTTTCATTCTGCGCCATCTCAGCGTAGTGCCCGTTTCACGAGCGCCGCACTGGTTTCGCTTTCACTGTTGAGTTGTTTTCCCAACTCCAGAACAAAGCCGGCAGGCGGACGAGATAGAGGGCTGTGCTGCTTGCCTCAGAGCAGGGGGCACTGCTGTTTGTGCCTGCCCTGCTCCTCGCAGCTGCCCCAGCCATGGATTGGCTCTGATCTCCCTTAACAACTCGAGGTATGAGCTCTATCAGCGCGCACCGCGCTGGTTATGCTTTCGTTGTTGTGTCCCTTTCCCTGCTCCTCCATCCCACTCTCTCTGCAATCACTCCCCCCCCCCCCCCCCCCCCCCCTCCCTTGCAGTCAGTTACCGGGCTCCAGCTTCCACGCTGTGTTTGCCAAGCCCGTATCTGTTTTAATTGTCTCATGCCCGCCGCAGTTTTAATTTATTGTTTTGATTGCTTTCTGCCGTCCCGTAATCGGATGAAAGCAAACTGCTAGACTCTCAGTTACTGTTTTCACACAGTAGTTTGTGTGTTTGGAGCTGCACAAGTCTACACTGAAGGGTGGAAATATGGCACAATTTTTAATGATGGAACCAGGATACCAATCCCCGTTTTAGCACTTGCACAAAAACTGTAAGTGCGGGTCAACTGTATGCTCTCTTTGCCTTTTTAAACTGTACTTGGGTATTCTGTAAATGTGAAGGAAAAAATGAGTATATAACGTGGCCTAGTACTATTTCAGCTACGGTCCCCTTTAATTCCACCCTGGTTTCTATAATCCGGTCACAATCAGGCTATACATACACCATATTGTTCATGCCCGCTAACTAATGTCCGAGAAGCTCTTTCTACCATCAAATGTTCTTTGTAAACACTCCTACTCATTGGAATTAGGTTAGAGCTGTATCGTATATCTAAAATAATCTAATATTACATTGCTCGTTCTAGATTCCAGTTTTGACTAGGCTCTTTTTTCTGATTTTCATCATGGATTCGAGGCAACAACAGAACATCTCCCAAAAAGCATTGCAACTGAATTCGCAAATTATATTGCAAAAGTTATTACACGATTACAATTAAAAACGTAATATAATAATAACAAGAGATGCATGTAAAGTAGCAATTCACTCTTCTGTACACAAATAATACATACCAACCTGCATGTGAGACTTCTAGTTTGATATGGTGGGGTTGTGGTAGTGCCTCAATGTAAGCAATGTTGGTGGTGTCATAAGATTAGCCACCAGCATATTGTGCTCAGAAAAGCAGATTGCAAACTCGGATTGGGCAAGGGCTGAGAGTCGAAGGTGTAGCGTAACGCCAGAGCCGCCTACTTTGGAGCTGGCGATCCAGGCTTCAGTCTCGGCGTCTGCTCAACAGCCTGTGATTCTGGGAAAATCACGTAACCACCCCGTGCCTAGAAACAGCGCCTATAGCCCCTCAGGAGTGATTAGCCGCCCCACAAATCCGAGAGCAGAATGGAAATTGTTTTGTCCCATAACTGGTATGAAAATGTATGCAGTCTGCTTTTGTTTGGGAAGAGGAGCAAGAAGGCCATTATAAAAAGGAGGAGAAGGGAGTCTAAGAAAGAAATGCAGGTAATGTTTTTCCTAAATAGAAACGAATTCGTTTACTTGAGGACACTACAGAAGAAAGGCTAAGCATTAACTAATCTGATAATCTGCATATTTCCTGGTAAAGGCTTTAAGCACACACGAAGACTGTGTTTTTGTTTCATACTAAGAGCCTTTAATGAGGTGCCTGCACTACTGATAGTGTAAAAAGTTAATAGATTTACATAGCTGTATGCGTCACTTCTCACTTCCTTTATTTCACAAAAAGCTTTATGAAGTGATAGGAGAAAATATACTCCATTTAGATAAGGTGAGCACCATGTAGAATATTCTCCATTTATGGCCCTGCTCCGTACAAAATTCAGTTGAATGTGAGTGTGAAAAGCTCAGTTGTCAGGATATACTTGAACCAGTTGTTGTTTTGGTTCCGCTCTCATGTTTGAATTTAGGGAATTCCACAATTTTTTACTTTGATTTCTCAAGGATCTGCTGCCCTGTTTAAGACCAATGATGCATCCTTGGTTGATCAAGTGTGCAGTTATTGAATTAATGTTATGCATTCTGCAGGTAATCCGGGATTATACTCCCAGTAAGCTATGTTCACACTTTTAAAGGTTTGCGGCCATTTTGTGTGTCTAGTTTTGCAGGCTCTGAGGCTAGGAATACGTTTTTTTTAGAGAAATTTGCAGATGGGTTTACAGTAGTCAGGTTGTGCCAGACAAGAGCAGTCCTAAGCTCCACCCTATGGTCAGTCAGAGTAGACCCAGCTTTTCACCGTGAGGTTAATGGAATAGATCTGAAGCCCAGTCGAAGGGGAGTGAATTTGTCTGTTTTCCAACTAATACCAGAATCTTGGTTTCGGCTCTGTTCGTGTACCAGAAGCTCTCATTGATAAAGTGGAACACACAGTCTAGGCAAGAGATGATGTTAAATGTGCTCCCGTGTAGGTTTCACATCCAGAAATAGGTTTGGTTGTTATCAGTGTACATTTGGAATTTAACCTGGTACTGCTGTAAAGGCTTATATGGGCATACTAATGTTGAACAGCAGGCCTGAGAAAACAATACTTGGCATGTGAACGGTTAGATTTACCTAGCTTTTTTAGGTTTGACTTATAATGGTACTCTCATTATTCATGGTGAACATATTGTAATTTACACGTGCGCTATGATTCATGCTCCTTCATCCATTGACTTCTTTGGATTGGGACTATTCTTCCTGACATTGTCAACCACATCTCAGATCAGCCCTTACAAATATATAAGTCTTACATTCTGGGGAAAGCATTAAGGCCTCTATGACCTAAGTGAACTTACCAGGAGACTCATCAATTTAGATGAAACTCTCTTCTTGTTTGTGCACTGGGCCTATAGAGTGGACCAAAGTGCCATTTAGCCTGGCGCGCGAGCTCAGAGGCTGGCCTAGGATTTTGTCAATGGTTAATTTCGACTATTTAACACGTGTTAGAATTAGAGTCTGAACAGCTGGGCGTGACCGGGGCCTCCCTGGACCCCGTGGAAGGCTTGCATTAGGGCACAGTGTTGTAGCCCTTTGACCCCGCAACCAAAGCAGTAACGGAGCCCCTGCTTTGAAGGGGCCCTAACAGTAAGGGCCCTTGCCCAGCCCAGCGGCGCCATGCCATAAGTGTACATGGGGAAGGGTGGCTAGAAAGTAATGAATACATACATAAAAGGCATTGTTATTTACAATGCCATAGCTTAAATTCTCGCAAATGCGAGACCTATTGCCTAGCAAATGCTTGTTTAACATAGTGTTTGACAATTCCTGAGACTGTCCCTGGCATTATAATTACGTAAGATCCCCTTTTGTTTCTGGGTTTAGATAATACAGCTGTTCAAACAAGCCTATTGCTTATAATATATGCAGAGTGGGCTTTGGGTCCGCCCCTTTCAATCATTGCCTTTCTTTGAACTTCCTCTTTCAGCCATTGGCTATAACTTTGCCTGCTGCTGGGTTCCTCCGATAATCCCTATCATCTGCATTCTTTTATAATTTTTATTTGCAATTAACACTTGGTGCTTTAATGAGCTCGAGCACAAAACGGCCTCTGTTATATTTTGCTTACACGCACCTGAGGTTCTGGGAAAACTTGACCTTCCCAAGTTTAATGTGCATGTGACTTACTCGCGCTGTTCTGCGTTTGGGTTGAAAGGTCATCTTTTTATTAACACTTAAAGGCACACACCTCTCTCCGGCCTTTTTCTTTTACCATGCATAAATATACATGTGCACGAGCGAGTACTAACCCTAAAGCCCTCTAGCTAGGCACTGGTGCGTGGAATTACCTCAGACGCAGTTCCCGTGGCTTCTAAAAGCGCCTAGTGTCCAGAGAAACAAAAGTACTTCAACATATGGCTCGCTGGTTTCCATAATATGTTTTTTGTTTGCTAAGTACAAAGTTGTGCAGAATCACTTTTGATCTGAAATAGCCCCAGGGCAAGCCGCCATTGCATGAAGTCAGCTTTCCTTGATGCCAAGAAGCAGAGTGCATTGGCGGTAGATGTGCTGTGCCAGAAGCCTGAAGACGCAGACTTTGAGAGAGCGCGCCCTTTTTATTATATTTTTTTTCTTTGCCGATAAATGTTCTCAGCCAGACAGCCTCTCCCTTGCTGTGGCTTTTGGTACGTACACTGCAACCATATAATGAGAATAGCTTTCAAATAGTGCACTGTTCAGAGGAAGTAGGGAACAGCGCTGCATAATGGCCGACAGAGTGATTTTAGCAATGCTTTCAAAGGACGCGGCAAGTCATTTCCTGTCGGTTATTCCGGTGACTGTTTATGAGAGACCATTTCCACCCCCTGAAGGTTGACCTATCGCCGTTGGCTCAACTGCCAGCATATTATTGACCAACGGTCTAGTTAGTGGCATAGCTATCAGTAGTGCAGCAGGTGCTGTGGCACCAGGGCCAGGAGGAGTTAGGGGGCCTTTTGTCCTGATTACTGTTTGTTTTTTAGTCCAGTTTCCTTGCTTGCGTTCAAGCCAGTGGTGCCCTTTACTACGTCACTGGGTCTAAGGTAGGTGTGGTGTTGTGTGAGGGGGGAAACACAGTCAGATGGACAAGACCCACACAGCCGTGGTCTTTCCATATCCCTTAGATGGGCAACTTCACCTTCAGTTTGGTAGTTACCCTGCTGGTAACCGCACATGTCACAGGAGGCCCTACCTTCATTGTGTGTTGCGCCTCGGACCCTAACCCTCTTTACCCTCAAATCTTACCGAAATGGAAACTATACAGGAACCAACCTTCTGTTTTGCTTCAGAGGCTGGCACTATGAGTGGCACATAGCAGGCGGAGGTAGGGGAGGTGTATCTAAGGCCAGAGCCCCTCCAGTGAAAGTTAATGCCCCTGCAACGCCTCTAAACTGATTTACAAGTCGCTTTAGCTGACTAGGCCTTTATGCAACTGAGCTCATGTATAATGTCCATGGCCCCACTACATACAAACCCTGAAGTCTGCAATGGAATGACACCTGAAACACTGTATTTATTTACCATGTCTTAAACAAGGCTCCAATGTGAATTGCACCCTAGATTAATATTTTTTTTAATCTTTTTTTTTTAAAACTGTACATTAATCGTGCTAAGTGAAGCACTGCTTCGCCTAGCACAAATAATGGGATACACAGGTCAACAAATAGGGTACCAAGGTCAACGAAACAAGACTGACGTTATAGAAACTTGTAAAAGTGGCTTCTTGTTTTCCTGTGTCAGTATTCACATTGAGTAGCAAATCACTTTTAGCTCATTGTTACTCTTTTAGATAGTTGTCTTTTCATTCATTAAAGGTAAGAATTACCTCCACTCCCTGGATAGTAGTTGAATATATAGCAAGGATAGATGCAGTGCGGCCAGAGATGCATGTCTCTATCCCAAAAATTGTTCTCTTCGCCTTTTCATCTGTTCCATGCTTCTACAGCCGTCCCACTTGTTTGGGGTGTTCAGTTCCTATATTTAACTCTTAAATTGATTACATGGGTCACAACGACAAGCAACATAATTTAAATAAATGCTTTCACTCGGTAAAGTAACATAGTGCAAAGGATAGTTGTTGCCAGATTCAGCATATCAATGACTTGATAATCCACAGATGCCTGTATATCACTGAAGACGTCACTCACTATGCGCTGGCAATACCGTTAGAGGGGTCCCCTAGCGGGCCCACAGTGCTCACATCGCAAACCATTAAGGAGTGGCTGAAAGGGAGGTCTCCAGACACTAGGGGACCTGTACCGAGATAGAGGGCTTATACCGTACACATCTCTAGTGTATGACGAGGGGATCCCACCGGGACAGTTCCTCACGCATCGTTCGCCGATAGCCACGCTAACGGACAGGTGGGGAGACATGGCTACCGAACCGAGCCCCCATCTCACCATACAGTATCTGAATGTCATGGGACGTGGAAGACCTCTTGCACGCTGGTTTGCAGCGTCCCTCAAAATCCATGCGGCATTCAAGCTAGACCCACTCCGTCGTAAATGGGAACTAGACTTGGGGCCACAGCTGGAAGAGAAAGAATGGATATAGACACTAAAGAGCCCGGTACGCATACCCAGAAACATGAGGTTCAGACAAATACAGTTATACATTGTACACAGGGCCTACCTTACACCCGCCACGATCAACCACTACTTTCATCGCACGGATGCGATGTGCCCAAGATGTGATGAACCAGGGGCCGACCTAATACACATGCTGTGGAATTGCCCCCGCATAGAGGTATACTGGCGCACAATAGGTAGACTGTTACACATCTGCACGGGCCACGAGCTGCCTTTTGAATGGACAGTGTATCTGCTACATCACCTAGACTTGGGGATAGTAGTTACTAAGCGGCTTCTCACCAAACGGTGGAAAGCAGAGGATCCGCCACATGCGTGAGCATGGCACCATTCGCTATTAGCTTGGGCCAAAGCAGAAAGCACTGCCATCAAACTCAAAGAAACACTGGGGCTTGGTAAAGAACCCATAGCGACCTATTGGGACACCTTCTTACACGCTCTGCAGCGAGTCGAGGTGGGAGGATCTGGGGAACTAGTCGACCGTGCGGAGGGTGAACAGTCAGCGTGAACCGCACATAACATTAGGGGTGTGCCGCGATAACCCATGATAACATATGGGTCACTTCAATGTCGGCACGGGTGTGGACACTATAGGCAGGAGAGGACAGGTGCTGAATTTGCAAGGAAATTGTGATGTAAACATTTGCGGGGACGAAGGGACAGGATCATACGGGCAGGTCATTGTTTTTAGTTTTAGTTACTTGTTACTACATCTGTACAAAAGATCAAGGTGAATGAACTGGAAGGACTTTTGTGAAGCGACACAGCTATCTCTCTCATCCCACCGTATTTGTTGCAACTCTGCACAGTGGTGGATAGCGCTCGGAGAACAGATGCTGTCACTGCCTCCTCAAAGGAGAGTTTTGGGCATTTAGAAACAATACGTCACAGACTGTGTACTCGATTTAAAACAAAGTTTGTACTGTACTGATGTCCAATGATTATGCTTGTACCGCAACCTAGACCTATACTGTAAACAGTTATTTTCACATGCAATTGTTACCTTTCACAAAATGTTAAAATCAATATAACAGTTTTAAACAAAAAAAATCAATGACTTGATAATCTAGAGCAGGGACAGTCAAAAGCTGCTCACATGAAATGCTCCAGGTGCAAGTCATACAAGCCATTCCATAAGAAACTGCCACCACAGCTGGAAACAAAACTGCAGTCTAATCCACCAAAAATCTGCTTCTCGCTGCAAACACACGTGTATGCCATGGACCTGTCCCTAAATATTCAAGCTGTGAAATTGCATCCTCCTGTACATGGCCTGACTGTACCCTGAGGTCTTCCTTAAGTGTAGGAGCTGTGAAACTGCATCCTCATGCAAGGCTGGACCCATGCTGGCTTAAATGTCCTCAATATCACAATCTTATGATTCCTACACACCTTCTTCCCTAGTTGGATATGTGGCAAGGAGGCAAAGCCACCTCAAAAGAATGATGTTAAAAATAACAGTGAATTTGTCTGCTAACGTGCTCAGTGGTAGTGTTACCATCCAGGATCTGGCTCATGTATTCATGTAGGCCTGAGTATCTCATGAGATCCTCCTGCAATTTCCAAGTCTGTGAACAGAGCTGTGTGGGACTTTGGCAAAGCCTTCCATTCTAGCTTACCCTGTTAGATATCTTCCACCTTATGGAAGTAGGCCATGTGACCATCAGGTAAATCACATTTGGTCTATTCAAATGACACTTGCACCCAGAGGGATATTCTTTAGAGGATAACAACTTCTCTTGGCCTGACCTGTAAATTTTACCGGTAATTCCAGTTGAGAAACACAAGTAGAATATATACTAGGGGATAAATACTTCCATGTCTGGCAGTAGTCAGGAGTTGGAGCTCAAATCTGTTGAGAAATCTCTCATTAGTGTTATGAAGTACTTAAGAAAGGGCACACTTTCTTATCAGTGTATTTCTTCATTTTTATTATACTTATGTTTTTTTTGAGAGGAAACTAGACTGGTCCATGGAATGGTGCACTGCTTGCTAGATGTGTTTGACCCCTTTATGAAATTGTTGCTACTATGTGCAATCATTTTGCATCCTGCAGAAAGGGGCTCCTCCAAGAGCTGCTCATTCTGTACCGCTTCCTTTTTTAGCTTCTCTGCACCTAGGTTCTCCTTGAGACTCACCAAGCTCAGATCTGGAGATAGGAATTTGCCTCAAAAAGTGGTTCTGCCTTGATAGTGCCCTTGTGTTCCAAAGTGCAGCATCTTGGTCCTCTGTCTCAAGGATGCAATGATGGCCCAACGTCCTGGAGCATCAGAATAAGGGAAGATGCTTTCTTACCTGAAGGTTGTTGTAATAGGTTGTGCTGGATCTTTCAGAGAAGGACCTTTGTATTCGTATTGGCAATGGATTGGAAGAATCGTCAATCTAGAAATTTGGTATCTTTGTGTGAATTCACCTGATCATCAATGTTGGACCTATGTCCTAGGGGTAGCTTGGCTCCGGTCAACAGGCTTATATCTCCCTCTGGCTTCTCATGCTTGCATCCTACCCAGCTTGCAATCTGGCGCAGCCTCACCCAAAAAGGACGCTACACTGATTAACTGTGAAGTTTTATTAAAAAGACTTGAACACCTCTCCTCCTTGTTAGGCTCAATTAATCAATTTTCCATTAAACTGGTAACATTTCAGTACCTTCCCAGTACCTTCCCAGTACCTTCCCAGTACCTTCCCAGTACCTTTCTAGTATATTTCTAGTATAGTTCTAGTATATTTCTAGTATATTTCTAGTATATTTCTAGTACATTTCTAGTACATTTCTAGTACATTTCTAGTACATTTCTAGTACATTTCTAGTACATTTCTAGTACATTCCTAGTACATTCCTAGTACATTCCTAGTACATTTCTAGTACATTCCTAGCACATTCCTAGTACATTCCTAGTACATTTCTCTATATCTTGAGGCACACCAAATAGAACAGTACACAATAACTTTTCAAACAGTGTTTACAACCACCAAAGCTTAACCCCCGGTCACATTTCAGTCGGGCATTTTAAGTATGACTTGACCACTCCACAGGGAATGTTAATTCAATTTGGCATCCCACAACTACTTCCCTGGGGCCTATGTACAGCACCTGAACTCTCTAGGCTGTTCCACAGTAGCTTGGTTAATTGTCATTTACTGCTTCTTTTCCCTTGTAGCCCTGGTATCAGTCCTGACCGCTGGGGTTGAATAACACTTCACACAGTCACCTCATAACCATATAACATAGGCCTTAATCCCTTCTAGTTCCGTGCTGGTCTCCTAGGGGTCTCGGCTACCAAGAGAATAATAAACAACACGTATGATTACCACGGACCCTGTTAATAGCTATGGCCCTCACAGAATTCTCTCACTCCCCTCCCTCCTCCACCAGGACCAGCTTACGGTTAGTCTTGCTATACTCCTCACTGGAACTGGAGCTGCTTTTCTCTCATTCCGCGAGAGAACGGGTCTGGTTGGTACGTGGAATCCTTTCCCACCTAAACGGCGAGAATCTGGGCTCTGTTGCCGATTTTCCCCCAAAACTGTCGGTACGGTGCCCCTGCCGGATTCAGCTTCCTGACCTTCAGACGCGGTGAACTTTTAGACGGGGATTGGGATTCTCTCGAACTCCCCCCTGAAAGCAATGTCGTACGCTGAATTCCTCTTCCTCACCGGCAAAGGGCGGCGCTTCGGCCCCGCGGCACGTGATCAGAGGACGGCGGCCTCCTGGCCGGGCCCGCCCCCTCTCCTTCCTGCCTGCTTCCTGAGGCAGCTCTCGCCGGAGCTTCGACGGAGTCGCTGGCTCCCGGCCCCTCACCTCCTCAGCTCACTGGCACCGCAAGTCCACACAGAGGACCACCGGCCACGCGACCATGACGTTGGGGTCCGCTTCAGGTAGGGACCGGACACAAGTATTTTCGGGGAAGTGGGGGGGGGGAAAAGAGTCTGGTGCGGCCCTCACGCGACCAGGAAGGCTCCGGGAGAGTTAAACAATATGGCCCAGTCTTCTTGCTACGGGTTGCGTCTCACCCTTCCAAGACCAGAGACACAAGGCGAAGGGTAACGGGTGCTGGATCCCACACGGGGACAGTGACGGAGACCCGATAGACTCCTGGGCTTGGGCACTATCACTTCTTCTATCAGTCAAAAGGGGGGTTTTGGCCACAACCGGCCAATCCTGCAATCCCCGGCAACAATGGATTCGGGGAGTAGGCGGCCCCAGGCGTTAATTCACTCCCTCGTCCCGGCTGTGTTCAGGGACCGGTCAGGTGGTTGAGGGTGGTGTCACTGCCGTAGATACCCTGGCAAATCCTGAGATCTGTCCACTCTTTGTCCAGCGCAGCCACCTCCCCACTCACGTGCCTTACTCCTGACTAGCCTGCCGCCTCACTCTCACCTAAAATGGCTGCCCTCCTGCCACCTCTATTTATCACCTTGGGCCTGACTTGCCAGAGGGGCCCAGAAGGTTCCGGGACCTCTCAGGGTAGTCATGGCCCAGGAGCTGAGGTGACAGTTGGAGCCAGCATTTTGTGCCTCTCACCTTCCCCATCTATTTCCCTCAGAGGAGCACCTTGCGTCTTTTCCTCAGGTGAAGTGGAAAAAAACACCCAGAACCTCTACATCAGCACCCAATAGTTAGGTAGACAGAAAAAATGAGGAGGGGGGAAGGGACAAAAATAATAAAATGAGGAGGGAACTGCCAATGGGCTGACAGGTCTAACACGCGTCCCCCCCAGCTGAAAGTGGGGAGAGCTACCCAACCCCTTGGGAGTCCTCTTCACTAAGGCGGAAATACCTGGAGAGACCGTCAGCATTGGCGTGGTCCACTCCTGGGCGATGTTCCACCCTAAAGTCCATCCCCTGTAGGGAAATGGACCACCTCAACAGCTTGGGATTCTCGCCCCTCATTTGCATCAGCCACCTGAGGGGCCGGTGGTCGGTCTGAACCAGGAAGTGCGAGCCAAACAGGTATGGCTGCAGATTCTTCAGAGCCCACACCACCGCAAAAGCTTCCCTCTCAATTGCACTCCACCTCTGCTCCCGGGGGAGTAGTCTCCTAGATAGGAAAACCACCGGTTGGTCTAGACCCTCATCATTAAGTTGCGACAGCACTGCTCCAATACCGTGCTCCGACGCGTCCGTCTGGACAATGAACTCCTTGGCAAAGTCAGGGGCCCTGAGAACAGGTGCCGCACACATGGCCTTTTTCAAGGTGTCAAAAGCTTGTTGACATCCCTCGGTCCAGATCACCCGTCGAGGGTGCTTTTTGGAAGTGAGCTCAGTCAAGGGGGCTACGATGGTACTGAGAGACCAAACTTTTTTATAGTCCGGCAGCGCCAGGGAACAACGCTCTAAGCTCTCGGGTTCTCCTGCCTGGATTACCAATATAACAGAAACACGGGATTCTTCTAGATGGCATCAAAGATCGATTTATTGGCTGCAGCCAGTAGCAGAGGTCCAACAAGTACCACACAAGTAGGTTGCGAGGAGACTGCTCAACAATACAAAGCAGGTCGCTCTTTTTATACCCAAAATCATGCCTCAGGCAAACATTCTTTGAAGTGCAGTTGGTCGCACCCCATGTACCCAAAACAATACTTTATTATTGATGACAATCCCATGTGTCCGGCCTCTTGGCTAAAACATACGTTCTTCTGGGGTTGAAACCGGACCAACCTAACATCCTCCTTTGAAGAGACCGTCCACTCATAACAAACAAATGGTCACCTCCCCACCATAAACAGGTCATAAAGGAAGGAACAGAAACGGAGGAAAGAGATAGTAAGTAAGGTTGGGCAGGTGTGTGCGGGTCATATAAGTTTATACAACACTGGCCTTTGATCAAAACCTCGCTTAACTCGAGGGCAGGAACTGGTTTGGCAAGTTTCGGCCCCAGGCAACAGCGTCAGCTTTCGCCAGGTCATGAGTCAGCGCAAGGCCAAACTGGGGGGGGGGGGGGTGGACGTGTCATGCAGGGTCAGGCTGCCTACAGTGAGGGCAATGAAAACAAAATGGATGCCGTGCACAAGATGGAACCCGTGTGTTCTTTAACGAGATTTACTAATAGGCAGCAAATTCATCGGGAAGCGCGACGAGAACACTCGTACATACCAAACTCGCTATTTACGATATGCAGATACCAAAATCGTAACGGAGCCATGATATAAACACACGGGTTCAGAATTTACGGAACCACAGACCCTCCTTTTGCCCTCATTTAGGCAATAACCCATTCTGAATCTGAGTCAATATCAATCTTCATCAGATCATCAATATGTTGCTGAAGCATCATCCTACCTCTCTGTTCCTCCCGTGAAGCAGGCGGACTGCGCACGCATACCGTAGCGCAAAGGCTACACAAGGCAGGACCACACTGCACACAGAGGCAACAAGTGAAAAGGACTGCTAGAGCCATTCCACTGATCGTCAGAATTCTCCATCCCCACGTGGACAACAGCCCCCAGAACCAATCAGTAAACGACCAATCTCCTTCGGCCATATGTATAGACTCGGAGATCTTATGTAACCTGGAAATGGCCTTGTACACTGTTGGAGCATTGTCTGGTATGAAGACACAGCAGCTCGATTGGATCACTTTACATACTCCCCCTCGGTCAGCAAGTAGAACATCTAAAACCATACGGTTTTGTAATGTCATGAGGCGATCCGCTTGAAGCTCAGCGGTCAAATTACTAAGGGCACCAGCAGTTTCGTTCACCGTGGACTCAACCACTCGGGTTAGTTGTCTCAAATGCCTACTATTTACCATGGGTCCCCAGTACGGCAGGAATCCCTTAAAGAAATCCCCTGCTTCTTGACCCGCGGTGTCCTCCTTATCGAAGACACCTCTCACAACTCTCGTCTTGTGATAGTCAGCGGAAGCGGTATACGTAGGGGGCAACAGATAGGCAACAAAGCAAATGCCCGAAAAATCTGGGGGCAGCCATGTATAAGCCTGATTGTGGCATACAAAGTACGTACCCTTAGCAGCCAAAAATGATGGGGAAG
The DNA here is from genome assembly GCF_964204655.1 of Triturus cristatus. NCBI lineage: Eukaryota > Metazoa > Chordata > Amphibia > Caudata > Salamandridae > Triturus > Triturus cristatus. Next base: position 949,875,799 of record NC_140583.1, on the reverse strand, counting down.
ACTGCGACGGAAAAATGTACGTCTGGGTGCAAACACTCTTCCCTAGCTGAGCCCTCGGATTCGTACCATTTCCTTGCAGACAAAAATGACCTCGGTGGGGTACGACCCAAATCGGAGACGATCTCTTACGCTGTTTCCCACCCAGACTAATGCGGTATCCAGTTGCGTTCCACCCAGTGTAAGCTGATAACTCGTCCCTGGGAATAGACATATAGGCATTCACATCTCTGCTCATGTTCGCAATTCCCTTCACCAAGGCTGCATTCGAGTTATGTTTCACAGAACGCGGGGGACGCGGGGGATAGATTTCCAAAGCAAAAAGGAACATCGTCTGAAAAGCCCATGATGACCCGTTTTGACTAAAAGGTAGGACTAAGTAGGGGATACCCTTTCCCATTGTATGTGGCATCAAACCACACACCCAACAATTAGTGGTGTTGACTATTAATTGGTGTTGGTGAAGCAATTGGATGAACGAGTTGTTTGTGAATTCCAGTCTTCTAGTTTGTTCATGTTCAGGCAAGGGGTGAAAAGAGTGTATAGAAACAGTGGAAAACAAAGGAGTAGACGTAGGTTGTGGGGTAGGTGTGGATAGGAACTGAAAAAGGAGGACAATCCCACCCATCAAAGTTATCGAAATACTGAGTGTCAATAAGGCACATTTAACTAGAAAACTCTTACTAAAAAACATTTTATCAGTTAATCCCATCAAACCAAGAAACTCCACCCTCTAACGAGCCGTCCGCGGCGGTTGGGTCTTCTGTGCTCAGGACTACGCCTACTAGCTCAAGGAACGCCCTTAAGACCAATAGAACCCCTGACCTTGTGTCAAGGAGCCTGTACTCCTGAGTCTTTACACCGCGACCCTCCGGCTGAACCCGGGTGGCGGTTCGGAAAAAGGTAAAACAACAAAAAAAAACAAGCAAGTTTCTTGGTTGGGAGTAATGTACACAAAAATCATAAAAAAAATCAGTTCATGAGAGTTCGGGGACGTAGGTTATATCTGCTTCTTCCAGGTCGAGTATGGTCCGGAAAAAGTTCAGTAGCAGGAGTGTTCGGGTCTGTGAGTATTGGCAATGTTCCAGAGTCCGTAGGTGACGGTAGTGTTCCAGATTGTTCAGTAGTGTCTGAAGTGATCACAGATTCATGTCCTTCAAATTGGGCATCAGAAAAAGGAATAAACCGAGGGATGGTTTCGGATTCGGAATTCCCCACACCCTCTCGAACCCAGGAATCAAAAGGTAAAGGGAGTGGTACTCGCTTTGTATGGGCAGCGTGTACCCAGTTTTTTTTCTCCTTGAGCCGGACTGCAGTGCGGGTGGACAAAAGGACCATATACGGGCCAAGCCAGCGAGGTTGTAGATTTTCGGTCCTCTGAAAATTTTTGACCAAGACTAGGTCGCCTGGCTGCAACTTGTGGCCGGGATCTTCGGATGCCTTGGGTAAGCTCTCAACAACCTGCTGATGAATGATTCGCAATTTAGTAGTCAAATCAAATAAATAGTCAATCAACATTGGATGTTCTATGCTACTAAATTGTTTAGGTCTCGGGACACCCCAAATGTTGGCAGGACGACCAAAAACCACCTCGTATGGGCTAAGCCCAACTCTTGAATGTGCGGTCGTCCTTATGGACAAAAGCGCCAAGGGCAGCGCGTCTGGCCATGATAATCCAGTACTCGCTTGAATTTTAGCCAGTTTTAGCTTCAGAGTGCCATTATAGCACTCAACAAGCCCCGCTGATTGGGGGTGATTTGCACTATGGAATTTCTGCCTGATCCCCAGACCAGCACACACTTTCTTCATTACCTCCCCCACGAACTCACTTCCATTATCACTCCACACAATCTTTGGCAACCCATACCTAGGAAAAAATTCTTTGAGCAGGATTTTGGCAGTGGACAAAGCAGTGTTATCCTTTAACGGATAAGCTTCTACCCATTTTGAAAAGGCGCAAACTACGACAAGGACGTATTTCAAGTTGTTGCGTCTTTCCATGTGAATGAAGTCTAGCTGTAGGACCTCAAAGGGGCATGTAGGGGGAGCAAAGTGGCCTGCAGGAGTTGGAGTTCCCTTACCAGGATTGTGCATCAAGCACACCATACAATTCTTCACCACATTCTCTGCACACTTAGAAATTCCGGAATTCTTCCACACTGGAGCTAGCACCTTGCAAATCCCTTTTACACTGATGTGCGACAGACCGTGTGCCATCGTTACTACTGCATGTACATACGCGTTTGGCAACATCCATCTCTGATGCTCGGACAAATCAATCCAACATCCAGTCGAATCCAATTTACCCGTGCTTTCTTTCCATACGTTCTTCTCACTCTCAGTAGCTTCAGCTTGAATCTGTTTCACACTTTCAATCGTATCTTCACACATTCCAGTTTCACTCATCCATCTCGCATTACTCGCAACATACATTCGACTCATCATGTTTCTCGCTGTCTCTTTCGCAACTTCATCCGCAAACGCATTCCCACGACCAACGTCATCTGTAATCTTTTGGTGCGCGCTGCATTTCACAATCGCAACTTGCTTTGGCAATGTAAGTGCTTCCAGAAGCTCATTCACCAACTGTCCATGCTGAATCTTTGTGCCATGGGACGTCAGGAATCCCCTTTCTCTCCACAGACGTCCAAAACTGTGCGCCACACCAAATGCATACTGACTATCAGTATACACATTCACTCTCTTTCCCTCAGACAAAACACACGCTCTTGTCAATGCAATCAGTTCTGCAGCTTGTGCGGAGTTGTGATTCACTCGTGCTGTTTCAACAATCGTGCTCAACGTCGTCACCGCATACGCAGCAGTTGTATCACCATTCGGCAACTTATAGCAAGATCCATCCACCCATAAAGTACCATCCGGATCTGAAAAAGCGGTATTCTGTAAATCCACTCTTCCTTTTGTTTCTTCTTCCGTCCTCAGAAAACAATCATGCTCTACCTCATTCGCATTCATGGAAACCGGCAACAGTGTCGCAGGATTCAGCACATTGCACCTTTTTATGTGTATGTGACTAGCTAATAGTGTCAACTCATACCCTGACAATCTCGCACTCGTGAGGTGTTGTGTTTTAGTTCTGTTCATCAAGGTATCCACTGCATGTGGAACCAATACCAGCAGGTCATTGTCCATCACCAAACCAGCAGATTGTCGAATAGAGACTGCGGCTGCTGCTGTAGCTCTCAAACAACTCGGCAGTGCTCTAGCTACCGGATCTAAAGTTGACGAGAAATACGCACATGGACGTTGTTTGTCACCAAATAACTGTGTCAAAACCGACAATGCACAACCTTCTCTCTCGTGAACGAACAATGTGAAGGGCTTACTGTAGTCGGGTGTACCCAACACAGGAGCCGAACAGAGTGCAGTACGTAACTCCGAAAAACTTTTCTGACACTCGTCAGACCAAGGAAGAGTATTGGGTGTATTTTTGCATGTCAGAGCCAACAAAGGTTTTGCTAACAAAGAAAAATTGGGGATCCACTGGCGACAGTATGACGTAATACCTAAAAACGCACGCACTTCTCTCTGTGTACTTGGTACAGTCATTTGTGCAATCGCTCTAATTCTTTCTGGGGTCAACTTCCTTCCCTCCTTTGATAAGAGATGACCTAAGTAGGTCACCTCTTGACAACAATACTGTAGTTTCGAAGGTGATACTTTATGTTTGTAGTCAGATAAATGACGGAGCAAAGAAATCGTAGCTGTTTTACATATTTCCTCATTATCAGCTGCCACAAGAAGATCATCTACGTACTGAATGAGAGCAGCGCCAGCCGGCAACACAAGAGTATCAAGCTGCATTTTTAGAGCCTGACTATAGATTGAGGGACTCTCACAATAACCTTGGGGAGCGCGCCGAAATCTGAAACTACGTCCACCTAATGAGAAGCCAAAGATATCTCTGCTTTCTTCAGCGATCGGGATGCTAAAGAAGGCATTCTTTAAGTCAATAACCGAAAACCAGGATGCTGAGGCAGGAATTAACGTCAGTAAGGCAGTTATGTCCGGTACCACAGGAAACTGTGGGATGACAATTTTGTTGACTTCGCGAAGATCTATCACAAAGCGGTATACGGGTGGCTGAGAAGAATCTGTACGTTTCATAATCGGTAGAACTGGACTGTTGCATACATTACCCCTAGTTTCCTCAATCACACCCTTCTCGATCAGATCATAAATGATCGCCAAAAGTGCTCGCTCACCATCACTCGAAATCTTATACTGAGGAATGCGTGGTAGTTTAACATTTGTTTTCAAAGTCACAACATATGGTGGGATCTCAAGGAGGCCCACATCATTAGGACCATCAGCCCAAAGAGAATCAGGGAGACAGCGCAATTCCAGTGGAAGCTTATCTTTTGACACATACATTGGAGAAACCACTCTCCGTCCCAAGGTAAGATGTACTCCTGAGGGAGAACAATGCAGGGTCGCATATAATCTTTTCAACAAGTCTAGACCCAACAAATTTTCGCCGCAACCTGTCGTTAAGATCAGAGGAGCTTCCAATTCATAAGGCCCAATGGAAAGAGACAAAGGACTAGACACTGGATTATGAACCGGGGCGCCAGAAAATCCCACCGAGACATTGGTTAAGCCAGACAAAGGTGCGCCAGGAAGTTTAGAGTGCATGATAGAACTCTTAGCCGCACCAGTATCCAGAAGGAAGGGCTCTGTCACACCTAATGTAACTACAGAGACATAGGGCCCTTTTTGGTCTACTGGAACCGACACTACTCTCTCTCTTTGTCTATGGCTGTCCTAGCAATCTGCATATTCTACTTTCTCATTATCGACATGATAATCGTCAGCATAGTACTGCTGGGATCTACCATCTTGCACATTCTGTCGATCAAAATAGTTCTGTGACTGTTGTGGTTGAGAAGAGCGCTCATTCTGAACAGGGGCACCACGTCCTCTACCCCTAGCTATCTGCTGAGAATTACCACGTCCCCTTGGAACAAAAGCACCATTCATACGTTGCCGTAAAGCAGGGCACTCACCTTTATAATGGCCCTCTTCTCTGCAATACGCACACTGATTCAAACCTAAGGGCTGTGTTTGATGGTAATAATCAAACCTGGGTGGCATTCGCTGATGCTGGGGCTGCTGTTGATACGCAGGGCGTTGCTGTACTTCAGGCTGGTTTGAACGGGGTGGATACGCTTGTTGTAACAGGACTTTAGTTTTCAGATCTTTCGTCTTTTTCTCTACCTTGTCTTTCTCCTCCTTGTCTCTATTCTCATAATATTGAGCTGTAGCCAATATTTGAGCTGTAGATGAAACTGCCCAAGAACTCTCGGAATCTTTTAACTTATGGCTCAATTCAGGAAGTAAGTTAAAAACGAATTTGTCTACAAATAACCGTTGACCACCCTCAGAGCTCATATCTTGACCACTATGGTCTATGAAAGTTTCTTCAAACCTTGTGAAGAAATCAGAGACACTTTCATCCTTCTTCTGTTTGCAGGCAGCTAACTTATCCCAATTAACCTTCAGCGCCGGCATTAGAGTTTTCATGAGAGTAATTATCCTACCTGGCAAATCCGTCACTAACTGTTCTGGCTTCGCACCGCCCACTTGTCTACCATCCGCTAAAGCAATGTTGTCCCACGTATCACCCAGTTCTGCTACATGATTTTCATGCCGAATTTTTGCCCAAATAGGCTGTGGTACTACATTGCCAAACAGCATATCAACATCAGCCAAGTTCAGTACGCAAGCTTCTACTGTCTGCGATAGCTCTTTATAATACCCTGCAGGATTCTTGCGGGGATCGGGTAAAGTCTGCTTAAGAGTCAATACTTCCGATCGTTTCCATGGGACATGTATCCATACGCGCTGGAAGTGTGGTAAAACAGGAGGATTAGCATTTGCATCTCCCTCTCGCCAAACTGGAGGAACCTCTCTCATAGGATACTGTCTAGCTTTCATCCCAACTGAATGATCAGGTTTAAACAGAGTTCTCGGCGGCAGAGCAGACCTATACGAAAGAAGTATTACTACCGCATTTTTAACTTCAGAACCCACAATCACACCTTTAGCAAACTTGCTCCGTAGCTCAGACAACTCCTCGGGAACTGTATCTAACTCATCACTATCCCAATCTTCTTTAAGGAAAGCACACATAATGTCAAACACATATCTTTGCGTAGGCTCGTCCCACTGCAGAAACGTATCCAATACCACCTGCGGACTATATTTGGCCGGTTTAGAAATCCACTTACGAGCTAACAAATCCAACACTTCTCGCTCCTGAAATTTAGGGAGCTGGCTACGTCTCTGTCGACTGTCAGAAACGGCGTTCGTAGTTAACGAACTAAACAAAGGAGTCAGAAAGTTAGCGACAGTGTCAGCTACTCGCCGACGAACAGAAGGAGAGTCAGTCATAAGGACAGGAGAGAAAAAGTTCGGCAAAGTAGTGGGAGGCAGGACAGGCACAGGTAAAGTAGGTACAGGTGCAATAGGTAATCCGGGCTGAGGAGGTGCCGGAGGAACTTGGACAAACTGGGGAGCAAGAACGGGAACATGCAATTGCGGGGGAGCAACCTGTGGCAACATTGGTGCAGTAGCACCTTGTGCGTACGGTGGAGGAGACTTTAACAAATAAGACATCAATGGATCCTTTTCAGAATCTTCCGCTACTTTTTCCAACAGAGGTGTTAATACTGGATAGCATCTATCGGTTGCCATATTATGCTGTCGTTCAGACACCTCAAGAGCCTTATCCTCTACATCAATTTTAAATTGCCTAGCAGCTTGCATAATAGATATGTCATTTACTTTTCTATCTTTCTTCGCTTGTTTAATCTCGCGTTGTCGGGCTTCTTTACGCCATAGGCGGAAAGAGTCAAACATTGCGGGTCTAGCCTTTTTCTTAAATAGCTTTACTTCTAAATTATCTAAGACTTCTGTTTCAAAGCTTCCATTTTGGGGCCATCGCAAAACACCATCTTTCTTGGTGTAGCGGACCCATATTTCATTATACGTGATTGGACCCACGCCATGCTTCGAGTAGAGCTCATACGTTGGAGTTCCAACTGGAGGTATCGGACACGAATCCTCCAACCGGGAATCCCTGTTGCAACAAAGAACCAAATTACCAAAAATACTGCGGCTAGGCATCGTGCTCACTAACCCAGTTTCAAACTTCGAGGGCTTATCTTTACCGATATACTCGTAAATGTACGAGACCCTCGGTTTTTGGAAATTGCAATTGCCAAATAAAACTAAGGACCCAAACTAAGTTACCAAAGACCAAGTTACCAAAGACCAAACCAATATGCAAAGGACCAATGCAAACCAGACAAACCAAGGTGTTTAAACCAAGGTACCAAAGAACCAGACCAAATACAAACCAAGGTTTTTAAACCAAGGGACCAAAGAACTAAGGACTGGGTGCGACCCACTTTATACTTAACTCAATTTATTGATGATCGATGACGTCATCTGAAGATCACCCGTCTAGTGTTTCGCCGTCCAAAGAATTATGAATGGGTCCAAGGCAGGGCGACAGTCAGGGCAGCAGTCCTTCGTAGCCGTCTGGAAGAGGGAACCTCGCAGAAAAAGACCTTCGGACCACTTTTGCGACATACAGGGATCGATGAAGTGGGAGATCTCTTCCTCCGGAATTTTCTTACGAAGCCCCACACGTTCTTCAAGCTTGGACCGGTACCGCTGATATCGCCCCACGTTGGGCGCCAACTGAGAGACCAAACTTTTTTATAGTCCGGCAGCGCCAGGGAACAACGCTCTAAGCTCTCGGGTTCTCCTGCCTGGATTACCAATATAACAGAAACACGGGATTCTTCTAGATGGCATCAAAGATCGATTTATTGGCTGCAGCCAGTAGCAGAGGTCCAACAAGTACCACACAAGTAGGTTGCGAGGAGACTGCTCAACAATACAAAGCAGGTCGCTCTTTTTATACCCAAAATCATGCCTCAGGCAAACATTCTTTGAAGTGCAGTTGGTCGCACCCCATGTACCCAAAACAATACTTTATTATTGATGACAATCCCATGTGTCCGGCCTCTTGGCTAAAACATACGTTCTTCTGGGGTTGAAACCGGACCAACCTAACATCCTCCTTTGAAGAGACCGTCCACTCATAACAAACAAATGGTCACCTCCCCACCATAAACAGGTCATAAAGGAAGGAACAGAAACGGAGGAAAGAGATAGTAAGTAAGGTTGGGCAGGTGTGTGCGGGTCATATAAGTTTATACAACACTGGCCTTTGATCAAAACCTCGCTTAACTCGAGGGCAGGTACTGGTTTGGCAAGTTTCGGCCCCAGGCAACAGCGTCAGCTTTCGCCAGGTCATGAGTCAGCGCAAGGCCAAACTGGGGGGGGGGGGGGTGGACGTGTCATGCAGGGTCAGGCTGCCTACAGTGAGGGCAATGAAAACAAAATGGATGCCGTGCACAAGATGGAACCCGTGTGTTCTTTAACGAGATTTACTAATAGGCAGCAAATTCATCGGGAAGCGCGACGAGAACACTCGTACATACCAAACTCGCTATTTACGATATGCAGATACCAAAATCGTAACGGAGCCATGATATAAACACACGGGTTCAGAATTTACGGAACCACAGAACCGTATCCCTTGACAAAGCGTCGGTAGTAACCAGTGAGGCCCGAACCTCTGTCTGTGTCTTGGGGGGTTCCCAGGCCATGATGGTTTCGATCTTGGCCTGGAGGGGTTGCACCTTGCCCCGACCCACCAAGTGACCGAGGTACACTACCGACCCCTGCCCGATCTGGCACTTACTGGCCTTGATCGTCAGACCTGCCTGCTGCAAAGCCTGAAGAACGGCCTGAAGGTGACTCAGATGGTCCTCCCAGCTGCGGCTGAAGACAGCAATGTCATCCAGGTACGCAACTGAAAAGGCTTCCATTCCAGAGAGGACCTGGTTCACCAATCGCTGGAACGTAGCAGGGACGTTCTTGAGCCCGAAGGTCATCACACAGAACTGGTAGTGACCCTCGGGTGTGGAGAAGGCTGACCTTTCCTTGGCTCCATCCGTCAGGGAAATCTGCCAGTACCCAGATGTGAGGTCAAAGGTACTGAGATATTGGGCAGCTCCCAACCGGTCAATGAGCTCATCCGCTCTCGGGATAGGATGAGCATCTGTCTTTGTCACTGAATTCAGTCCCCTGTAATCCACACAGAACCGGAGTTCTGGGGTAGTGCCCGGTGGGGCAGCTTTGGGTACCAGTACCTCCGGACTGGACCAGGGACTTCCTGAAGGCTCAATTACTCCTAGCTCTAGCCTCTTGGTAACTTCCTCATGGATGCTAGCCTTCACCTTATCCGACAGTCGGTAGGACTTGGACTTCACAGGTGGGCTGTCCCCTGTGTCCACATCATGGGTACACAGATGAGTCCTTCCCGGAATAAGGGAGAACAAGGAAGCAAACTGCTCCAGTACCTGGCGACAGTCCTTCCGTTGTTCAGGAGTTAGTGACGGTGAAAGGATCACTCCCTCCACCGATCCATCCTTCTCTCGGGACGCAAACAGATCGGGAAGAGGTTCACTTTCCTCTTCCTCTGACCCATCAGTCACCATCATTAACGTGACCTCGGGTCTCTCTTGGTGAGGCTTGAGGCGGTTGACATGGAGCAGCCGATGGGGCTGCCTGGGGGTCTTAAGATCTACCACGTAGGTAACCTTGCCCTTTTTCTCAACCACCTCAAAGGGACCTGACCAGCGATCCTGGAGGGCGCTAAGCTCTCCAGGTTCCATCACCCACACCTTCTGGCCAGGCTCCAGCTCCACTGGGTGAGCGTTTCGGTCATACCATTCCTTCATGACCGTTTGGCTGGCTTCTAGGTTTTCAGAAGCTTGCTTCCACAACCTAGCCATTTGGCTACGAAAGGCCAGCATGTAGCTCACCACATCCGGGGGAAGTTTTCTGGGAGTCTTTTCCCATCCATCCTTCACCAGGCTGAGGGGTCCACGCACAGGGTGCCCGTACAACAACTCGAAGGGGCTGAAGCCCACTCCCTTCTGTGGTACCTCCCTGTACGAAAACAGCAAACAAGGTAGGAGGACGTCCCATTTCCTCCGCAGGCTCTCGGGCAGACTCCGGATCATGCCCTTTAAGGGTTTGTTAAACCTTTCCACCAGACCATTAGTCTGGGGGTGATAAGGAGTGGAGAACCGGTAGGTAACTCCACACTCTTTCCACATGGCCCGCATGTAGGCCGACATGAAGTTGGTACCTCTGTCCGACACCACTTCCTTGGGGAATCCCATCCGGGTAAAAATTCCCATAAGGGCCCGTGCCACCGCAGGTGCAGTAATGGTCCTCAGAAGGATAGCCTCTGGGTACCGTGTGGCATGATCCACCAGAACCAGGATAAACCTGTGACCGGCCGACGTTGGTGGATCCAATGGCCCGACAATGTCGATGCCCACCCTTTCAAAGGGGGTACCAACGACAGGCAGTGGTTCCAGGGGAGCCTTCAGCTTCACCCCTGTTTTCCCACTAGCTTGGCAGGTTACACACGTCCTACAAAAAGTATCGGACGCAATCCTCATCTGAGGCCAGTAAAAATGAGGGACAAGTCGAGCAAAGGTCTTGTCTTGTCCCAAGTGTCCCGCCAAGGGTATTTCGTGAGCCAGTCCTAATAGGAAGGCTCGGTAACGCTGGGGAACTACCAAGGCCCGGGATGAACCATGCACCGGAGCCTTGGGTTCGCTATACAGGAGTCCATCTTCCCAGTATATGTGGAAGTTCCCCGAATCGTTACCCGCTGCCTGGGCTTCGGCCTGCCGCCGTAAACCCTCAAGGGTAGGGCACTCCTTCTGAGCCCGACAAAACTCTTCCCTAGTAGGTCCTCCCTCCACCTGCCAGTCTGCAGGGGTAGGCAAGCCCTCCAGAGACGTTACATCCCCCTCCGTAGACTCCGGGACCACCTTAGTTGCCCCATCCACCTTTGGAGGGTCAGATGCCGGGGCAGGCTTTCCCCGTCCCCGTCTACCCTTTCCGGCAGCTGGTTGGGCCTTTGTCCCAGGCTCCAACCTCTGTGAATCCCCTCTTCGGGTGGTCACGGACCGAGTGTGGGCACACGTCCACTCAGGGGTCCCCAACATCTCCATGTGGGCCCTGAACTCAACCTCCTTCCACGCCGAGTGTTCAAGGTCGTTTCCCAACAGGCAGTCGACCGGCATGGCAGGGCTGATCGCAACTCGTAGAGGACCCACAACCCCTCCCCACTCAAAGGGAACCTGGGCCACCGGATAGTGACCCTCTCGGTCGTCAGCCATCACAACCGGGTGGACTACATTGGGGACCACCTGCTCTGGGGACACCAGCTGACTCCTTACCATAGTCATGCTGGCTCCTGTGTCCCTCAGAGCCTCCACCCTCTGGGCATTGATGGTGACCCATTGCCTGTACTTAGTAGTATTCGAGGGCATCTGGGTCTTAGGAACCATCTCACAATCCCCTAAGGACACTAGGGTTAGCCCTGCCCACTCACCTCCCTTATCTAGGGGCAACTCCTCCCCGAGCACTACACTCGCCACCCCAGGGGCCTTTCCTCCAATGGGAGGGTGTGGTCTCTTGGGACACTTGGCATCCCCCTTATAGTGCCCAACCTCACCACACTCGTAACACCGGACAACTCTAGGCTGCTGACCACGGTCAGGATAAGGGGGTTTGTGGGGACCAACCTTAGGAGGGAATCCTACTCCCTTCCCTGGTGAACTCTTTTGGGGGCCTTTAGAGAACTCCCTCTTTTTGTCTTCCCCCCCCTTTCTTCTGGGGGGCGCCCTGTCCAGCCCCTTGGAAATTCCCTCCAGTCCCTTTTGAGGATACCCGGGTACTCGCCCAGATATCCGCCTCCTCTGCAAGCTTCCTGGGATTAGTGAGCTTGCTGTCTACTAGGTGCTGACGCAGCTCTGGAAAATTTTTCTCGAGGAGATGCTCCTTTAAGATTAAATTGTACAGTCCCTCATAGTCCTTGACTTCGCTACCCTGCACCCAGCCCTCTAAGGCCTTCCTGGCATAATCCAAGAAGTCCACCCAATTCTGAGTGGACAACTTCTGACTACCCCGAAACCTCTGCCTGAATTTTTCAGGGGTCAGTCCAAATTTCCTTACTAGGGCTACCTTCATAACAGGGTACCGGGTCTGGTCTGGCTGTTCTAGCGCTAGCAAGGCATCCCTCCCCACCGGAGGCATATACCTATACAGGCCACCCCCCCACTGGGCTTCGGGGACCCCATGGGCTCTTAGAGAGACCTCATAGGCAGCCAGCCATTTTACAATATCATCCCCTATACCATAGCTAGCAACCACATCTTTAGGCAGGTAGGGCCTGGACTCTCTCGGGACTTCCCTCGGTATGCTGCCACCATTAGGACTGCTGGGGGTTCCAAGTTGAAGGGCTTTGAGCTCTAACTCTTTTAAGTGAAGCTCATGGAGGAACCTCCTCTCCTCCCTCTCCTTTTCCAACCGGGCCAGATCCATTCTAAGCTGTCTCTCTTCCCTCCGATCAACTAGGTCAGCAGAGGACAGGCTCCCCCCTGAGGCGCTACTTCCCACCCTTGATGGGGCCCTGGACCCAACGTCCATATTACTGCTCCCAGGGGGAAGAATGACTTCCGGTTCTTCTAGGAGATCTAGTCCTGGTTCTTCTTCCCGTTTCCCGCTAGGGTGGGCCATAACCCAGGCTCTTAAGCTTGCCTGGAGCTCTGTCTTCTTCGCCCCCTGCTTAAAGAATACCCCCCGTTCCTGGCAGAACTCCTTCAATTGGGCCACTGTATACTCCTCCAGCCTACCCAATTCGAATTCCATCCTGCCAGATGGGACCCCAACACAGTTAACAAGAACTTTACTCAAGAAAGGGAATCCACAGGACAATTTTAAAAACCTCCAATTAAGAAAACAATCTGGAGAAAACTCCAGCCAAAACAATCCAGTGTAGGTGGCGATGCGCGCTAAACTGTCACTAAGCGGATGCAAGCACTGAATAAGTAATCCCACCGCTGAGCACCAATCTGTTGGACCTATGTCCTAGGGGTAGCTTGGCTCCGGTCAACAGGCTTATATCTCCCTCTGGCTTCTCATGCTTGCATCCTACCCAGCTTGCAATCTGGCGCAGCCTCACCCAAAAAGGACGCTACACTGATTAACTGTGAAGTTTTATTAAAAAGACTTGAACACCTCTCCTCCTTGTTAGGCTCAATTAATCAATTTTCCATTAAACTGGTAACATTTCAGTACCTTCCCAGTACCTTTCTAGTATATTTCTAGTATATTTCTAGTACATTTCTAGTACATTTCTAGTACATTTCTAGTACATTTCTAGTACATTTCTAGTACATTTCTAGTACATTTCTAGTACATTTCTAGTACATTTCTAGTACATTCCTAGTACATTTCTAGTACATTCCTAGTACATTCCTAGTACATTCCTAGTACATTCCTAGTACATTTCTAGTACATTCCTAGTACATTTCTAGTACATTCCTAGCACATTCCTAGTACATTTCTCTATATCTTGAGGCACACCAAATAGAACAGTACACGATAACTTTTCAAACAGTGTTTACAACCACCAAAGCTTAACCCCCGGTCACATTTCAGTCGGGCATTTTAATTATGACTTGACCACTCCACAGGGAATGTTAATTCAATGTGGCATCCCACAACTACTTCCCTGGGGCCTATGTACAGCACCTGAACTCTCTAGGCTGTTCCACAGTAGCTTGGTTAATTGTCATTTACTGCTTCTTTTCCCTTGTAGCCCTGGTATCAGTCCTGACCGCTGGGGTTGAATAACACTTCACACAGTCACCTCATAACCATATAACATAGGCCTTAATCCCCTCTAGTTCCGTGCTGGTCTCCTAGGGGTCTCGGCTACCAAGAGAATAATAAACAACATGTATGATTACCACGGACCCTGTTAATAGCTATGGCCCTCACAGAATTCTCTCACTCCCCTCCCTCCTCCACCAGGACCAGCTTACGGTTAGTCTTGCTATACTCCTCACTGGAACTGGAGCTGCTTTTCTCTCATTCCGCGAGAGAACGGGTCTGGTTGGTACGTGGAATCCTTTCCCACCTAAACGGCGAGAATCTGGGCTCTGTTGCCGATTTTCCCCCAAAACTGTCGGTACGGTGCCCCTGCCGGATTCAGCTTCCTGACCTTCAGACGCGGTGAACTTTTAGACGGGGATTGGGATTCCCTCGAACTCCCCCCTGAAAGCAATGTCGTACGCTGAATTCCTCTTCCTCACCGGCAAAGGGCGGCGCTTCGGCCCCGCGGCACGTGATCAGAGGACGGCGGCCTCCTGGCCGGGCCCGCCCCCTCTCCTTCCTGCCTGCTTCCTGAGGCAGCTCTCGCCGGAGCTTCGACGGAGTCGCTGGCTCCCGGCCCCTCACCTCCTCAGCTCACTGGCACCGCAAGTCCACACAGAGGACCACCGGCCACGCGACCATGACGTTGGGGTCCGCTTCAGGTAGGGACCGGACACAAGTATTTTCGGGGAAGTGGGGGGGGGGAAAGAGTCTGGTGCGGCCCTCACGCGACCAGGAAGGCTCCGGGAGAGTTAAACAATATGGCCCAGTTTTCTTGCTACGGGTTGCGTCTCACCCTTCCAAGACCAGGGACACAAGGCGAAGGGTAACGGGTGCTGGATCCCACACGGGGACAGTGACGGAGACCCGATAGACTCCTGGGCTTGGGCACTATCACTTCTTCTATCAGTCAAAAGGGGGGTTTTGGCCACAACCGGCCAATCCTGCAATCCCCGGCAACAATGGATTCAGGGAGTAGGCGGCCCCAGGCGTTAATTCACTCCCTCGTCCCGGCTGTGTTCAGGGACCGGTCAGGTGGTTGAGGGTGGTGTCACTGCCGTAGATACCCTGGCAAATCCTGAGATCTGTCCACTCTTTGTCCAGCGCAGCCACCTCCCCACTCACGTGCCTTACTCCTGACTAGCCTGCCGCCTCACTCTCACCTAAAATGGCTGCCCTCCTGCCACCTCTATTTATCACCTTGGGCCTGACTTGCCAGAGGGGCCCAGAAGGTTCCGGAACCTCTCATGGTAGTCATGGCCCAGGTGCTGAGGTGACAGTTGGAGCCACCATTTTGTGCCTCTCACCTTCCCCATCTATTTCCCTCAGAGGAGCACCTTGCGTCTTTTCCTCAGGTGAAGTGGAAAAAAACACCCAGAACCTCTACATCAGCACCCAATAGTTAGGTAGACAGAAAAAATGAGGAGGGGGGAAGGGACAAAAATAATAAAATGAGGAGGGAACTGCCAATGGGCTGACAGGTCTAACAATCAATAAAGGCTTTAGATGTCGCCAGGGATGGGCTTCCTGGCTAATGTGGCCCTCCAAGCACAATAAGATTTTCAAACTCTCAAAATGTGTTGCATGCGCACACGTTCTGTTCCTCACTCACACAGTTATTGTTAAATATACTACGTAGCCCCCTTTTTTGCCAGCTACAATGGGGGCCATATGCAGCAGTAGAGGTTCATCCTATGGCTTGGGATTGAGTAGAGAGAAAATGTACAAGAGGGATTGTTGACTGAGGATGCTTCAGTATACATTTACCCTGCCTACTCCAGATGTGCTATATATATTCACTGTGAAATAATGATTCTGTATTGGGATGTGTGGCACTTGAGTGGCACATGCGAAACTCTGTGATCAGTGCAAGTTCATAATGGCAATGTTGAGGCCAGCAAATACTGTCAGTCATACTCCTTCCATTATTCCTTGCTTATAGACAGTGGGGGGGTAACATTCAGTCTTTTCTCCACACCTATATTGAATTGTAGGAAGGCGAACTAAGCTCAAGCCAAAGGTATTGCTCCGGCTGGGCTCTGAGGCCTGTTTGAAGAACGAACCACATACTAGCCTTTCGATGGCTTGGCTCGTACTTTCATTTTGGCACGCTCAAAAGCTGAGCTCTCCATATGATGTTGCTGGGTTGCCTACCTCTAGGTTGAAATTTATCTCCAAATGGAGGGATGAATGGGACTGTAACAATGCCTGCTAGTCATCATCGTTAACAAAGTATTGACCTTGTGCAAATCAGCAGACATTTATATGTGCAAATGTAAATGTATGTCCGTATTTTTAAATGTTTGGAAGTAATATTTATAGTTCCACACTGTACAGTCTACTACAATGTATAGAAAAATATATAGTTGATAAATGCTGTTATGTAAATTAAACGCATTAAAACATGAAAAAGAACCCAAACATATTGAAGACCTAAATGTTTGCTTTACGATTCAGTGCATGGAAGGAAGGCAAAATGAATGTATAAAAGTTATATTCATATGGTTGACTTGTTGGACACATTCTGATGGGGAAAAAATAAAGCGAATGCACACGTTGGTTCTTAATTAGTTAAAGCAAAATTAAGGTGGAGCAGCCTAGTGTGTATGCGTAAATCTTTCTAAATTATTTCCACACACCGTTAGTGTCAACTTTTGTCACATTCTCCTTTTGGCCACAGCACCATATTGCAGATGAAAAAAAGACCTTAGTAATTGGATAAAAGGTATCAAGGCGGCGATAGTGAGTCACGATACAAAGTGAAATGATGCACACTTCAGTTTGTCACAGATCCCTAATTTTTAGTATTTCTTCTGTTTCCTTTCAGTTTTGACTTCGAATGCTTGGAGAATAATGTGGAAAACTCGTTGGATAAATCGAAACCTTGGAGTAGGTCCATTGAAGACCTGCATAGAGGAACTAACTTACCATCCCCCGTTGGCAACAGCATATCCCGCTCCAGCAGGCATTCCACGCTCCGGTAAGTGACATTTTGCAAGTGCACTAATCATAACATCTACATGACGAGTTATACTCCACAGGCTCCAGTTTGTAGTGATACCCAATTGGCTCAATTTTTTCCAGTGAATGCAAGATAATACACACTCATTATACTGGCCTGTTTACTACGCCAAGAATGTGAAAAACCTGTCAGTTTTCCATTTTATAGGACTACAGAGACAACGTATTACAGTGCTAGATTTCAATGTGTGGGTTTCAACCATGGAAACAATTAATTCTGCATTGGTTCAACATTTCCTCGATTATGCAATTAATTCATTTTCCTGCTTATATTTTTGGATTTGTGGGCTATGCTTAAACGGGAATGGAAAATGTACCGTAACCAAGCAAAGATGAACAGGAAAAGGGTAGGAACAAATATGAGAACATATGTAATACTTCCCCTTTCTTTTTTTTAAATCTTTTAATGAACCAACGCAAGTGTGACATAGTAACACACTAAAATAGACTTCTATTACCGTGTGTACTTGGTAGGTTACTAAGACCCTGATCAACAAAGGTAGTTTTGGCCATAAAAAATCGTTTTTAATGCTAAAAATACTAAGGTTAGCGTCTACTATCAATCCACAAAAGGATTCCCGACTGACAAAAATGGATGTACTACTGCTGATATTATTTCCACGAGTGCAGAGTACTTCGCAGTAGTAAACCCCATGCTGTTTTTGGGAAATGGGTGTTACAAGGCGTGGCTTGTCGTGTAAGTTGGTGAACACCCACAAACATGTTTGTGGGCGTTCACATATTGAGATCTGAACCCTTCCCACCCTAGAAATGATTGTAAATTTACTCCGGTGAAAGGAAGAGCAACTCACCTTTCAGGATTACAAAAACTGTCTCACATTTAGGTTTGGTGTCAGTATAAGGGAAGGGCTTTCTTCACAGGGACAAATCTTCTCCCTGTGGAAAAGAGAAAAAAAGTGCTTTTGCGCTGCGTGCTTCATTCCCACTGTGCTTAAATCAATGCAATGTACATTTCTTCACACAGGAAATAGAATTTTTTAGAGATGTCATGACATTACACATAGTATTGTAATACAGTGTTTACCCAAGGTGCCGGACGACTCCTGGGTTCCCTTGTTATGTAGAAACTTTCTAAATAGTATTTCAGAAAACCTGCACCCCGCACCAGTCTTACGGCTGGGAAAGTTCGAATTCCCAAAAATACTAAGACTGCTCCTGTTTGTAAACATACTTTTGTTGAAGCAGATTGACCACTTTATTCTTGAATAGGGTCCAGATTACTTCATATGTAACCATTTAATGGTTATCAATAGTCATGTATACCATCCCTTGCTACTTGCAATATATATCACTCCTTACTTTTTGATATAATTACTATCAAAACGGCTTCTAGGCAATTGTTAAATTCTCCATAGAAGTTGTGTGGTATCTCATCTTTTACACATTCACGTTATCTGTCCTTGTCATCGCCATTTCTCTGTATTCTCTTAGCACCAGTGATAACTAGTAGTGCTTATCTCCTCACTGTTTCACAACCCCAGTGTGACACATGATCTCCTTCTTAAGAAGCCCCTATTCACCCGCATCTCCTCATCAGATAAAATATGTACTTTATTCTCTCATGCCTTGTACACAGGCCTTTCCACATCTTGTCACTTTCCACTAATCTTTACCACATTTTGGTCCATTTGCCAGAAATTACCTGTTTATTTTGGATTTGTGAGATAAACACTATGAATTAATTAATTCATGTTATCTGATAGAGACTTCTAGCTGCAAATTCCTTACCTTAGAATTATCCTCAGACGTCAGATTAGATCCAGAATTTTTCTGGAGCAGTACCCCTGCGTGCCAGTAAGTAGTATCGATTGGCTGCACGTGGCGTTGGCAGCATTGTCCTCGCAGTATGTGACGTGTGCGGTGCCTATATTGGCGCCACCCCAGCACAATGAGGTCAGCTCTTTTTTTTCTGCTCCAGTCAGCAGAGATCCGGAGAGAGCTACCCCTTCTGTCAATTTTTGACTCCGTTTTTTTCAACATTTGTCGAAAGGTTTTTGAGAGTCTTTTTTTCCTGGTGTGGCAGGAATGCCCTGTAGAAAGGCCGGCTTCAAGTCCTGCGGCACCTGTCACTGCCCTACATCAACTTCCGCGCCACAAACCCAAAGGCCTTGAGGGAGTAGTCCCTTAAGTTCCTGGCGGCATGACGTGCGATGGTCTCGATTTTGATCGAGAGGGAGGTTCTGGGTTCGCTTGCAAAGCCAAAATCTTCATCGCATTTGAAGTCGTCCGGTCACTCGGGTAAGCCTAACCGCAAGAAGAAGAGCAGGAAATCGAAGAGGTCTTTGACTTCACCTTATTCGTCAGCTGAAGAGACGAAGGAGCGTCAACATTTAAGGCCTGGCTCCATGGTTGAATTAAAATCTTGCCTGGACCCTGGAGACTGGATGGTAGCATAGCTTTGGATGTACAGGACGCATACTTCCACATTCCCGTCTTGCCTCCCCACAGGCTTTACCTGCGGTTCACGATGGGCCACGAACACTTGCAGTTCGCTGTGCTCCCTTTTGACCTTACCAGCACCCCTCTGGTTTTACCAAGGTGATAGTGGTGGTTGCAGATCATCTGCGAAGATCAGGGGTGACAGTCTTCCCCTATCTCGACGACTGTCTGTTGAAGGAGGGCTCAACCCAAGCTGTTACCTTCCAACTCCAGACTACGGTGGACCTCCAGCATTTTCTGGGCTTTGCTATCAACGTGCTGAAGTCACACTTGACTCCCTTTCATGAGAGCTGTTCTGGACATGTTGCAGTTTCAGGCCTATCCTCCCAAATGGTGAGTCCAGGATATCCAAGCTACAATACCGATGTTTCAGCCTCTATCCTGGATTTCGGTGAGACTTACTCTGACGCTGCTGTGCCTTATGCATCCTGTTGGTGACACATGCCAGCTGCGAGATGCGGGCTCTGAAATGGGACCTTAAGTTCCAGTGGGAGCAGCATCAGGGAAATCTCGCCAATGTAGTCCAGATCTTAGAGGGAACTACAAAAGATCTGCAGTGGTGGTTAACGAACCACGATTGTGTCTCCCTTTCCCAACCAGATCTGACAGCGGTGACAGATGTCACTCCTGGGATGAGGTGGCCATCTGAGAGAGACGAAGATCAGAAGCCTCTGGTCACTGGCAGAATCCAAACTCCACATCAACCTTCTGCAGCTCCAGGCTATCTTATCTTGCTGACAATAAAAGCCTTTCTATCCTCCATCAAGGGAAGACTAGTGCAGGTGTTCACGGACAACATCAGCGCCATGTGGTATTATAACAAACAGGGCGGGGTTGGGTCATGGACCCTTTGTCAAGAGGCCCTGCATCTCTGGACATGGCTAGAATGTCAGTGCATTTCCCTGGTGGTTCAACACCGGTGGAGTCTCTGAATGCCTGGGTGAACAAACTCACCCGAAGATGTCAAGCGGATCACAAATGGTGTCTCCATCCGAAGGTGGTGCAAGGTCTTTTTCAGCAGTGGGGAGAACCTTGGTTAGATCTGTTCGCCACCGTCGAATGCACAATGTCATCTGTTCTGTGCACTGGAGTTTCCAAGGTGGCTCTCGCTCTGAGACGCTTTTCGTCTTGAGTGGAGCTCAGGCCTCTTGTACACCTTTCCACCTATACCACTCCTGCCCAGATTTCTCAAGAAGGTCAGGAACGACCGGGCCCAAGTCATTCTTGTGACTTCAGACTGGGCTCAGAGAGTTTGGTATCCTGAACTGTTAAGCATGGCCATCGGTCCTCCAATCAGGTTGCCCCTTCGGGAGGATCTTCTGTCGCAGCAGCAGAGAAGGGTTCCCCACCCAAACCTGTCAATGCTCTGCCTTCTTGCATGGAGATTGAGCGGCAACAGTTACCAGCTTTCGACCTTCCACCTGAAGTCTGTGGTGTTATTCTGGCAGCCAGGCATCCCGCCACCAAAACTGTATACGCCTGCCGTTGGAGCAAGTTGTGACCTAGTGAGCAGAAAAGCGGGTGGAACCCTTTCTGCTCCCTTTTCTCAGGTCCTTCTCTTTATTCTTTTCCTTGCCCGGCAAGGCTCTGCTCTGGGCACCTTAAAAAGTTATCTTTCTGCTATCTCAGCCGTTCTGCAGTTGCCTAACCAGCCAGCCCTCTTCAAATCCTTTATTGTGCAGAAGTTCTTGAAAGGTCTGCAACATACGTTTTCTCCTTCTCCCTCTAGAATGCTTCAGTGGGACCTTATGCTTGTCCAGACGTTCCTGATGTGCGCTCCCTTTGAGCACTTGCACATCTGTCCACTCAGGCTCCTTACCATCATGACGTTACAACAAACAAATGATGGACGGAATGCTGACAATGCAGACATTCTCCCCCATCAAGAGATCTGGGTTAAATCCATCGTTCTTTTGCCCACTACGCCACCCCAGTTCAGACATGGCCACATGCAAATCAGTCTTGACCCTGTGCCTCATGGGAACAGTCCAGCCCGAACTGCCAAGCCATGTCTTCCCTGGACCGGAATCAAGCATCCTAGGACCGGTTTCTGGCTATCAGCCGTCATCAGCCAGGATAGCTTAAATCCAGTGGCGTAGTGAGCACGGGACCCACGTCTGGGAATACCCATCCCACTTAGGGCGAAAAGCGTTACAACAAACAAATGATGGACGGAATGCTGACAATGCAGACATTCTCCCCCAGTCAAGAGATCTGGGTTAAATCCATCGTTCTTTTGCCCACTACGCCACCCCAGTTCAGACATGGCCACATGCAAATCAGTCTTGACCCTGTGCCTCATGGGAACAGTCCAGCCCGAACTGCCAAGCCATGTCTTCCCTGGACCGGAATCAAGCATCCTAGGACCGGTTTCTGGCTATCAGCCGTCATCAGCCAGGATAGCTTGACTCCAGTGGCGTAGGGAGCACGGGTCCCACGTCTGGGAATACCCATCCCACTTAGGGCGAAAAGCGTTACAACAAACAAATGATGGACGGAATGCTGACAATGCAGACATTCTCCCCCAGTCAAGACCACTGGAGTCAAGCTATCCTGGCTGATGACGGCTGATAGCCAGAAACCGGTCCTAGGATGCTTGATTCCGGTCCAGGGAAGACGTGGCTTGGCAGTTCGGGCTGGACTGTTCCCATGAGGCACAGGGTCAAGACTGATTTGCATATGGCCATGTCTAAACTGGGGTGGCGTAGTGGGCCAAAGAACGATGGATTCAACCCAGATCTCTTGACTGGGGGAGAATGTCTGCATTGTCAGCATTCCGTCCATCATTTGTTTGTTGTAACCCTTACCATCATGACGGCATCCTGGTGGCAATAACATCTGCCCGGTCAGTGAACTTCAGGCTTTGTCATCCAAGCCTCCATACCTAAATATATTCTCGGATAAGCTGGTTCTTCGGAGAAGAGCTTCCTTTCGAACGTAAGTCGTCCTTCCCTTTCATGTATGCCAGTCCACCACTCTGCCTACTTTTTATGCTCCACTACATCCCCTTTCTGGAAGAGGATCGACTTCACTGGCTGGAACCAAAAAGAGTGTTATCATTCTACCGTCCGCGCATGAGAGAGTTCCCGTGGACCATCAACTCTTTTTGGGGTATGTTGGAGCAAAGAAGGGAAAGGCCATGCAGTAGCGGACCATCTCCTGATGGATTGTGCTCTGCATTAAAATCTGCTACGCATTGACCAAGAACGAACCCCTGAGAGCTTGCATGCGCATTCCGCCAGAGCCAAAGCTGAGACCACTGCATTAGCATGCGGAGTTCTGTCCTGGACATCTGCCAGGCAGCAGCATGGGCTTCTTTGCACTCGTTCACAAAGTTTTGTTGGGACAGACAATTTGCCTGTTAGGTCCTGCAGGACATTTTGGTTTGAAATTGTTTTGCAGACCCACCCTTGGGGAGGTCTTGTTTGGGTATCTATTCTAAGGTAAGGAATCTGTGGCTAGAAGTCTCTATCAGATGAATAAGTTACTTACCTTCAGTAACGTATTATCTGGTAGAGACTCTATTTAGCCACAGATTCCTTTCCGACCCACCCATCCTCCCCGCTTTGTGTGTGAATTTCTAGGGCCAGGGCTTTCGTCTTTCACAGCCTTAGTTTTCCACACCAGTGGTCAGCGTTATTCATGGTTGTGTTCTCCTGGCGTGGAAAAACAGAAAAAAAAATGTCAGCGCACTGGGGTGGCGCCTATATAAGCACCGCGCATGCCCCTCCTGTGGCCACGTGGAGCCGATAGACCGCCCCTACTGGCGCGCAGGGGTACTGCTCATGAAACAATTTCCCTATCTAGACTTGGGAATAATTCTAAGGTAAGGAATCTGCGGCTAGATAGTCTCTGCCAGTTAAGGCATTACCAAAAGTACGTAACTTGTTTTTTTTTTTTAATCAACTGATTGATGGTTCAGAAAATTGGCTCAGTACAACAAAATACAGATTAAAAGTGTACATAAAAGTAGGCACAACCTATTTCAGGGTCTTCCTAGAATGTATTAAGTTAAATAGAAATTACTTTCTAAGTGCACATCATAGCACAACCATAGTTTATTAAATAGCAATTCTCTCACCGACCCTTGGGTCAGCATGAATACCCGGACAATTCAGCTCCTTTCAACACTTAATTTTTATGAAAACATTAAATGCTCAATTCAAGTACAAAAGGTTAAGCAACAAAAACCCACTTCTTCCTACAAATTAAGTAAATAAAAAAACAATCTAAAGGTAACTTCTTACTACTCAAATAATGTTCTTAGTCCTTCCAGATAATTATGAAAGATGTTGCGTAAAGTCTCAGGATCGAGAGAGATGTGAATTCTCTAATGTTTAAATGGTACTGAGAAAGATTTGATTAGTGCTCTAGGCTATGTTGAGCATCGAAATCCTAATTATGGATACCCTGATTCTTGCATCTGTTTTTGGTTTTGCTGCCATCAATGTTGATCACGAATTTATGCCCGGTGAACGCTCCACAGGTACACATCTGACTCCTTTTCCGACAGAGGAACAGGATGCCCCACATACATTCAGAATCTGTCACCTACTTTCACAAACATTTACGTTTGTTATTTGTAAATATCTATTCAAATGGATTCTTACAAGGAAAAAAAACGTATTCTTAAATGTGTGTTCGTGTATTAATTGACCTAATTCCAAACACCCAACAAAAATCTCTAGCTGTATGTGTTACTTGAGTACCCATATTCTCAAAGGAGTGTTGCTTTTTTATGTACTGCTTACTATATTTTCCTGACAATTCGAATTACTTTAAGAATGACAACTACTTAACTTATTGCAGATCCCAATCTCAAAAGGATGTTGTTTTCTTCAGTTTGTGTCAGAGACCTTGTGGGATCGAGCAAAGGCATAGCTTGATTCTGTGGCAGATCTCACGAAGTAAACTTTTATTTTATGTGAACCCGAAGAAACCCTGTGCAATATGTTAGACAATTGTAACACGAATTCAAGTCGACCAGACCAATGCATAAAGAGTGCCGAGCACCTTTATGTATGTCTATACATGTATTTTATATGTATTGTTTTTTGTTGTTGTTTTTTTTTTTTTTAAATAAGATAAAGTTGGTGAGACTCTTAAACCTAAAGCTGTCTCTGGCCAGACATTAGAAAGGATAGTGTTACAGGTTTTATTCATTTACCAATAATCTACATTTGTGTAAAGCCCTCTAAAAGCACAGCCTCACACTCAGAATTCTGTACACGCTACCTCGAACAAGGGTTGGTGCTTAGTGGTAGACTTAAACACTGAAGTATTTTGCATCAGTGCAATTGCCTAACTGGAATATTGGCACTACTGAACCTTCCAAAATGCCAACTACTCGCAATTAAGGCCTGTAACTTGATCAAACCAGACTCTCTTTTTAATGATGATTCAACAGTATTTAAAAGAACAAGACGGTTATGTGTGGGTTGTGGTTAGTTTGTAAGTCTTTCCAGGCATGCCCTTTCTTACGTATAAGAACCATGATTAAAGTTGCTTATATGTCACTGATATTTTTTTAGGAAGGATGCATCCATGCCGCTGGTTTATTAGTCACTCCAAATTTGCCACTGTGTCTTGAAGTTGAAATCCTTTACGCCCCTTGCATCTCCATGGTGTTTAGTGATACTTCTGCTCTCTACCACTCCTATGTCTAACCTTTCTGAATCCCGCGGTTGTGGTAAATCCCCACATTTTCCTGGCTTACAGTGGCTTCGGTTTCCTGTGCTGTGCTTTGCATCCAGCCTCATTTTCCACCCACTCTGGGTTATTGCTCTCTCCTTTCATCATCTTCTCACTCCTCCCACTAACTGCCCTGAATTTGAACTTAAGTCTCACACATAGAGCTCTCTTGGCTGCGCACCACCCGTAGATCAAATCTAAAAACCCTTTCTTCTTACGAGCAAGAATAATGTCCCAAATCAGAGCAAACACAAAAAGATTTTTCTAGCTTACTTGCATCCAAAGAACAGGTAGAGGGTGGTCTGCAGTAGTGCAAACATACCCCAGACAAAGAAAAGGTGCAACACGAGTGCCCATGCACAAACACAAATATAGTACAGTACAGTCAGTAACATAAGCTTATTTACACATTTACGTAGGACATGTACTGGATCATAAGCAGCGGCAGTACAAGCTTTACCTATACACGCACTCATGCACACTCAATGTAACTCAGCCATTTCACTTCCTGGCACACACAAGATAGCCCCAGCACAAACTCAAAGAAACTGTACTTCACACACGTACAATCACCCCACCACTAAACAAGCATTGGCAAAGCCTATAAGTCTTGATTTTTCGAGCGTTTGAACTATCAGCGTTGTAAATGACAATGTCTTTGATCCGTATGTTATGGGGTGGAGTGGATGTATGTGGTGTGGAGTTGAATTACGTGGGTTGTATTGGAATTGTGTGGCGTGGAATTGTGGTGTGTCGAGTGTATTTGTGTAGTGGAATTGTGTGGCATTGGGTGCAGTGTAATTGTGTGAATAGTAATGTGGTTTTGAGTGTACTAGAATTATGTGAAGTGGGATTGTGTGTCATGGAGTGTAAATATGTGGAATTCTTTTGTGTTGTGGAGTGCTGTTGAATTTTGTTGCATGATGTGGAATTCTGTGGTGTGGATTGGATGTATGTGGTGTGTTGTGTAATTGTGTTGTTGTGTTGTTGAGGTGTATGTGGTTTGTTGTTGAATTATGTGTTGTGGAATGTAAATATGTGGAGTTGAATTGTGTATCGTGGAACTGGTAGAACAGTGTGAGTCATCCATGTCACAATAATGGATATTAACTTGTCTGTTGCATTTTGAAAGAAGGCGTATGACCACTTAAAACCACCTCATCCTGTTGGCCAATCACATTATGGGAAGTTGAGTCACATCACAACCCCCTCCCCTACAGATGGTGAGTGGCACCAAAATGTATCCACACCGCAGGGGGCAAACCCCTGGAACATGGCAAGGTTCTAAAAGTTAGCTTAGCTTGCCTAGGCAGAGCAATTTATGAACAGCACACTGCTAAAAATATTTTCCTGATTGAGTTCCGATAATTGATTTATCTGCTGATGCACTACATTATAGCTTTAAATGGCAGACACCATCACTTCATTTTGTATCCCAGTGATGTTGTGATTGTCCTAACGTCTGCTTAAATACCCGGATACTGTGAAACAAACTAGTACTCGCAGTGGTATTTTTTAGATCAATAAGTTTCAAACCTGAACAAGTAATTTAGGACTGAGAGCCTTGAGTAAAAACAGAACTCTGAGCCAGCTCGCATTATTGATCGGCTAAAGTCCTGGCCGACGCCACATCCCACACATCCATGCATAATTTACTGCTGGGTTGTTTTTGCTGTTTTGTATAGCGCAAACTCGACCCGAAGGTATTGGAGCGCTTTATATGAGCACCAGTTACATTATACAAGGACACATTCCTTTTTAGTAGGCACGGGGACATTAAGTGATTTGCCCAGAGTAATAGAATGTTAAGCTGACCTGAGACTCGAGCTCTAAAGTCAGCCGGACTGGCCGTTACACCACCTCCTCTCCACCAAGAGAATGGATTGCCTGGTACAACTGTACCAGAAATGTCTCCAGGCACCAAGTCTCCCTTTCCTGCTATGCTACGGGCTAGCATTGAAGTAGAAATGAGTACAACTAATAGCCTAGCAAGGCAACCACGGGTTTTGGTGCGAACAGGGCAAATGTGACCCTACACACTTCCCATCTGTCTTACTCTTGCAGTTTATCAATGTTTTCAAGATTTTTCTCCCTATTTTCACCCATTTCTGCCCCTTGTTATTTCTTTCTCTGGGTTAATGCTGATGATGAAAAACAAAACAGACATGTGGCTGACTCACTTCCAACCCTAGTGGCTTTTAAAAGAGGCTGGCCTGTTAAGAAATGTTGGGGCTGGTTTTATACTGAAACCTTAGCGTATGATATAAATCTCGTCGGCTTTGTTTTAAAGGGATGGCTAATGTACAGGAGGCAGCTATCCATTACAAGTCTGCTCTGTTATCGTA
Source organism: Triturus cristatus (assembly GCF_964204655.1). NCBI lineage: Eukaryota > Metazoa > Chordata > Amphibia > Caudata > Salamandridae > Triturus > Triturus cristatus. The sequence goes on along the minus strand of NC_140583.1, from coordinate 949,848,440 downwards.
CCTTTCTATGAACTTGTCGATGCTCCGGCATCCCCACCGCCCCCAAACTCGCATCTGTGCCATCACCACACTGATCAAAACAAGGGATATTTGTATGCAATGCATGCAACTAAGCTTGCATGGAAGCAATAGCCTACTTATCCTTCTAGGTATGTGCGCCCTTAGAAGACCACCTCTTTCAAATGGTTTGTATGCCATTTGACAGTCCAAGCAACTAAGAATTCTTAGACAGCGAAGAAGACATTTTTGCATGACGCTGCCTGTTAGACACCAACTTAATCGGATGTGTTGTTTGTTCCTGCATACCTTTCAGGAAACTTGGGAAAAAGTCATAGAATAGATATAATACTTTTTCTCGACCCATACTGTACATCAAATTACCTTAGCCAGTTTCTCTGACTGTTTGGGATAAAGGCCACTTTTCTTTACCAAAAGCCTAGATTTTATCTCCTTATTACAGAGCTGAATTCTCTTGCTGTGCCCAGTTGTTCAACTTTAGCTCAGTCGTGGGGGAAGACAATACATAACATAAAGGAAGGCCTGCTTGATGCTCCTCCTACAACAAAGGACCAGCCTGAAAAGACACTTGATTCCCCACCTATCTGCAGTAGTGTGCTACATGCACCAATATGGAAAACATTTAACTATGACCCTCAAGAAAAAAAAATCATTGCTAATGAAGAAACTCTGATCATATTGTTTTTTCGGTGAAGGTATGGGAAATTGTGTGGTCATCGCTATGGCCAACAAAACTACTAATTTACACCAAAGGACAAAGAGTAGAAAGTTAACTGAAACAACTCGGTTATCACAGGCAGAAAAGTGCGCACCTTTTTATGTCTACGTTTTTTCCCAAGGAGAGGCAAGTTTGGAGCAGAGGTGTGCTCCGGGAGCCCTTTCGCGGTCCGATATCAAGCCCCCACTTCAAAAACACCACCTAGGCACCTTTTGCCTGAACCTTCAAGCAAGACTTACTTTTGAGGTGCTGCCTGACTTGATTTCACATGCTTACCTTTCCCGCTGATTTTTTGCCACTAAATACACGATTCATTAGACACTCCAAAAAGGTCTTAACGGTCAAAGGGAATTTCAGTCAGATAAAGGACAAACTCTTAAGCTTTGGCAATCAGGTAACTGCAGTCATATGTTGTTGCAATCAAAATATTGACAATAAAACATTGAAAGTAACAAACATTATTCTTTCGCTTGGCCAGAAAATACAAGCAAAATAACGAGTTTGTAAGGAGGAGCCAGTAGGGTAAAATGATGCCAAACCACTAATAGACCATTGTGCTCTTTGCAAATAATGTGCCACCAATGTTATGTGCAGGAAAAAATACAGTTCATGGTACTGTAGAGGGTCGAAAAATGTAGTGTGCTGGTGCCACTGAAAGATTCTCAATTAGTCTTACTGTAGGCCCATCTGCTGTGCTAGCTAAACAACTGCCATCAAATGGTAATTTTCATGAATCGAACATAAGCCTAACCAAGGTGTCAAACAAATAAGAACATTGTGCTGCCTCCATCAAAGCCACTGGTCCCCCGTCCCGCACTCTCTTCCGCGGGTTACACAGCAGAGCCACGCACTCACCCCCATAGTAAACTAGAGCGTGGCCCAGCACCTGCGGAACACTTGCACATAAAGTAAAACACTACCATCTGGTAAACCGTCAAGAAAGGATGTCACATGCACAAAGTTACTCCCCTTGTAAAGACCTGAAGCGTGTTTCTAGTCAACGTGTCCAATATCTCGTAAATAACCACATCTCCGCACCCAGACACCAATACCGCATTTGAACGCATCCAAAACACCCCCAAACACCGGCAGTTTTATAACCTGACTAAAAATGTGTTTAATCACTCAGCTGAAGAGCACCGCAACAGGCACCGCAATGGGAACGGCCAAAAAGTCCCTGCAAGGCATGGATGGTGACATCCATGCTGTGCTGGAACTGGGGGGAATACAGACAGGGAGTTGCATGTTGTGCTCCCCGAATGCATCCCCATTGCGGGGTAATTCTTAGGCAGGTTTCTCAAATATAGGGGTGTAGAGAAGTAATACGCTAATGAAAGACTCCGATGGGTAAGGGTACATTGTACCCAGTTAACCTAATAACTAACGACAAAGGCAACTAAAATACATGGGTAAATTGTAGAGAGAATGTCTAGTAATGAAAGTTACAGGCTCCTGAAAGTGAGATGTGATCTTAGCTATGTAGCCTACTAATGAAATGTTAGCCATGTAGCCTACTATTGAAATGTTAGCATGTAGCCTACTAATGAAATGTTAGCATGTAGCCTACTAATGAAATGTTAGCCATGTAGCCTACTAATGAAATATTAGCCATGTAGCCTACTAATGAAATGTTAGCATGTAGCCTACTACTGAAATGTTAGCCATGTAGCCTAGTAATGAAATGTTGGAGGAAGCCACCCCATTTAGCTTTCTAATAAATAAAGAACCCCCGTAAACTGAAGGGGTTTGTTGTATACAATTAATCAATGTGGTTTCGAGCTAGTTTGACTCCTAAAATGTAGGGGTACTTTTATAGGCAGGCAATTTATTAATGAAAAATGTAAGCTAATAAAAGGCTGGGTGTGGAATTGTTAGCTTAGTTATTAATGAAAGACGCTGGCTCGTAAAATGTATGAGTATGCTTTAGCCTGATAATTTACTAATAAAATACGCTTTCTCTTAAAATGTAGGACGTCTTAGCTTGATAATGCACTAATTAGACAGAATCCTAAAATGTAGATGTATATCATATCATACTCTGGTAATAAACTAACATATGCGTTAGGCTTCTAAAATGGAGGGATAGGTCCTAGTCCAGTTATTTCTTGATTAACGACACAGGATTCTAAAATGTAGGGATTGGTGGTAGAAACCTAATCTAGTCATCAGAGTGGCTGGCTCCTCAGAGGTAAGGTGTAAGCCATAACCAGGAGAAATCCCAATAAAAGACGCAACTTCATCAGATCGCGGAGTAAATCATAGCCATTGTAATATATATGTGGCCAGGTAATGCGTGTGGCAGAAGATCAGCTGGAAAATGAGTGAATCCGTTTCTGTAACATAACCCTGTTGATTGCTAAAGTTTCCGTAAATACAGCATTTCAGGCTGCAAGGAGGGTTTGCCTCGTTACAAAGACAACAGCGAGTTTCACCATTCATTTGTAAAGAGTGATACATAAATCGATAGCACACATCCTGTGACAGGGTAGGAAAGGTGCATTGCTCATGGCCTGTTATCATGATGGTGTGTACACTGAGGCTCGCCTCTCGAGGTCACTTCTTAACATGTCTAGAGCGCGCCCAGCCCCTTCACGAGCAGGCGCCAAAGCTGGCGCTGCCGTAGGAATGACTCGATGTCAGCAGATATGTTTGTCATAGTTTGGAATGTGGTCTGCGGCTTTCCTCACACTTCCTCAATCGCGCGAGTCACTCGGTCAGCAAGGTGAAGACAGGAAGCCGCGCAGAGAGTGAGGCATAGGTACCGGAAGTGCGGCTCTAATCACAGCGAGGGAGGGCTGGCATGCTGCCTTCTTAAGGTGTGAATTGTGCATCTCTGCACACGGTTGATTAAAGCTGGCATAAACCTGGACATTTTCCACGGCTTGTGTTTTGCCGTCACAGGCTTGTTTGTGGAACGCGGAGCATACAGAGCCTTAGTGTAATGAGGTTGTCGTTTTATTTTTATACATGTCTATCTCTTTTAGTGAAATCTCTCCTCTATATTTAACCGTTTACTCTTAACCTTCCCACCTCTCTTTTTTCTCTCTCACCACATCTGTGTGTATGTTACATATATATGTGAAATTTGGTCCGATAAAACGTACTATTACTTGCACATCTTCACATATATTGGCAGCAGTTAAAAGATACATGTTCACGCAGTATACCTTATGTGCACGCTGCATCAGGTTATGCGTGTTATAATAAGGGCGTTAAGTAGAATGAAAAAACTGGGGGAGGGGGGTGGGTGTCTCTAGGGGCGTGGACGACAATGTAATTAAGGGTGTGACTTAAAAGCACGTAAACTAAAAATCTGTGCTTAGCACAGACCGCCACCTGACTTGTATTTTGCTGATTCTGTCATTGTATCCAGATATATGATACAAGAAGTAACCTCATACCTACAACAAGTCAGGACTATTGATTTTGCCAATGGTTGTTAGTTGCATGAGATAAATAAGCAGCAACTATGGCTTGTTATATATAATATTGAAAAATCTTCCAATTAAAGCCCTGGTGGCACCACGACAATGTTGTTGCTCGTAAGTTTCAAAAAGAGAAGGGAAATCCAGAGAGAAAACGACTCTTTAAAGGATTTCCCTTCCCCTACAACCCTCACCTGGCATGACGTCATGCCGTAACTTCTCCACTAGGGAGACTCACTTGAGCAGTGTGGGCACCCGCATCAATGTGCCCGCTGTCACTGCGGTCCGGAAAAGAGCGGAACAAAGCCGAGCCTTCTAGGGACCCGTTTCGAGGCCCACTGTCAAAAAGTACCGGTGCTCAGCACCGGTGAGACCCGGCCCACTTAAAGCCCCAGTTATAGTCCTAATTAACTCCTAGTAGCCCTAGTCAGTGTACTCATTTCACCCTTATGTCATGATTCTGCATAAACTCATTCTGTTAAAACGATTACTCTTGAAAATCCATGTCACTGTGGAGATGCAGCTTTCAGGGAGTAGGGACTGTGGCTAGTAGTGGTTCCTGGCAGCGCAATGACTCCTGCCTGACTCAGGCTTTCTCAATGTCGGACAGTGTGCATGAGTCCACCCAGCCCTCTTTCACTGTGAATATCACGGGGAATTCTGCCCACCCTTTTACCGCAAGATGAATGCGTGCGTGCGTGCTTGTGCGTGTGCACGTCGTCAGTGAACTTAATTTAGGGAAAGTGACTAGTATTACAATCCCTCGAAGGCCCAGGTTGTTGTAAAGCAGAAGTAGCATTTACTAAAGACAAACACCGCGCAGAGCTGCGTGATTACAATAGCACCGCATTATGCGCGTTGAATCCAGCGGAGCGCGTTTCTTTTTCATGACTGCAAGGAAACCATTTCTATGCAGCAATTATGGCAGTTTTGTGCAATGAGCATGTTTGTTAAGCACCTGTGGTGCAATTACAGAGCTGTTATTTTTCACAGAAAACCCTACAATTTTCTTTTTTACTCCCCGGGGGCGCAGCCGCTGTAAATACCAGTGGTACTAGGATGAATGGGGCAGCACGGAGCCCCGCGGGCCCCCCCCTATCTGTCTGGAGGCCCGAGCTGACATTTCAACGCGCCTTTCAGGCTCGTGGCTTGACAGGGGTGAAATGGGCGGAGGTTCTGGGGTGTTACACACTCCTGATAAATGCAGTCTGTACTAAATAGTTAGGCACAGGTGCTTTAAGTCTAGTATGGTCAGATGTTTGCCGGATTTCACTTGGGATTTTTACATACACCTGCAGATAAAACCGCACACACACTCTTGTCTCTCTTTTAAAGGTCTTAAAATTGTTATTTTATAAAATATTGAGTTTTAAGTACCCCTCACAATCCGCACTCGTCTCCTTTCCTACCGCTCCTTGAGCCCCTCTCCTGCTCTGTTGGTCACATAATGTATTTTCACCAGTGTTATTGTTGGGTATTCTAAAGCCCCCCTCAATCTTACTGAGCAAGCAAGCTGCGCCCCTGAAGATGGGGTCACCGATACAGGCACTAGTGTGGAGAATCGAGCAGCCAGTCATTGCTGGGTTTAGGTATGCCTATAGGAGAAACACAAACGCGATGTTTACAGTCCGCATTTCAGTACAGAGGACACCCCCAAACTGCTGCTGTCACTGGGTACCCCATATACTCTATGTACCCAGACTCTGTGCCTGCTTCCTTCCCTACGGTCAGGTAAACCCGTTTATAAGCATGGCGTTGCGGCAGCACTCTGAGGGAATGTGGTTTATTACCACCGCCTCTAGTTTCCGCGACATGGTCCTGGTTCTATAGAAAATAATCTATGTTAAATGCTCTCCTTAATGATTGCGTAAGGCCCGCCCTCTCCTCTACTACTTCCTGTAGCATCCCAGACAACACAACTTGCAGTGGATGGAAACTGGGTCAGGGAGAGAGGGAACACAAGCACAATGACAAAGAAAACCCGGACTCGGAGTAATGAAGCTTACCTGTAAGGAATGGCCTAGTTTTATTGTAAGGCAGTCGTTTGAAGGATAGGCCACAGAAAAAAAAGATGTGAAGCTTTAGCTGAATGTTGTAGGGAATTTTGCAATTTTGTACTGGCAATAAAAGACTCGTTATGGCACATAAGGGTCCATACTTACATTGGCGAGAGCTACATAAAGAACAGACCTATGGAACTTTCTTAGGCCATGCCTGCCTTGCATTAAGAAGGCAGTGATGCCAGGATACAGAGCCAGGATGTCAGTCCATAGAGATTTAATCATAAACTGATCTTGGAAAGAGGGATAAATATTGATTGTGCACTAGAAGTGAAACAGTCCTTGTGTTCATTCACCAAACACCACATCTTCTCATTTTACTTTTCTTTGAAATTAATTGAAGCAAATCTAAGTTGATTCTCGGAGAACATAGGCTTTTTTGCATTTTTTGTTTTTGAATTCCTCCAACGGACAGTGTTTTTTCTATTTACCCGCTATATGGAGGACGTTTCTGTGTCTACAAATGTATTCAAATATTAGGATTTTACTGTTCTGGAATGACGGTCATTCCAAATGAGAGGACTCTGTTATTTGGAATTTAGAGTCAATTTATCCACAGTTGTGGGGATGTTTCGGTATAGCAAATATGTTATGTGGTTTTCAGCACCCGGCGGAAACCATTGTCTGCAATTTTGCAATATGTTGTTCGAAGAATACATTACAGACTATGGTTTCCCCAAAAGCTGATCTTTGTATTGGTCACGTGTATCTAACAAAATGACTAACACATTCCCAGAATACATTTCCTAAGTAAACATAGCATCTTAACTTCACTCTTCCAAGGTTGTAATGTTTTGTGTACCGTATCACAAGTTAGATTGTTGTAGATACTTCTGTGCTCACAAACATTATCTTTTATCCGCAGATACAGTACGCTGCCCAGCCGAAGAACACTTAAAAATTCCAGATTAGTCAGTAAGAAGGATGATGTCCATGTGTGCATCATGTGTTTGCGGGCCATAATGAACTATCAGGTATTTTACATCCTCTATGTCTGAACATAAATCATTTGTTTTAGCCAACACTATCTAAGTCAGAAAAACATTGACGTCCCCTTTGTTAAGATTGTTGCATATCTTTTGCTTCTAAAATCAATCGCCTGGCCACAGAGTGCAGGTAAGCGGATTAGCAGAGTTCTCAGACTCTCAGCATTTTTTTGAAACGCTAGCTTAATAAATCAATTCTTCACAAGTGATGCACATTTTTTGCAACAGTGTGCTTTATTTTTGCATCGTGTAGCGCAGTGGCATCTAGGCTAACAGAAGCCATGCTTATGCTCACGCATTACTTGACTCTTGTGTCAGCCTTCACATTATCACCTCCTCACTTCTATTTTCCATCTTTGTGGTCCATTCAATTCGCTACTAGTGGGCCTTTCACCACATGGTTTCATGGACAACAAACTATGTAGCCCATCTCTCAGGTGACTACTTATGCCTGTTGAGTACGCATGTCGCTCTTAATTTCCTGTTGGGGTTTGCATACAAGACCACTGCAGATATTGTCCCCGTACTATTATTTCCATCTGTTGTTGAGGACTGTATACTTGATGATGTGTCCAGTTTTGTCTTTCTAGCATCTGAAGGTTGTTCTTTGTGTGCTAAGGTTATTTCATCTACACAACAGCCTAGGTTTACTTTCTTTATTGAATTCATAAAGTTCCTTTATCCAAAGCGTTTTTTCGATGCTTTTCCTTGATCAGGCATACGCTTCAGTTTAATGTATTTTGTATTTACGGTTTGTGGACAGTCTTTGCCCATGACTGCCCCTCACCTGGTCTGCCACCATTATTGATGGACAGCACACTTTATGTAGATTCCTAGATGTATTAGTCAAAGTCTCCTGTAACAAACGCAACAGTTTTGGCACATCTCCACGAGCTGTGGAGTGAGTTCTTAAGTAATATATTCTGCCTCTACAAGGTACAGGTAAACAATGGCCTGCTGTACCTGAAATGATGTAATCCTAGTTTCAGGCTGTTAGCTTGGCGCTTTCATAGCATGTCTGGCCTATGCCGCTGCTATAGGAGGACGCGTCAGATTCACAATACTCCACATCCAGTGCTTTATATTTAAGGTTCCCAGTTTTCCGTTTTTATTGATTTTCACAGATAAATACAATCAGATAACAATGTGTTTTCCTGTCTGTATTTATTTTTAAAAGCGGAAAAACACTGCAAATTGTGCGTTTTGTGGGCAACTCTCCATGCTGGTTTTCGTGATTTCCAGGACAACAGCTGAGAAGATAGACAGCAGGGGAAGTTAAAAACAGGTTGAGATTTCCCTGAATGCAGTTGTGTGTTAACATTGTATTATAATGCTGATATTTACCTGCAGGTGTAGTGTTTTGCTATATTTGACTGCTCAATTTGCTAAAATGCGACAGGCAGCAAAGTATGGGTGCATGTTGATCAGTTAAATAAATGTGGACATATGCCATTTTACAACTCCTTTATTAAAACATCACAAAATAAATATGGATAAATACCAATAAGATGGCTAAAAAAGAAATACGGGTAAATACAGATGGAGATGTTAAAAAAATTAAATTAAAAAAACAAAACCGGTAGCCCTATCTATTTGGAATGAATTCACAGCCAATACTGTTCTAATTGTTAGGAGCCAAAACATGGAATTCAGCAGTGCCCTTGCCACCCTTCTGTTCATTTATCTTGCCGAAATCTTTATAGAAATCAAGTCACTACTCCTTCACAGTGATGATGACAAATGTATACCGATCCATTTTCCCTGACTTTGAAAAGCCTGAAACGTGAGCGTGATGGTACCCTGTCGCAAGACATCTGAGCTGCATTTGGATGATGTAGGCATGCATGGTATCACTCGGCTATTATGTATCTGAAAATATATCTTTGCCCAATAATGGGCAGGTGTGGGGGAAAGCTACTAGGGGAGCACCATGCAGATCAGGGAAGAAGGCAGTCCTTGGGAAGGGCTATCGTTACAGGGCAAGTAATCATTACAAGTCATAATTTTCCCACCACAAAAAGAAAGTAACTATAATTACATAAACAGTGAGTCATTTTATATTTTTGCTCCAAAAGCCCATTCAACATAGGTACAGCAGACCGACTAGCCAATTCAATCAAAGGGTATCCGGAAATGAAATAAAGCGTGTACGATTAGGGCTACAGTCATTTTATTATACTGTATGCGTTCTTTAAGAATCGGTCTTGTTCAGTTTGTTTTTATGAAAGATTCATAACTATATATTACGTTTTCTTGTCTTTTTTTTTTTAGTATGGCTTCAATATGGTCATGTCTCATCTTCATGCTGTCAATGAAATTGCACTAAGTTTAAACAACAAAAACCCCAGGTAAGTATTTTTTTTCTACAAACCTGAGAATAAATGAAGGTCGTTGTAGTCTGAAATCTTAACAACAAGTTGAATATTTTCCATCAACAAAAATTAGTATACGTTTCTTGTGTATTTATGCTATTAATAAAGCGGTTGACTAGTACATTTTTATTGTAGGGTGATTTTACAGTGATCATGTTGTTTCAGATGGCGATCATCTACGATTTACAGTGTGCAACCAATTGTGCCTTGATGTTGCCCGTCTTAAAGAGAAATCAAAACATTTGTGATGAGACTTTTTTTCTGGCCTGTGATGTTTTATCCTGGGTCATTTACTGTGTCACTAGCACAACTAGTCCACACGAATAGCACGAAACATAATAAACCTGTTTTAAAATCACTATCTTACACAGGATATTCTAAAGTGGCTGTGGACTCACAAAGGACTCCTAGATTAAAGAGGGCATAGAAATATTGCTAGATTAGTTGCAGCAGTTTGCAGATCGTTTCTTAGGTCATCATTTCTTCCTTTTATGGTGCTCAACAAAAGTGATAGAAGCTCAAGGGATCTAACCCAAATGCCATCATAACTGTTAGATATGAAATATAGTCTGTTTTAAGGAGTAACCTTATGCCTTCCCTGTACTGAGGGACTCAGTCTACACTGCTTTGGCAAAAATCAAAGTAACCAGAGTGTATATGTTGTTTTTCTTTGTATGTGGGTGAGCTGTTGTAGTTAGATGTTTTTTTTTTTTTTTTTTTTGCTCTGTGGTTGTGCTGGTTTGCGCATGAGCACTGTGGAAAGCACAGAGCTGTACTGCAGCCCTTAGGGTAAGGTCGCAGTAACTTATAAGGAGTGGTTTCAAACATTCCCATCACAAATTTTGATGTAAACGTGAATTTCCATCTCTGTCTCATTCACGGACCAGTTTAGAAATGTTAAAAGGTATTTGCAAAGAAAGAGGCCTATAGGGCACCACTCGCACAGCTGACCTCTGAGTCGAGGTAGGTGGGGGGAATATCTGCTGGCCACAATATGGATATCTTCTGAACATGACCACACAGCTGAAGACTCCACAAATAATGTCTGAATTGGTTTGGAAAAATATTGGGCCGATGGTCAAATATTATGCAGCGTATATAATCAACTCTTATATGGTGGCCCCACACTTGTATTGCATCTGGGGCTGTATCATGAACTCAACCTCTCTCTGTGCACAAACACAGACTGTAACTGTGCCCGGTTTTCAGGAAATCCTGCTATGTACCACGCACGTACCAACTTGGTAACTCCACAAGTTAATGTATGAGGGTCAGACATCGCAGCTTGGAAAAACAGAGCGGCAACCAACATCCGTGCTTGCGCTAACTCACGGAATTACTAAGCTAGTGCATGCACTGTAGAATGTGCCGCACCTTCAAAAATAGGTACACAGTCTCAGCACAGGTTCTTAGATTGGTCCTTGTTGTGAACGAATGATTTGAAACTGGTGCCAAGGTCTGCCAATCCATCCTCAGTGAGAGATGCAGTGTCTGACACATGCTGGGTAAGTTGGAGTCAGCTGGGCACCTTCTCGCAAATTCGCTGGGAGTGCTCAATTATTCAATAATACAGGAAGGAGTTCGCTAGCCGGATTAATAGATGTAGATTTACTGTTAATTCCAAGTCCATATTGTAACAAAATCACTTGTCGTGATCTACTCATTTGAGTGCTAGCAGAACGAATGTAGCTTGTTATTTAAGTCCCAATACAGTCTGCTTCCTCTGTGCTAGATCTACAGTCTGGCCCTTCTTGCATTTTGGGTGGTATTTTTAATTGTGCTCTTTCTTACTGCTCCAAACCTCAGTTATTTAGATATGAGAAGGCGAGTGAATGTACATCGGGAGTGTCCCCGGCTGTATTAGAAGAGATGAAATGAGTGAATGACAAATTATAAGATTGACTAAGCGCACTGCTACACAACCATCTTTAGGTTGTCTCCTAGAATGTGGTTGTGTTGTAAGCTTTTTCCCCTTTGTTTACATTTCTTTGGTCTCCTTTGTCATCGCCTCTCTTTGTTCTCTCTTTAACTTAATTCATTATATGATTTTCCTTTTTTCAACTTTGCTATTACCGCAACTCCTTTTCTCATGTCTTCCATGTAAATTGTACTACTAAGTTAATGATATTGGACAGTCACATTCGCGTGTGATTCAAACCAACCTTCACTACTAAGAAACCAGAAATACAGTCCCTCTGTCAGCCTTGGTTGCTGTCTTTAATTATTTTTAAAATGACTTGTTTCGAAGCTTTCTTGTGTGTGTTTGTGTGTAGCATTTAAAGACGAAAATTCATAAACATATTAATTGAAAAAGATGAGAAGAAATAGTCACCTGAATTTTGAGTACTGTGGCTGTTGTGAAGTAAGACATCTGTGGCACTACAATCCTCCTTCCTAAATAGTTTTTTTTTTCATTCCTGGCTATGTATTTTTAATCTGTGTCTCTGTACACATAGACATGTAAGGTTAAGGTGAGCGTGTTGCTAGCCAAGGATAATATAAAAAGTATTTGGTCCCAGTTTGCAGAGAATTGTACCCACATAAGTTCAACAAAGATGTGCAACGAAAGCACAAAATCCGAACTCTGCTTTTCAGAGTCTGTATTGGTGGAATTCAGGCAGTGTGATGGAATTGCTGCCTGTGCATATTTATGGCTGGGGAGAGTTGTGTGCCCATTTCAGGTGAGCATCCTCAAATTCTGAGTTTCCTGATTGGTCACATGGCAGTTTACCAAGTTGGAAACACCTACCAAATGTACTATTGTGAGAGGCAGGATAGTGCGTGTTTTTATCATGAAAATGGGGAGTGAACACTTTCATGTTTAATAGGAACATATAGGAAGTGTTTTCTGTATGGGGCAAAATGTTTCCCCCATGAAGAAATCAAATTATAGGATAATGCTAATGTGAAAAACACTTAAACATGCAGATTGTTCCACTTATTTAGACAACAAAAACCTGCATATGTAAATGTTACACATTGCATTAGTCCAGGAATCATATGGCTGTCATACCTTTCCTGGAATACACCTGGGATTCTTTGTCTACCCCTAAAATCTGGAAATTGTCCTCACACATGGGAATGAACCAAGGGGAAGAGATTTTCAACTTTTATGCTCTTATGTTTCTGAATTGAGTCCATAGCTAAAAAAAAATCAATGAGTTCATGCTCTGGTGAGGCTAACAAAATATAGGTACATGTATGTACCTGCATGTCCCCCACACACATTGTTGAATATGCACGCTTGTCTGCAGAAGAATGAATGTGGCTGTTCAGGAAATGCTCGATGGAAGCCTCAATGACCGCCCTCCCTGTCGTCATCCATCTTGGAGCGCAGATGGCGTAGCACGCATCACATGGCAGACATTGATTCTGGTGTTTTTTCTTTCTCCACAGAACAAAAGCCCTGGTTCTGGAGCTCCTGGCGGCTGTGTGTCTTGTCAGAGGAGGGCACGAAATCATTCTATCTGCGTTCGATAACTTTAAGGAGGTAGGATACCTATGTGCCTGAGTTCATGCCTTGCGGTCTCATTGATGCAGGCGGCGGGAGGCATGAAGGGACATTCTTGGGATATAACCATGACATGTTTCTTTCCAGAATGAAGGGTTGTGTTATAAAATGTTCTCAAAGGGAGACATTGAAACAAGATGAGGCTTTAGGATCTGTTTGAATAGGTAATCTTTCTGAGTCACTGTTTGTGGCAAGTTTTATTTGCAAGCAGAACAGAATGCTATGTGCCTGTGTATCATTTTGTTTGTCCGCTTGTGAAAGTCTGTGCACAATCATAATACCATAGGGTGTCCTTAATCCCCGATCGTAGACCGTGCATTGATAGCAGGGGACATCGGGTAGCGGAAGCTGTTACTGAATTTTAAGGAGTAGTTTATACGTTTGAGTGAATAAATGATTTTGGTTATGGGCAGAATTGATCATGGAAAATAAGCTGGTTCGCAACAGTTTTGAAAGGTCTGTCGGAATTGTTTGAGCTGTGTGATCTTGTGCTTTTGTTCTCTAACAGTTGAAGATACTGTTTGAGGCTCCAAGGAGGTGTAGGTGAACAGAGGGTGGGAACCCCTGGTTTGTGGTTTCACCTGACTGACAACAAGGCACATTGCTCTACAGTGTTTAGCTGCGATTGAGAGCAAGAGCATTTGGCAGATTTGGTGTTGCATTTATGGAGAGAGTGTTACTACTTTCGGTTTACCATTTTTGGTTAGTGGGTTCAACCAGCCTGTAGCATTCTTGTTCAAAAAGTTGTAATTATGGTTAGCTCACGCCAGCATACTACCGTGGATCTAAATTATTCTGGCTGATTTGTTTGTTTTCCTTTTTTTTTTTACCCAGGGCTAATCTTAGAAGAACAGGCTAATAATAAGGGTCTTGTGTGTGGTGGATACTGTTCTTGCTTGTGTTATATCAACATTTGGGGAGAAATGTGACAAAAGGCAGATTCCAGGTAATGGAGCACTATTGCATTGAGGTTGATGAGACACTGGGCGGGACTTTTATTGAACGTGGGGGTTCGGCCAGTAGAGTTAGTTTCAGTGATCTACAAAAAGGGACAGCAGAAATTGTATGACCATTAAACTGATTGTATTCCATCAAATGAGGGAAAACATTTAAAAATGCAGCCAGTTAAGCGGAATTAAGCAACTGAAATTAAGCTGAGGTTGCCATGGAGAGGAAGGCGTGGCAAAGTGTGGCTAAGGAGGTTTCAGGATGACTTGGTCAAGATTGGAGGAACCGTTATGAATGAGGGGTGAGATTTAATAAGAGTAATTCAAATTGTAGAGGAATGCAGTTGATTCAAATGAGGAATTATAAGCAATGAGAAGTTAAATAATCTTGGTTTCGGGCCATGGAGCATATGTATACAATGGACTAGCATGATAAGTAGATGTACATTCTGGTGATATGCATTAGACAGATTCTTGTTTATTTGCCTACTTCCATTGACATGGAACCTTGCATGTTGCCTACTTTCTGTTTTAAGTTTGTTTCACGTGTGGCGGCAGTGTGTGAGTGGAAGCTCGACAAAAAGAAAGGGTTTCGTTTACTTGGGTTGTGATGGAATGTAGAGGGCTGTATGGTAGTATTTTAGGTTAGAATGGGGAATGTTAGATAATAAGTGATGAATGAACACCGGCTGTGACCCCGGGGTCAAGGACGGTAAGAGTCTGGACACAAGCGGAGGCGAGTCTCACAGCTGGTGTTAATGAGTTGACTTTTCCTGTGATGCTGTTAAGCAGCTGCTGGGTTGCCTTCAATCATTTTATGAAAACCATATGGTTTAGTGTTCTTTTAATGATGGTAAATGGAATTCCCTGGCACGGAGCCCAATCCCTCTAGCAAACTTCCCCCACTAAACATGCCCACTTAAAGTGAAGAAGTCAGCCACCTTGATAATGACTGAGAACCACACAGAAACTGGATGCTATAGATCCCTACCCCTGATGGATGCAGACTAAAACATCTATACTAAGACTGTGGCGTGTAGAGTTAAGAACACGTAGGACACATTGAGCCACCAGGATCCTTGCAAAATCCTGCCGGGGAGGGCTATCCAGCAAAACGTGCAGCCCCCCCCCCCCCACCCACCCCGTCGCTGGTGCACCTCACATGGTTGCCTCACTCCGTGTAGTAATGCCGCCCAGCCAGCGTTACTACCTTTTATGTTACACAACAGCAAAGATCATTTGTACAGCGCTCTTTAACCCTCTTCTGGGGCCTCTTGCTGCTAGTTAGGTGGTACCTCTAAGCTAAAAGCATTAAAGATTAGAAATGAAAGTTTTTATCTTTTTCCTGCATGTGAAATAAAGGTGATTACTAAGTTTGGGTTTGTTGATTGGCCAAGATCCAACCTTTAATGTATTTCACTGGTACGCCATCTTCGAGAGTGGCCGTCAACGACATACTATCCAGTTACGTAGAGACAGCCAGTAAGGCGGTGCGGCCTGGGACCACCCCTGGCCTGGATTTGCCATAATTATTAAAACCTTGGCTGCCTTTTTGCTAAATGGACGCACGGAGCGAAGGGCACCCGATCTGGGGCTTGAGATACTCAATTTTGTTATATGCTGCTGTTGATATGTTACTACACACCTTTCACCGTGTTGTTGTTTACCACTCTATATTGGATGTCGGCGTTCAGAGTCGTGGACAGGTTGAATCCTGGGACAACCCTAGCACTGAAGAACAAGTTACTAACCTTCGGTAACGATGTATCTGTAAGAAACATTAGTTAGTTAGATTCCTCACCTTAGAATATCCCCAGGCGTCAGACTGGATCCGGAAGATTTTTCGTCAGCAATACCCCTTGCGCGTCGCTAGGCGTCGTCTGCGGCTCCGCGTCCGTCGTCGGCGTCGTGCGCCGGGATGACGTCGTCGGAGTACTTAGACGCCGCCCTCGCGCGCTGACGTCAGTTCTTGTACATAGCCTTCCGCGCCAGGAACGCAGAGCCATGCAAAGACCGACACTGGTGCCAAAAATAAAATCTAGGGGCCTGAAAGGACAACCTTAACCCTAGATGTCAGTTCGCAGAACGGGGAGGATGGGTGGGTCGGTGAGGAATCTAACTAACTAATGTTTCTTACAGATACATCGTTACCGAAGGTTAGTAACTTGTTCATCTGAAAGAAACACGTTAGTTAGATTCCTCACCTTAGAATAGATACCCAAGCAATACCATCCCCGGTGGTGGGTCTGCGAACCAAGATCACACCAGAAAGTCCTGGAGGACAGAACGGCCAAAGAAGCCATCCCTCCGGACTTGGCTGTCAAGGCAATTATGCCTGGCAAACGTGTGTAGCGAAGCCCACGTCGCCGCCTGACAGATGTCCTGCAAAGGGACTCCCCGTCCCAAGGCAGTAGTAGCCGCCGTGGCCCGAGTAGAATGGGCGCGCAGCCCAACAGGAGGGTCCTTTTTAGCCAAGGAATAGCAGATTTTTATACACAAAACGACCCACCGAGAGATGGTTCGTTTGTGCACAGCTTTCCCCTTCTTAGCGCCCACGTACCCAACAAAAAGCTGGTCGTCCACCCGGAACTGTTTTGTGCGGTCCAGATAAAAGGAGAGCGCACGTTTTGGGTCCAGACGGTGGAGCCTCTCTTCCTCTTTGGAAGGATGCGGAGGCGGAAAGAAGGTGGGCAAGGTGACAGACTGCCCAAGGTGAAATGGAGTCACCACTTTAGGAAGAAAGGAGGGACGAGGCCGAAGGACAACCTTGTCCGGATGAACAGATAGAAAAGGAGGCTTTGAAGATAAAGCCTGGAGCTCACTCACCCGTCTAGCCGAGGTGATGGCTACCAGAAAAGCAGTCTTTAGAGTTAGAAGACGAAGAGGGCAATTGTGAAGAGGCTCGAAGGGAGCGCACATCAGGAATGTCAAAACCAGATTCAAGTCCCACTGAGGCATTACAAAAGGGACAGGAGGGAACGTGTGTGTAATGCCTTTGAGAAAGCGTGACACTACAGGGGACTTGAAAAGAGAAGGCTGATCAGGAAGCCGCAAGAAGGCGGAGAGGGCAGCAAGATAACCTTTCAGGGTGCCCAGGGCAGAGCCCTGCCGGGCCAGAGAAAGAAGGAAGAGGAGAACCTCAGAAAGAGGGGCGGAAAGGGGATCCACAGCCTTTGCTGTGCACCATGCCACAAATTTGTTCCACCGGCAGGCGTATACCGACTTTGTGGAGGGACGCCTGGCTGCCAGAATGATATCACAGACTTCAGGAGGCAAGTCAAATGGCATCAACTGCCGCCGCTCAATCTCCACGCATGGAGGTGGAGGCTGGACAGGTTCGGGTGGAGGACCGTCCCCTGCTGCTGCGACAGAAGATCCTCCCGAAGGGGCAGACGTATCGGGGGATCGGTCAACAGACTGAGTAGCTCGGGATACCAGTATCTTCGTGCCCAATCCGGAGCCACCAAGATGACTTGGGCCCGGTCGCGCCTGATCTTCTTCAGCACTCTGGGCAGAAGTGGTATAGGCGGAAAGGCGTACAACAGACCGCAACTCCACTCGTGACGAAAAGCGTCGCCGAGCGAGTGCCGCCTTGGAAATTCCAACGCGCAGAACTGCTGACATTGCGCGTTCTCTTCGGTGGCGAATAGATCTAACCAAGGCTCTCCCCACTGCTGAAAGAGGCCTTGCACCACTTCGGAGTTCAGACGCCATTCGTGATCCATCATGCACCGGCGGCTGAGTTCGTCTGCTCTGGCGTTCAGAGAGCCCGCCAGATGTTGAACCACCAGGGTGACGCCCTGGTGTTCCAGCCATGTCCAGAGGCGCAGAGCCTCCTGACAAAGGGTCCACGACCCCACCCCGCCCTGTTTGTTGCAGTACCACATGGCGGTGGTGTTGTCCGTGAACACCTGCACGACACTTCCCCTGACAGAGGGAAGGAAGGCTTTCAGTGCAAGCCGGATCGCTCTCAACTCCAACAGGTTGATGTGGAGACGAGACTCCGCCGGAGACCAGAGGCCTCTGATCTCCGCCTCTCCCATATGGCCACCCCATCCCAGGAGGGACGCATCCGTCACTACGACATGCTCCGGTTGGGGAAGGGAGAGGCTCTTGCCCTTGACCCACTCGCGGTCCGTGAGCCACCACTGCAACTGCTGTGCAGTACCCTCCGAGATCAAGACATGGTCGGACAGGTTGCCGTGATGCTGGGCCCACTGAAACTTCAGGTCCCACTGCAGAGCCCGCATGCGCCGCCTGGCGTGATGCACTAGTAGGATGCAGGAGGCCATCAGCCCCAGAAGCCGCAACACTAGCCTGACCGAAACCCGGGATAGAGGCCGAAAGATGGGAATCAGGGCCTGTATATCCCGGACCCGCTGTTCCGGAGGATGGACCCGGAACTGCGCCGAATCGAGAACCGCTCCGATGAAGAGGAGCTTCTGAGAGGGACTCAAGTGTGACTTCGGCACGTTGATGGAAAACCCCAGCAAATGCAGGAGATCCGCCGTAGTCTGGAGGTGGGAGACGACTGCCTGGGGCGAGCCCGCCTTCAACAACCAGTCGTCGAGATAGGGGAAGACTGGGACCCCTGATCTGCGCAGATGAGCTGCGACCACCGCCATCACTTTCGTGAACACCCGAGGGGCACTGGTGAGGCCGAAGGGGAGCACGGTAAACTGAAAGTGCTCTTGGCCCACCGTGAACCGCAGGTAACGCCGGTGGGCCGGCAGGACGGGGATATGGAAATATGCGTCCTGCAAGTCCAACGCTACCATCCAGTCTCCAGGGTCTAGGGCAGCTAAAACCTGAGCCAACGTTGGCATCTTGAACCTTTCCTTTCGGAGGAAGGCATTGACGTTCCGGAGGTCCAAGATAGGGCGCAGGCCCCCCTTGCCCTTCTTGGGAACCAGAAAGTAGTGGGAATAACAACCACGACCTACTTCTGGACTCGGAACGCGCTCGACGGCCCCCTTGGCCAAAAGAGCCGAAACTTCCTCGCGGAGAAGATCCAAATGATCCCCCGAGATACGGTGGTGCTGTGGTGGCATGGCTGGAGGGGTCGTCTCGAAGGGGAGGGAGTAGCCCCTTCGGACGATTTGCAGCACCCACCTGTCCGATGTTATGGACCGCCAGTGAAGCAGGTGATGGCGAACTCTGCCGCCCACTGGCGTGGTATGGGCCTGAAAGCTCGGACTAGGAAGGCTTTGAGGCGGATGCTGCCGGGGTGGATGTGGGCTGACCACGTCGTCCTCCATTTCCGCCACGGCGGAAGCCACGTCCGCGACCGCGCGCAGGTTGGTTCTGCGGCTGGTGGCTTTGCGGACGTGAGGAGGCGCCCCTTCCTTGGCCACGAAAGGGGCGAAAAGCGGAGGTGTGCGCCCGCGGAGCCGAGAGGCCCAAGGACTTGGCCGTAGCCCGGGAGTCCTTAAAACGGTTCAGCGCACTGTCCGCCTTCTCACCAAACAGGCGAGTGCCATCAAAGGGCATGTCCATGAGGGTGTTCTGGACATCCCCGGAAAATGACGTGGACCGCATCCAGGCGTGGCGGCGGAGCGCCACCGTGGTGGAAATCGCCCGACCTAGCGAGTCCGTGGTGTCAAGCCCACATCTTATGGCGTGCCGTGCCGCATCCCTCCCATCGGCCAAAGCCTGGGTAAGACGCGTCCGGACCTCCTCCGGACACAGGGGCAGCACGTCCTCCACCGTATCCCACAGGGAATGGGAATAACGGTCCAAGAGACAGGCGGTATTTAAGGACCGCAGGCCCAAACTAAGGGACGAGAACAGTTTCTTGCCAAACTGCTCGAGTCTCTTGGAATCCCGGTCCGGCGGAGCGGTCGGGAAGGAGGACTGGGAAGTAGAGGCCTGGATAACCAGACTCTCGGGGGTGGGGTGTTGGGACAGGAAACTGGGGTCGCCCGGAGCAGGGCGGTGGCGCCTGGCAACGTTCCTATCCACAGGAGGAACTGTGGAGGGCTTGGACCAGGTGCCCTGCAGAACGTCAGTGAGGGCCTCGTTGAACGGCAGCAGAGGCTCAGTGGAGCTTGCTGAGGTTTGAAGCACCTCAGTGAGGATGTTGGTCCTCACAGCCACGGCAGGCAACTCGAGCCCAAGGGCCTCAGCCGCCTTGCGCAGCACCACAGAAAATGCTGCACCCTCCTCCGAAGCCACGGTCGGAGGAGAAGTGAATCCAGCGTCTGGCGAGGTGTCCAGTCCGCTGGCCTCCCCCAGTTCATCTGCCCAGTCCTGAGAAAGCTGTGACTGAACAGCCAGAGGGTCCTCGAACCCCTCCCAGTCGCCCCCTTCTTCCGATTCCTGATAAACAGGAGGAATGATCGGAACCGGACTGTAGAGATGGTAGGTCTCAAGCGGCGTCTGATGCGGCGTCGGCGGACGCCGTGCCGGCGTCGGGTCCGGATGAGGGCTAAACCGGGGCGTCGGCGTCACAGGCGTCGGCGTCGGTGGCGCCGGTGACGGCGTCGGTGGTTCAGGCGTCGGCGCCGGTGGAGGAGTGACAAGGTCAACCGGCGTCGACTGGGGCCCAGGCAAGGGCCCCGCGGGGACCTGCGGCGTCGAGACCGGAGTCGTCGACGGCGCCGGGGCCGGAGCCGCCGGCACGCGAGGTCGCCCAGTCGAGTCCGCGGGGCCCGAAGGCGCGCCAGCGGGCGTCGACGGCGGGGCCAGGCTCCTCATGGCCGAGAGGAAGGCACTGATCTCCGCCGGCGCCGCGTCAGCCCCAGGGACCGGAAGGTATGGGGGCGGACGCGGCACCTGCGGCTCCGCCGGAGCCGCGGGGGTGGAACCACTTGGACCCTCGGCCGAGTCGCGCGACCGGCGAGGGGAGTCCGAAGAGCGATGTCGCCGCTTCGACTTCTTAGAGTGTTTAGACTTACCCGACGACTTGGAGCCCGACGAGCGATGGTGGCGTCGGCTAGGGCTCCGCGAGCGATCCTTGGACCTCCTCCTGGACCGGGATCGCGCACGACGCGGAGCCGAGTGGCGAAGCTCCAGAAGCTTGCGGGACCGCTCCCGCCTAGCCTTCGAAGTCAGGGCCTGACAGTCGTTGCACGACTCCGCGTCGTGGTCGAGGCCTAAGCAGTAGAGGCACCGGCGGTGGTGATCGGTCACCGACATCAGTCGATGACAATCTTCACAAGCCTTGAACCCAGGCATCCTACCGGCACCAGATGTCGACAGACAAGGATCAAAAATGATCAAAAAGATTTAGTCAAAAAAGACTAAAAGGGGTAGCTCTCCCGGATCTGCGCTTACTGGCGCGGAAAAAAGAAGAACTGACGTCAGCGCGCGAGGGCGGCGTCTAAGTACTCCGACGACGTCATCCCGGCGCACGACGCCGACGACGGACGCGGAGCCGCAGACGACGCCTAGCGACGCGCAAGGGGTATTGCTGACGAAAAATCTTCCGGATCCAGTCTGACGCCTGGGGATATTCTAAGGTGAGGAATCTAACTAACGTGTTTCTTTCAGATGGCCTTGACACTAACAGACACCCTGGCTGCTTATGATGACATCAAGAAGAAAACATTCACAGATCTTAAGCGTGAAAAGCCTGGTCTTTATCACAAAATGTACATGGATTCTGATTTAAGTGCAGTATATGCAGCTTTTTTATGTTGTATCACCAGCAGTTGTATAGCGCACTTCTTCTGTTTCTGCAGCCTCAAAGCACTCTCGGGATTCCAAGGGCCCCGTCTGCATGTCGGTGGCTTTTCCCTTTAACTGAAGCATTTGTATAGCGCGATGTCATTGTACCTGGCGAGTCACAAGCACTGATAGACATTTCTAACCATAGGCAGCCACATACACACTAAAGCACAACTATGCACAACAGCAGTGTTTCTGGCTACTTAATGGTGTTGCAAGCTATCTCGGTGCCTGTACGAGGGCATCTAGTGCCTTTGTAACTGGTACAAGCTTTTTAAAGGCCTATAATACAATCTGTTTTTAATGACAAAATGGTACTGTAACAAACTTGGAGGAGGTGAGGATTTTTTTAAATGAATGTTTTTACTGATAGAAAATTGATAAATAGTAGCTCGTGTTTGACACCATGAAGTGGAAATTGCCCAGAAAGTAGCAACAGAAAAATATCCACTTTAACTGTTAATTATAGTCTAATTCTTTTTGTAAAAACCAAACCACTTCCGGTCCATCACTTGGAAAGTACCACACAATCCGGATATATTGAGAGCAGCATTTAAAGGGCCGTGCAGCGCGTGCACTCGTTTGCACGTCAGCTGTAATTCATTGGACTCAACATGGCTGCGTTGTTTACATTCCAGCATAAGCCACCTGACTGACGGGCTGAGGGAGATCTGCAGTATCACGGTGCACGCGAGGCTGCATAGCCCGCCAGAGATTAGCAGCGCGCGACAGCTGCGCCCGATCTGCCCCTGCACCAGGGTCCGAAGGGAGGAATGCAAACAAACCAGTCAGCACAAGTGCCAGCAACTAAAAATACCACCAGACTCGTGCTGGCGCCCTGAGCCGACACCAGGTGCCCACTCGGATATACGAGAGCCCCCCGACCCTCTTGCATTGTGCTTTCAAAGATGGAGGTTTGGATGCGCAGAACCAGGTTATAAGAAGCGCGGCATGGCCATGCCTGAGGATTACACACTTCTTGCTTATTTGCGTGCCCTGGACGAGCTGCTATCTGGAATATAGCAAATTGCAAATAAATAAAAGGATTGCAAATGTTATGTGCTCTGCAGGAGGTTCAGAGCCCAGTGGTCGAGCCTATCTGCCATTTTCTGGTGCACATTACCCTGGTGGTGGTAATGTTCCCTGACTACAGACGAGGTGATGCACAGGAGCTGTACTAATTGTAGTGTGGTTAAAGATCTTTCTGGTTTTTAGTTGGTATGGTGCCACTTGGCTTGAAAGCATGAATGGATGGGCGGTTGTTTCTCCTAGCCCAGCAGTGAGTTACTAGTGTGGCAGAAAAGTGCTGCGGCCTTACAGTCGCGAGCAGAGCGTAACCAACCTGCAGTGCTTGTTCTGTCCTCCCTCTACCCAGGAAGTGTCATCAGTCCATCCATCCTTTGGAAAGTGGTGGATCAGGGCAAGGAAGTGAATAAGGTCACAGCCAAGGTCGGCATCTGCTCCTGGCCTGGCCTTCAGTAGCCCTGCCTCTGCCCTCCCGCTCGGGGGTCATGAAGGCAACGATAAGAAAAGAAAGTAAATGGGTCTCCAAGTGCTGGTTCTGGTGGCTCAGTGGAATAAGGAACCCTGTGCAGAAATGTATATATTGACTGCATATCCACAGGTTCAGATTATAGCTGGTCCACTCAGGCTTTCATTCTTCCAAGGTCAATAAAAACCATTGAGTTGGGTAACCATAAACACGCATTGGATGTTAGTGCCCACAGTCTCCTGGGGGGTAATGCACGCTCTACAAATACAGCTGCGAAGCGAGATCCCTGTTTAAGGTCTGTAGCGCTCACTCCTTTCTCCACACCTAGCCATGATGAAGGAAGCCGGAAGCCATTGTGGTACAGAAACTGAAAACTGTGATATCAGTGCGATGGTGAGGATGGTGCAGTGTCCAAGGGTGCATGGCCTCACTCCACCCACCCCGGGCGTTTAGGTGGCTCCACAACATTAGTTTGAGTTCAAAATGCAGTAGATAGTTGTTGGTCATGTCCGGAATTGGCGAGACAATTTTTGTTCACTAAAAATCAAAGTGCAGGTAGGAGGCCCCAGGAGCTGGGGGGGCACGGCGATGAGTGCGTCAGTCAACCTGCCTCGAATTGTTTGAGTTGCCCAGTGCTGATGCTCCTGGTTTCTTCTGGTCACTATTAAATCATAGCCTTACCTTTGCACACCCTCACGCCGGCCCCAATAATCCATCTTTGGCCCAGTTTATTTAGTGACATTTTAAATAAATAAATAAAACTGGGAACAAGGCGCTATTCTGCTTCTAGGCAAGTGGAGCCTGCCAGAAGCCGACGGCCTAAACAAGCAGCAGCTGCCCCCGGATAAACACTGCGAGCTGGGCCCCTCTCTGCTGTGTGCAGAACTTGGTTCTTAATATTACATATAATTCTAATTTTGCGCCTGGCTCCTCCTCCTCCACTGGTATCCTTGTTTGCTGTGCTTGTATGAAACTCCTTATTTGCAACATCGAGATGTTTGTAAACTGAAAAATACTTTGTAATTTAAATGTAATGTTATTTTTGTGGATGCCCTCGTTGCGGATATAAAAGTTAAGCGTTAAAACAATTATTTCTTTAGAATCTTCTGGTGGAAAAGTGAGAGTGCTGCATTTAGGATATGAAAAGCACATATAAAGTGGTAACCCACCATTTACTTTGTAGAGCGTCTTGGCTCTGAGTAATAGATGTTTGTTACCCAACTTAACTGTACTCGCTTTATCAACCTCGGCAGGATGAAAGGCTGAGTAGACCTCTCCAGATTCAGACCTGTGACCATGAGGTCAGTCACTGATTCTTGCAGAGGATGCATCATTTCACTGAGCCACCACACTCTGCTAGTAGCAAATTGAGCCCAGAGGCAAATAAAACTGCACGGCTATGTTTGCAGCTACTCACTATGGTTTACGATTGCCCACCTTTATGGCATTTAGATGTGCACATAGCAGCATTTAGGAGTGCAAATCAGATTTGCACTCCTACATGAGTTTACTCATGTAAAGTAACGTCAGTACGATGTAATGATGTGAGTGAGTAAATCTGCTCACGGTTGCAGGTTGTGGGCATAGCAAGAGTCGGGCCACCTGCAAATGGAGGTGTACTCCTACTTGGACGTTTGTGGGCGTGCACAAACGTTTTTGCTGCAGAGAACAATTTCGAAATTTATTTCATCAAGTGCATCCGTTTTCAGAGTGGAAAAGGGTTATAACACGTCCAAATTACAGATAATTGGTAAATGTTTACATTTATAAGGACCCTCGAAAACGATCCCCACCATATAAGAGGACTGTAACATTTACAGCAGTGCTTATTTGCAGAAGCATAAGTGCCAGGGCACCATTTTTTCAAGAAGCCTGCCGCTGCCAAATGTTGGGGGTGCTGAATTCAAAGGCTGTCCAGTCCTGGCTCCCCTTTTATCCATCACCACACACTGCGGGCAGGCAGACATTTTGAAAGTCGGGATAGGAAAAGTCTTTTCAGCATGTGTCCTTAGACGCCTCCTATGTAATTCAAGGACCCTTACTGAAGTACAGGAACAGCTGTCTGGGTGGCGAAAGGCTGCATCAGTACCAGTGTTCCTGCAGACACATCTTCCACAAAGCTGCAGAAGGTTAGAGTAGATGCTGGTATCGGGGCGCGTTTACACACACACTTGTACAAGTTTATATTGCAGAAATGTTCCCTTTCTTATCCCTATTTCTACACATGGTGGGTTGTGCAGTGCAGCTCATCCACAATAGTGCCGACCCCTAAATGAATCGGTCAGCAGCCGGGTCTATGATCAGCCATTTAAATACCAGACTGAATATCTTTTGGTTCTTGGTAGGTCTGGCTTGACAACTCAGCTGTCGCCAGAAATTATGTGATCAACACTACCAGGAGAGAGACTTTGGCTCCTCCCTCCCACAAGTGGGTAGCTGTGTTTACAATATTTGATTGGGCAGAAATTATTTGTTCTTCTGAAATAGTGCTTGTATTGTAGGAATGATTTGACAAAAGTGCTTTGAAACACCCAGTAGGAGTATGAAGCACATTAAATTAAACTAAACTAAATTAAAGGTTAGGCTATGAGCAGCATTTTGTAATTAAACGACCCTCCTTGTATCTTTGAAAAGATATTTAAAAGAAGCACAACTCGAATGAAGCGACCTCCATTAATCACAAACCCGCTGCTAGTCCTTGACTCAGCGCTGAGTGCAAAATGTTAATAGTTGTATTATGACAAGTCGTTTTGGCTTCAGCTTGTGATGCTCTCCAGTAGCAATGAGATTAGCGGAGCAGACTGCGGCGACTGCCAATCCCTCTGTTTAATAATACCTGGCAGGGCGGCTAACGTTGGATTACCCTTTAATGAATACGTTAATGATGACCGTGTTCTGAGGCCCTCCCTAAATAAAATGTCCTCCAGTGTGTAGAAACTCATTACTCGCGTGGCCTTCGATTGGAAGCTGTGTGGCGGCGAGCTGCTTGCTGCGCACACCAATAAAGAGAGCTAAAGGGCTGAAAGGCAGGGAAGTGGTTAGGCTGATGAGACTTCCAGTGATGAGCAGAGCCTGCCACAGGAGTATTCAGCAGGTCATTTTCCTCCATTTGGGAATGACCGCTTGGCAGAAGACTCCAGGAATTCTTTGTGAGCCTCCCCATCTTAAATTCAAGTTGAAGAAGATTTCTATTGGAAAGACTTCTTGGCAGATAGGTTTTTGGCATTAAGTACCAATTCACTAGGTTTGCCCCAGATAAACCCTACAGCCCCTCGTTTTCTCCTACACCCCCTCTTCCTCTGCCATCTCGCCCTAAGGTAAATCTTAAAAGCTTCATAATTTCTAGTTATTCACAGTAAATTCAAGGAATCCTCTGAGGAACAAGTTCTAATAGCCACAGAAGAGGACAATACTGCATAGCTAAACTGCAATGCTAGTTAATGGACCTCCTCACCGTCATGGGGTTAAGAGAAGGGCACATAACGAGTAGGAAGGATTATTAATAGTAGTCATTGCCAAGCAGCATATGAACACAAGGCCTTCGTGTCCTCCGTAACATGGCCACCATAGCTGCCAGAGGGCACGCTTGCCCATTACCGTTCCCGCTTCATGTTGCTGTTCCAAATTTTAAGACCGATCAGAAAGGTTAGAATGTAGATAAACTAATGAATGCCGACATTCCAAGCTTTCTACTAGGCTGAGGCAATCTCCGAATTCCCTTGATGATGATATAGAATATGATTATTGTTAATTATGTTTCCTAAGAAACATTGCAAAGAATCATCAGTCATTTTTGAAGACCCAAAGAAGCAACTAAAGTTTGTGTACAACTAAAAACATGTAGACATGTCAATGCCCAACTCTTTCTATTGCTTTCCATTGCAGGTAGCCACTTTTTCTCTAAATGTTTTATATCCGTGTCACATGAATAAGTTTTATGAACACAAAATAGTGAGAAAGATATTGAAATATAATTGAAGCACAATTCAGTGTCCTCATATTTTAGATGGGATATAATTTGTTTTTTAAACATAGGAATTAAATAATGCAAGGTTAAACATTGAGAACTGTTTCAACATTCGGTATATCATGTGTTAAATACAAAAAGAAACAGTCATCCATATTCAGAATGCAAGAGCAAACTATCTTTGGAGTACATTTGCCCAGCCTACTTTCTGTCTGATGCATTTACTGCAGTTAGAACACAACAATATTTTGAACTTGAAGGCACAAAAACTTGCACTTTAAATAGAAAGTAGTGAATATCACTGCATTTCTGCCATTTTTAGGGCTTGAAAAATCATTTGTTACTAGAATTAGTTTTTTTTTTAAAGAGCTTGGAACCCGCCCATTACTTAGCATTGGTTGGCTTCATCATCATCTCTTGTTTGCTAGCTCCTCATTGGTCAGCATGTGCCGGTTCCACTTTCTCTTCTTGTGTTTGCTCCTAGCATGGACTAAGTACAAATCAATTTCTGTATTTGTTTGCTTCTGCTGTGTGTGCTCAGATTGAGGTAACTTTTTTTCTTGATGTTTTCTCTGTCGTCGTTGCTTCCTTAGTTGTTGCTTGTTCCTCCTTCACTGTTGCTTGTTGGTATTTGTTGTGTGTGCCTATGTTGTTCCTCCTCTCCCCATTAGCCCATTGTTGTTTGTCCGTCACCCCTTCTTGTCGTTGTTTGCCCCTTGTCACTCCTCCATAGCTGCCTGGCTCCTCACCCCATTTTTGTTTTCCTCGTGCCCCTTCTGAAAAAGTGCTACGATGTGGCTAGCGCTAGCTGCAACATAGTGCTTTTTTTCCTAACGTTTAATCCTGCTGAATTGCAGCCTTGTTGCTGTACCAAAATGGCTAAAGATACATTGGCAAATCCAATAGATATTGCAGAGGCGAGACCTATTGGCTCTGCACGTGTTTGTGTTTCTTGATTGCCTTACACTCTTGTGCACAGCCCTTCACCCTTAACCAGAGTTTTTCAGTGTACCTTGAGCCTCTTTTTAAGCCCTGCATGAATGGTGCATTAAGTCAATCCGAGGGCTTTAGGTGAGGAGGCTCAGACTGTTGGGTGCGAATCAGGGGTTGTTGAGACCTGTTCCTGATGATGTAAGACCTCAAAAGCATCCCCTTGTGTTTCTCCGCATTGCCATTATATAATTAACCAATATCAAAGAGAGGGCGGCACTCCCAGGTAGCGAATATTAGAAAGCGAAATCAGAGGGCTTGAGACTGATGCATGTGGTAGCACTTGACAGAAAGTAGCTTTAGGGTGAGGGCGTGTATAACGCATCTCTCGACTCTAAGCTTTTCCAATGAGTAGCTCGTGAGCTACTGCTAGCTCTCAACCTACCTGTGAGTAGCTCTCCTGTGTGCAGCCGAGCTTACTAAATTAGATGCTTTAAGTTGATTGAATTAATAATATGTATTCCAAAATTGAGAGCGTGTATTTGAGATGAAAATATGTGTATTTTCCAAACTCATTTGCTAATGTCTCGAGAAAAATGTCTGTTTTCAAAACCTAATGAAAGCTGGTATTTGAGTGATGAATAATGTAATCTGGTCTGGGTCTGGTGTGGATACTAATACAAAGCTAATAATAATGGGAGCTTGGGATAATTTCCTGTGAAATTAAGTAGCTCTTTTTTACAGAAAAAGTTGGAGACCCCTGCTTTAATCTTTGCATCCAGTGTGTGTGTGCAGGGTTCGGATTTGGGTTTAGAAAATAATAACTTTAGTAATGTGAACGCGGAATGGTAGGATACTTTTGGTACAAACATATGAGCTCTGTTCAAATCAAGACTCAATGAATTTAATGAGCACGTTTTCCTATTATCCCTCAGTTTCATGCTGGCAGTTGGGGCATCAGCCAACATTCGATGCAAACTCAAGCCTACTGGCTTTGTCAGTTCTTGTTTGTCAAGTAAGCGGAGTTCACGCTTGGTAAAAAAAAATCCGGTGAAGGGAGAGCACCATCTGTGGAGGACTCCTGAGTAGAAAATGGTGCCTTTTTCAGAGTATGGCTCCCACACGCACCATCTGTGGAGGACTCCTGAGTTGAAAATGGTGCCTTTTTCAGAGCATGTCTTCCACAAATCTCTAGGTGAGAGTTGAACAGCTGCTACTGCTGGTGATAGTCCAGAAAAGGGTATCTAGAATAGCTGACTGGGCGTCTTCCCTCGCGCATTAGGAGCTTGATATTGACCGTCATGCCGAGTGGAGCCGATTGATGGAGCCGCAGTGTCTCTTACTTTCTATTTCGGTCTAGTAACCATTCTGCCCAATGGTGCAAATTCCTGGAGCTGCAGCTGTGCTTAAAGTGCTAGGGGGTTTAACACCCGACCGTAGGAACAGGTCAAGAAAATATCCGATCCTATAAACAGCTGAGAAATTTATCTCAAACAGTAGTGGAAGCATCTTTGTCTATGGCTGTGGGGATACCTTTACATTCCTAAATCTCGAGTCAGTTGAGTACAGTTTGTGAAAAGAATCGAGCTCAGACATACGGAGATCCTATGTCGTATTTAGTATTTCTTTTAGTTTCATTGAGTATGATGCAAGGACTGTTGTGGCTGATGTTAACATTCAGTGGGTCACATGACACATAGCTGTGATTCATAGCCTTAGAAATAAAATGTTAATTCTGAACTGTTCCTGGAATTGGCATTGGGGCGCTAGTCTTTGTTTTCGGTATTGTATCCTGTGAACCCCAGGTGACAGCAGTGCTGATATGTTGGGTATTTGCATTTGTACACCACACAGTCCTAGTGCTTTTGTTTGTCTGGAATGAGTTGTTAAATGGTTTCAGACTGCCATTGCAGGCAGCAGTCCAAGTGGCTCTTGATGATGTGTTATGGGATGTGTTCTGGTGCATCGCATGGGTTGTGGTTTCTCTTCGTTGGGCGATGGATATCTGAATCGGTGTGTTACTGTTTGCCAAGTCTTCCAGGCTGTCTCGAAGTATTTTGTTCCTCAGCTGAAATCGGTTTGCAATGGTTTCTTCTTTATATTTAGCAAAATATCAGATGGATCTGGGCTTGTTCTTTCTCCTGGAGATCGCATCCACAATTTAAATGTTCACAAACATTTTGGTTCTAAATACGCAATCTACTCTGAAACATTCATCCAGGATTGTGTTTTTTGTTGCTGTCAGATCGATGTCCATGAAAATGTGAGTCAGGCTAAGGGTTGTTGAGTTGAGATAATTGCCAGGGCCATCTTCCTATTAAAATAATGTACTTTTCTGCCTTCGTGGTTCCTATCGAAGCGTTAGCCATCGCATCCGCCTGCAAGCGGGCTTCTTCCGTTCTATGCACGCAGGGCAGCGTAAAGACATAGGAGAAGCACTCCGAAGAGGCGCGGATGGAGAATACCTGGTTAATGTTTCTGAGCTGATGCTGATGAGAGTACAGAAATTTCTTTCCACCTGCTAGTGCCACTTTGTGTAGAAGACACATGGGTAAATAAAGCCTGTCACCCAGTTGGGCACAGGGAAAGCGGTTGTTCCTCTTCAAGGCTCTAAACCACATCTAAACTGCTATTGAGTTATGAGATAGCGGACAGACCAGCTGCCCCCACCCACTGATGGAATGGAGGGGGGGGACACATCTAACTCAGATTTCCTACTCTGTGGGGGCCATTAGTAGAACCAGTTGATGCTAACGCCATCATTTAGTAATGAAAAGCCGAAAAACTGCAGTTAGGAACCATACTCGGCAGATTCTTAATTAACTTCGATATATTTGGATCTAATATTTGTTACTGTTTTGAATTCTTGAAAGTACGTAAGCACGTTTTGGGAAAGCTCATGTTTTATCATCTAAAATACATGAGGAAAACATCTTAGGCCAGATGTACGACGCTTGCATTTTGCGCCTTGCAAATTGCGTCGCTAAATGCAATGTACCACAGACACTGTTAGCGATTCCCAATGGGGTCGCAAATGTGCGCGTCGCATGCCTCATCAATATTCATGAGGCAGGCGCAATTTGCGACCCCATTGGGAATGGCCAGCACTCCCAGGGATGGTGGCCTGCTGGGGTCAGCAGACCACCATGTCTGGGACTGCTTTTTACATAAAGCAGTTATTTTTTTTTAAATGCAGCCCATAGGATGCATTTAAAAAAGAAAAATGAAACTTTTCAGTTTGATTTTTTAAGGGCACTTAAAACATATTTTCCCACCCATTCACATGGAGCAAAGGGGTCTTCTGGGGACCCCTTCCTGTTTGTGAATGGTTTACCACCTACCTGAAGTAGGTGGTAAACTGCTAGTGTTTTGCGACCGCAAATGCGGTTGCAAAACAATGGTACGTACCATTTGGACTCGCTGTTAGGAAGTCAGGCCTAGAACCTCAGCAGTTTCTTGCCTCCTTAAGCAGAAGGCTGCATCGTAAGCATACAGTAGTACTTTCCAGTGTCCAACCACACATTGTACCGTAGGGCAGGGGTAATGCTTCCTTACTATACAAACCTACTTGAGAATCTTATAGTTTTAAATTGTCCTCGTTAGTTCTATTTGTTTGCAGGTGTAAAGAGTATCAATGCTCTATTCAGAAATCAGAATCGATCACCTGAATGGCTTCCTGAGCGCTTTGGATACAGTTTGGTCCATTGATCTGTGTACACATTTGCCAATAGTAATTCAGCCCTCATTGATTTCATATCAGATTTGCTTTGTGGTCCTTGGCCTGTGATGAATGAGTAAAGGGTCGTGTGCTCTCCCACTGGGGTATTTCACGGCATGTAGTGCTTACGCGTAGGTTATCAATATTTTATTCATTGGAAGGTCTCTCGCAAACATTTACCAACAGAGAGCGGCAGAAAGTACGCTGATCTTCGGTGAAGGGTGGTTTTTTAAAGTGCTCTAAGTGGCTGAGCGTTCACTTCCAGGGCAACTCTTTGTGGAGTATAATGGTCCCTTGACATGAGGAATGGGTCTGGCTGAAACGCTCTTCAGTGGTCAGGCTCCCGCACACTGCCCGCCTGTTCCCCAGGCCCTCCCAAACCGTGCCGTTCCAGCCATTGCCAGCCGAGGTCAGATTAAATAGTGTTTCCCCTCAGCTGAGTGCCTGAAAATAAAAAGATTTCTGAAGCAAATGTAAATGGCATACATTCGGTAAATGACCCATATGGAAACTGGAAATTATTTGTGAATTATTCTCTCAGTTTCAGGCTTTGGAAAGCACTGCAGATTTATTTAAAGCAACATTGAGAGTGCGCCGTATCTAATCAGTGGGGAAGTATATTCCAGTGTAGTATGGACGAAAGGGAATTTTAGTGATAAATCTTACTGCACATAATTTCTACTGCCTTCTACATTCAGGTAAAGCAGGTGTTCTGAGCCGGGGCCTGTATTGTCACTTCACGGTCCCTCCAGAGGTGTGTGCATGCTTCATATGCCATTCATGGAACA
This sequence comes from Triturus cristatus, assembly GCF_964204655.1. Lineage (NCBI taxonomy): Eukaryota > Metazoa > Chordata > Amphibia > Caudata > Salamandridae > Triturus > Triturus cristatus. The sequence goes on along the minus strand of NC_140583.1, from coordinate 949,815,840 downwards.
ACGGACCATTAATATTGCGGTGTTGGTGGTGCCTGGAATATTGCTGCTACTTCAGACAAGCATCTGCGGATGCCCATGTTCACCTTCGTGGGGATCGGGCCTAGCAGTTTGGGCTGAGCTGCCCCTTTTGAACCAGGGCAAAGAACGATTTGCATGTGGTTGGACGGTGCTTGTAAAGGAGGAGACGAACTAAAACAGTGGACCTGGTTCTGGCTTTGCCGCACTAGAGTATGTGGGAGCGTTCGAAGGCTTGAAGGGATCTTAGAGCGCTTAGCACATGCAAACACTGCACATCTTCAGTTATGCATACAACATTTACTCAAATAAAAGTATTGGAATCCACAGTGACAATCCTATTCGTACGTTCTGTACTATTTTGTGCTCCTGTCTCTCTGATTCTTGGGTAATATGCAAGTTACTAGCTTGAAGCTAGGTGCTCTGTTATGTGACCTATCCAGGGTGGGCTATATTCACATCTCATCCGATCTCTTCATTATCTAATTTCACTATTTACAACGGTTACAAGGGGTTAGTCTCCGTAAGGTAATCCATCCTCTGCCTCCCGCCCTAGGGTAATTGTTTGAAGTAGTGTCTTATCTGTTGGGCCTTTTGGCTTTCTGAGATGTTCAGCCATAGGTAACACAAGGCCTTCGAAGGATGACATCTCTGTCAGAAACCCTACTGGGCTGATGAGTGCAAGGTCACCTTTGACAGGTTAGTACATTGCACATAGTCCAGCACCAGGGAGAAGGATTTCAGTCCTAAACTTCTCATATTATGTTTGTTATTTGCAACATGTACATGTACTCTGAATAATATCCAAGCCTACTGTTGGATCCTACATTGTCCTGTTGCCCTGTGAGCTCAGTCCTTCTGTTACCTATTTCTCAAAACTAAGAAGACCGTTCCTGCAAGAGACCCATTGCTTATGGCACTGAGCTTCAAAGTAGGGCCGACATCCTATCAGCCGTGTGTTTTAGTAGCTGTACCTCCTTCACGTCCAGGCAGTCCTCCATCTCCGTACAGGCCATGGCTCTTTCATCTCAAGCCTGCCGAGAATTAAGATGGCAGCGCCATGTCCCTTCCCTTCGGGTAATTCCACCGGATACCCTGCATGACCATCATGTTATATTCTGCAAAAACACAGACGATTGGCACCCCATGGCCAGAAATTGTCAAGGACCTCGTGTCATTGAGCACCTAAAGAAATTCCAAAAGCATGAGTGCGAAGACGATAACAGCTCGGGCAAATATAACTTGTGAGGTGCATTACGCATGTTAATGCCATTCTTTAGAGCCTGCATATGTGTGCTTATGGTTTCGGCGGGACCGCTTTCGGTAGCATCATGCGGTAGTATGAAGAAACATTAGTGGAGAATAACCCCTTTAGTGGAAACCTAAACCCCTCCTAAAGCCACCTCCTGCACATGTGATGCATTATTATTATAATTTTTTTTACAGGAGACTTTCAAAGGAGCAGAAACACATCTTAAAGCAAAGTTAATATTACCTGTAATTGAACGTTTGAGAAGCAACATACTTTTTTCCTATGGCACCTGCGTCTCCAAATGGAAAAATACTTATATAATTTTCTTTAATCTAAAATTGAAGTTTAACCCCAAGCCTCCTCCTACACCTGATTCCAATAAAAGTTAAATTGCATTTTCACCAAATTTGAAGAGTTTCCTATATAAATGATGATTCAGCAGGGTAGACTTTAGCTTAGAATGTTCACAGCATAACCACACATAGCTCAGGAACAGTGGTGCGACCTTGTGTCTTTCCTTCTTCCCAGTGCAAAGCATTCTATGGGTTTAGAGAGTCTCCCCAAGCCTGATACTTGCTCTTGCTGTGTTTGGTTCAGCCTCTCACTGTGTATTTGAAAGATACAGTGCTGTCGGTGCACAGCTCTTACAGCTGTATATAACTCTGGTTATAATTCTTTTGATGGGGCCTTGTTCAAAGAACAAGGACGGGGAATAACATAATAAACAATGCACTAAGTGCAAGTTAATGAATGGAAATTAATACAAGAGTGTCGAGAGTGATCGCTCATCCCTTTTATAACTAAAAACATTTCAATGGATATAGCAACTATTCATGTTGGTAGTAACAGGCTGACAGACAGAACCGTGGAAAGGAGTAACGGAGAAGGAGGTGTGAGCTTAAGAGAAGGAGTGTCACTCTTAGCCATCTTGCACCAGAGCAAGGAAACTAAATGCTCCAACAGCATCAAAAAGCTCTTTAACTGTGGTGTAATATTTCGAAGCTAGACCAGATTTTGTCAGATTATCTTCCATCTTCAGTTAAGCTTGTTCTATACTTGCTTGGCATGCTAGGTCTTCTCACAATGTTTAACATTTGGGTTTGCTTAGTGACTTTCAGTCTCTCGTTTACTTCTGAAAGTCTATAGTTATAGTCTTCAAAATCTTGGTCAACAGCGTAAATTTGGAGGATTCACCCAGTAGATATGGGAACTAAAATCAATTTATTTAGACACGACTAATTGTTTTTTATCTGCCATTAGCTTCCAAAATGATCTAAGCGTCTGACATAACCATGTTTGGTAGAGGATCAGACACTTCTTTAATGTTCTTGCATGAGTGGAAGTCAATCAAATGAAGTATAGACCTTTGAGTAGGAGTCGGTAGAGTCTAAATGTGGGGTTCTGCTGCATCCAACACAGTTTTATGTTTCTGCTGTGTAAATATACCTTGATATGTTTTTTTCTCAAGTACCCAGCTAATAGCATATCCAGCTACTCTTCTCAGGTGTTCATTGTAACTATGAAAGGAAATTCTGAAAAATAATGCTACAGGAGCATGCCCAGCTATTAATAAGTCGGACAAGTGTTCTATCTGATGTTAGTCAGTGTTCCATTTATCTATTTTAGTGTCATAGTAGCACGTGCCTCTTTTTGACTGTGACCAACAAGGCAATACGTAGGCAATCTTATCTTCCAGGACCTCCATCCAACTAGTCTTCTGTTGTTTTCAGCTCATTAGATGAATACAATTGGACTATTGTCAGAGAGGAGTTGAACTTTCTGTACTACCAAGTCATTTTCTTGCTAGTGACCTGTGGTGAGAAATGTTAAGTGTAGGCACCTTAAAACAAAAAGTGGTGTATATCAAACCTTTTGGATAGTGACAAGGAGGTTCTTCCAGAATGCGATAAGTTCAGCAATTATTTCCAATTGGAAGAGCAGTGTTAAGCAAAAACGTGAGTTCAGATCACTGTTTTAAATGTACCTAGTGTGTTGATTGCACTAAAGTGTTCTTCTCCCACTTAGCAATGCCACCAATTGTATAATTCACATGAGACCATTTTATTTCTAGCAGACATACACATCTCCAAGCATAGGAATGGAGTAGCTTATTTTTCATTGCTTTATTTTGAGCCTTGCGCCCGGGGTCATATTGCTAATGAGTTTATCTACCTGCTTCCATCTTGCATTTGGAATTTACTTTGCCCTACCAGCTTAACTCTTAAGACTCTCTCAGTTTATGTACATTTTACTCCGAATAGCCTCATTATTTTTATGTAGTGAAAGTTTTCTGGGAGAGGAGGCTCAAACTATTTAAAAATGTCACACATTGGTAAGGTATTTTCTTGATATTCCCGATTCATTGCAACGGATGCAATTACTCAAAATGTCCCTTACGTGAATGCAGATGTTGAGTTTGAGGTATAAATCAGGCACCAACTATTCTTTACCATACTCAGCCTTGCATGGATTTTGCAAACTCTTTCCTCATGTACACATTTTTAGTTAATTGAAGTTTTTGTCTTTTCTACCATCCTCCTCACTCACGTTTCCTTGGCCAGACATCTCTTCAATGCTAAACATCCGCCTGCTACACTTTGGTAGCCTAAGAGCCAAATGTGCACTTGAATCAGCAGAAGGTTTACATCAGATGTCAAGTTTAATATCACGAATATTATTTTGGTAACCTCCCCCGCTAGCTCAGCCGTCCTGTGAGAATGTAATTGATGTAGAGCTCTCAAAGCCAAATTGCTTCTCAGTTGGCAGAAGCACACATTTTCCTCTCCTGTGGTTGGCCTTGTAGCATGGATGAACTCTCATCCACTGTCTGGTTGCTGCTGGATCTCAAGGCAGGCATTCATGGAGTTCCGGTTTGTATTTTCTTATTTGCTCGCTGTCTTAGCCTTACTACCTGCACTGGTTTTCTGATTTGGACTTGTTTGATCAGTCTCCAGACCAGGACAGCTTATTTATTTCACTTGCACAGATGTGACGGAGTTAGGACTTTGGAAGCTTCGCCTCTGCTTTCATTTCAAACTTCAGTCCAAAAAAGCTTTTGTCGATCTTTAACTCATCAGTAAAGTAAAACGAGTTGTACTTTAGATGCAAGAATAAAAGGTGTTCAACTTAGTAGATAACCAGGAATTGACTTGGAAAAATCAACATTTATTTAATCCTTATTGCTGTTGAATAGCTACCACCATTGGGGTTCTCTGTGGGTCAGTTCCCCGCCCGGGCACAGGGACTCGTATACCACACTCACCATGTAATCGTCGGTGGCCGAGCATCAAACCAACACAAGGCAGTTTGTATTGCACTATGGTTTTGTTGTCCTTGCCTTTTATCCCTTGCCTTCAGCTCCAGGATTTCCAGCTTGCAATGCTACGGTGGACCTTCATACAAACTGGCGTGGCTTGTGCCAGCCCACTGCATCTGTTTTCTTAAGGAACTGTTGAATATGTCCGATACAGTACAATGCAAACTTATAGAGCCTACAGTGGCTTCTGAAGAAGTGTCCCAGCGCTAGCAGCAGGTGACCGATAAATAGCAAAAAACAAGATTACAAGGCAAATTGGAAAAGAAATGTCTTCAATTTTTTTCTAAAAATGGATTTGGATAGAGCTAACGGAGACCTAGCGGGAGGGAATTCCAGAGCCTTGCCATTGGGTGCACAAAAGATCTTCCACCGCTCCTAGCTTTGCAAAACCAGGGAACTTGAAGCATTGGATCACCAGGATCTAATTTGAGAATAGGCCAGGAGTCTCTTCCTTAGGTAGAGGGGACCTTTGCGTTCAGTAGCTCTGTAGGAAAAGGTAAGGGACTTGAATTGAATCCGTTTCATAACGGGCAGCCAGTGAAGTCGTTGCAGGTAGGGTGACACAGATAAATGCACCGATCTTCAAAATTAGTCGAGCCACGGCGTTTTGAATAATCTGAAAGCACGGAGTCAGATACACCAGAAGGCCCGATTATAAGCTGTTGGCTTAGTCCAAGCTTGAAGTCATCAAAGAGTGAACAATACCCTCTACTCCGAAATAGGTGGTTTACTTTTCTTTGATTGAGAAAAATTCCAAAGTGTTGGTTTCAGAAGTGACAGTTCTGGTTCTCAGCTGTTTTACCACCGATCTGTGCCACACAGGCCCGAGAAAAGCACTCGAAGAACAAGCCAGGCCAAGTGCAGCCATCATAAAAAGGAAGCGGAAACCAGCACTGCAAAGCCAGTAGATGTGGCCTCAATGCCAACACTGAGACCATAAGCATTCATGAATTGTTTGCATGCTATTATATCCTGTATGTATTTATTTTAATTAAGTGTCCCGTACGCCATGTCCCAGTCGCCACCCTTTGTTTTACATTTCCTAGCATGCACGACACTCAAGCTGGAGTTTAGTGGTTTGATGGTTCAAAGAGGTAGCTGCATGTCATAGTGCGAATAAAGCAGACTTACCTCTCTGCGTGCGTCTACCACTTCTTTACAAATTTGGCGACGGTCTTCCATGCATTTTACTGCCTTTTCCCATGGGTGTCCGTGTACCTTAACTGCACACTCTTTAAATGCTGCTTTCTGACAATGGTGTTCAGCTCAGATATACTTTGTTCTTGGAGGTTTTGATCATGTATAATATTAAACACATAACCAAAGCTTTGTATGATCCTTAATGCAATGGTCAGGTGGAGAGTCAATTGAGTCCTTAAGGAGAGTGTGACCTGGGGAAGAACAAATTGCTTTAATTGGGAGGAGTTTTTTAGATTAAAGTTATGGATGTGTCGGATTACACCTGACAGTACTACTGAGAGTTTAAGCTACTTAAAGGTTAAGAGCCTATTTCTTAGTTGTGTCCATAGTGGTTTAACAAGCAGACAACAAAAACAGAAGAAGCATTTCGATAAGTAGAATTCTGTTTCAGATATTGCAGTGGGAGATTGGGTCAGAATCAGAAGACCGGGATTCATAAAGACAGGATATACTAAGCCTGGCAAATCATTGAAGTTTATTAAAGTTAATCCACCAAGTGTTGTCATGCAAGATGCTTCAGTTTGAAATTTGAGAAGAGTATAGCAATGCAAGCAAATTAATAAAATAATTGATAGAGTGTATGTGATGAGCCACGGGGACAATGTGTGTTCAATTTGCGGAAAAAAATTCTGATTCTACTTGTGCAGATTTTGGGGCCTCAGATTTTGGAAGTACACACATGAACAATTTGGCATAGATAACTTGTCGGAGGTACCCTCATCCGATTAATCGCTGAAACCACCAGAGGGGACCTTTGCTTTTATAGTAAAAAGTAATGCCTTTTATGGGATGCCTTCCCTAAAACTTAAATTATTTTTGTAATTCTATTTTCAATCAAAGTAATAAATGTGTTTGTGATATATCTTTTGCTTGATATTCCTTTTATGTAGCCTTAGAAAATTATTAGCACACCTTTCTTTTACCTCAGATATACTTAAGAGTAATTGTCTTAAGGTTTAATTTAATTATTAAATATATCTTTGAAGGGAAGGGATGTGTTATGTCCTGTATGTACTTATAATTAGGTGCCCCGCACGCCATGTCCTGTGTGTCATTCTTTGTTTTACCCTTCTTAACATGGTTGCAGTGTTGATGGGTGATGGCACATACCGTGAGTTACCCAAGGTAGCCTTTTAGAAGTTCCTAGGTGGCTCTGCATAGCCCTGTGTAAATGCATGTTTCTCAATGCACTGCTGTCCCTTTTTGGCAGGATCTTTCAATGTCAAGACAGGCAGGCAAGGTGTAACGAGTAAAACCGATGAGACTTTTAACAGGATTGAGAGGTGGTAGTTGGGCGAAAATAGGTACTGCTTTCGGAGGACCTGTAGACTGAGGCCTGCTTTTGTTGGAAAGCCTAGATGTCCCTTGGGAGTTGCAGGTTGACTTCTGTTGCTTTCTCCAGGCCATAACACATATCCATACCTTGTCAAGCACCAGATTACACTGTGCATTCTTTGAAGGACAGGGTGTGGTTACTCCAACACCCATGTGCTACCACTACAATGCCAAAGTGTTTAGAGGCATTTCGGGTCAGTATTAGATCCAGTTGAAACCGTATATATACTAGCGAAATTCCCAAATTTAGTTCTTTGTGGAATTTGGGAACATTTCTCGAAATTGTATAACACAATTTAATAATTAAGTGTGTTCCTTGCGTAAACGTCGTACGTGAAACCTAGTGGGAGACAGGTTTGCAGAGCAAATATCCCCTAGCAGTGTGTATGAAAAGCATTATGGGTTAAGTCATTTAACTTTGAAAACTGCTAGATGTGCAGTGCCGTTACACTATTAGGGTGTAATAACACTATATAAGTCTCATATTATAATTTAAAAGGAATTAATAAATTATCTTCCACCACCTTGGCTCCCTCTACCTGCATGTCAGTAAAGACCCGCATTCCTTATCGAATATTGTTAATCCCCAGGGACCCCAAATCGCACTTTATACCATACTGACATAGTATAATGTTACATATTGGAACAAAAACGCCTTTGGAGTCTCCTGCCTTGAGAGTTCTAACTAAAATTCAGCACGTTGAAGTGTATGACCGATTAATACTTAAATCATTTAGAACCAATAGATCTTGCTCACCAGAAACAAAGCTGCGTCCACAGGCAGTATTTGAGCTGTTTAATCCTGCACTGTCAGGTGAGGTACTTTGCTTTAATAGGATATTTTATACGTGGTGCGTTTGGTGTTGGGATGTCAGCTTTTATGGCCGTAAGCTTCTTTCTGTCAACAGTCTGAATTTGGAGGAGACCATCTTCCTTTGTGCTTCATGGTTTCACTTCTTGGGTGGTCCAAGCGGGAGAGCCTGTGTCATGTTCAGTTATATACACATAGCAGAGTTTAATAGGCGGCAAATGCACACTGATGAGTCCACTTAGTGTGTGTTTAAATTCCCTCTCAAATACATTTAGCAGGTGTTTAACATGTAAGGGGTGGGCCTGATTTGAATGCTGTTTTGGACACAAGCCTAGAAAGGAGTTTGCCAAAAGTTTAATCTTAGTTTAAACTCTGTAACATGATATCGAGTGGTATCCTTGAAGGGCAAGACTTCCATCGGCTACTGCCAAAGTACGAACCAGACAACCACCGGCATGCAGTGCCAAGATACTACTGAGACATTCTTGAAGGACTTGCAAGATGAAGTCCTTCTCCTAATAAGACACAGTTGTTTCTGGAAGTAAACAGTGTGACTGGCAAATCCATAGACATTACAGTGGAGTGTGCCGAGTGTGTGTTTGCGTGAGCGGCAGAGCCGGTCTGTGACCATGAAGGAATTTGAACACTTGTGAAGGTTTATATGCAATGTTTGTGCTTCAACTCAGTTAAAAGCCTTCTTAGCTCTCTCTGTTTGCTCAGTGCTGCTTGACAGCGTTGTTCTTTTGCTCCCCAGGTTTGTGCTGAGAAGCAGCGCTTTGAAAAATTGATGGAGCACTTCAGGAACGAGGACAATAACATCGACTTCATGGTAAGCAAAGCTCAACGGAGTGTGTGACAAACAGCAGTAACACTGATTTCCTCTCTAATAAACATGATGTAAAAAGTCTTTATTTTTCTTCAGGAATAAGAGAATCCCACAGTTCAAAGTAAATGGCCAGAATTTGTGTCATTATCACATTGCTTCTTGTGGGTAAGGTGGAAGAGAGTATGTCTCACCCCTAAGTAAGCGACAGTGCTTTTGCTTGCGCTGTATCAATTTTCTCCAGCCTGGAGACAGATTAGCCCATGAGTATTTAGTGTTTTTACATTTTTGCCTTTCAATGCACTGCGCCTGTCGTGGATGAGGCATCTAAAAGGAGTCTGAGAACTTCAAAAAATGTATAATACAGTGTACAGGTTTGAGCTCTTGTTAAAAGGAGCAACATGGAGTCTAAGAAGCGGCATCTATTTAAGGAATGGGCAAACAAACATCCCACAGTCTCTTCTCCGCGTGGACCTTGCCACTGACTTTAGATATTCACCTAGTTCACTGCCAGTGACCACCAATAGAACAGATCCATCTGATACCCATGTTGAAAGTGGAAAGTTCAGTGCCTCGAATATGTGCTGGGGGCAGACCCCCCTTGTAGCAATTTGCCTCATGTGGGGGTTGTCATGTTTCAGATCCAAACTCTACCTTGATGGCAACTTAAGAATACACAACTCAAGAACAAAGTCTTGCTTTATGTGTAGGGCATGATATGCGAAGGCTATCTGTTGATTATCCAGGAATGCTCACTGCATAAATAATGATTATCCTCCAGTTGAACAAGTAGCTTTGTATTCGAACCCTTATCAGCCATATTGTTTTTGATGATTCCCTTGCACTTTTTTGGCATCATCTTTAACAGATGTGCGACACTTACTGTTCAAAACCCCACTCACTAACGGAGCTTTGCCTTATTTAAGTCGTGAAAGAATTGTCTTTTAGTGGAGTGCCTCAGAATGAGGCCCTGTGCCCGGGACTCCGAAAACTAAATGTATAGGTGCGCTTTTGATGAACGGCACAATGAACATGCATTTTTGTGATGGTGAACTGAGTCTGATGTTTTTGAGGTTTGTAAGAGTTTCTTTTAAACCCTATAATTGAATTTCAAGACAAAAGGTATGCTCTCAGTCAACACCTAAAATTTATCCATCTGACTTGACTACCAGTACACGCGCCCATGGGAACCTCCTTTCTCCCTCCTGAAAGGAAGTCTAGGAACAATTTGTTTGTCTTTTTGATCCAGAGGTTTCCCTTAAACGTTTTAATGAATAATTAACTCCTAGAGTTTCCAGTTCAGCTTCTTTCTCCATAACATACTTTAACTAACATATGGCCCTGCAAGGAGTTTTCAGACAAGATCACTGGATTAAGATATGCCCGAGCCCTGTCAGATAGAGAAAAAAACATCTAAAGGCAGACACTTCTTTTCTTAAAGGCACAGTGGTGTCTTCCACGGCCACCAAATATTGCTCTGCTGTGACTACTCCCCCTCCCACTTACCAGCAGTTACTACGGTGGTATTTACAGCAAGTTCTAGCAGAACCTCTTCTAAAAATGTTCTTACTTTTTACAGCCGAACATTATAAAGCCCTCCATGTGGTGAGCAGTACCGTCTGCTGCTCCGGGTGTTTAGGCCTGGAGCTCTACAGTGCTGCTCAATCACCACCGCACGGGCAGGTCTTCCAAAAAGACTCAGTAACCGAATCTGACCCCTGATGGAGGCACACCGCTAGAGTGTGCCTTAAAATGCAAAGTCGCTCTGTGGCTTAAGCGTGTCCTTAACCGTGGATTGAACCAAGCAATGTATGGTTGAAGGCTAGCAATAGTGAGGCTTTCAATTGAATATACAATCCTTCTTCTTTAATTGGTGTTAGTCATTCTTTTATTTATACTTAATTGTTCAGAACAATTAATACTGAACCAATTCAATACAGCATATAAGCAATAATAACCGAGTAGCTCGGTTCTGGACATTGGTCTAACACATACAGGATTTAAAAGCATCACTAATTGTTTAACGTTGTTCAGGCCTTTCCATCAGCCAGCATATTCATCCAAATATGTTATCACCAAATTAAATTTTTCCAAATGTCCTCCCATTGTCTACAGTCTCTTTATAGACTCCGCTATAGTTTCTGAAATTTTTGACCGAATAATCATAGAGTTTTCGTTGTCATGGTTTCTTTTGTTTTTGTTTTTTTACACTGGACTACCCTAGCAAAAAAAATCTATTCTAGATGAGAGAGGCTGTGACATCTGGAGGCACTTGTAAAATACAAAGTAAAGATTTAATGATGGCAGGGTACATAAATTGCACAAGGCTGTTAACAATTCCCAGGAGCTATCTCTTTAAGTTCTGAAAGGAAAACTGGCAAAGTTCATACTAGTGCCAGTGAAATTTCGTGATTTCCTCACCTGCCATCTTAATGATGACAACCTGCTACCAGCACACAATAGTAACACTAACACATCTCTTTGACGCAAGTTCTGGCACCCTCGTCAGTAATATTACGAATTGGCTCAGTACAAAACTCTCTTTGAACTTTGACCATGACCAGCTAAGTACCCTGAGGCGGAAGCCGGGGTGTCTGTGTTGCTGCTAGACTTGCGTGTTTTTTTAATCATTTTAAATTACACTGTGTTTCTTGTGTGTTTTTAAAAAGACTTAAACACTTCTTAGTCAGCTGCTTGGCTCTTTTGCACTAACAGCGCCGAGGGGGAAGACCAAAATCCCTACTCAGCGTCACTGCACCCACGTGACTCGGGGCCACGCCCACCCACGTAGCCACGCCCACTCCTCTATTCCCTCTTTATCATGCTCACCACTCGACAGCGCAGCGGTCGAGCGCAGCGGGCACACCATCAGCACGCCGAAGACACGCCAAAGACTAGCCCGTCTGTGCCCGTCCATGCCAGGACGGGGCACGAGGCCAAGGCTCCCACTCCCACTGCACCCTCTAGGCTGGTAAGAACATCTTCTGCTCTGAAAGCGTTGCGCCCCAACCTCAATCTGAAGTGCTCTCTGTTCAACCTTCACAAAGTTGGAACTCATGTTTGCTCCGAATGTAACCTATCTACCACCGTATACCAACCCCACCCCGACCCATCTAGGAGACACAGGAAATGCAAACTGTTACGTAAAAACGTGTCGCCAACATACGTATTTTATAGTACAAACTGTCGATCATTGCCCAAACATAAGCATGATATCTTCAATCTCCTTGCCGAAAAAAGTCCTAGCGCTGTTTTCTTAACTGAGACATGGCTGCATGACAGCGCCGGCCCGGATGTTGCTATTGCCCTCCCCGATAACTATGCCATTGTTAGAATAGACAGGGAAAAACAGGTAGGGGGTGGGATTGCTATCATTTTTAACAGAGAATTCAAATGCACTTTGGAATCTGTATCTATTCCAGACTGTGAAGCGGGTCTTTTCAAAATCTCTTTGAACCCTAATTTTACAATGTCAGGCCTTCTGATTTATCGACCCCCAGGCAACCCTTCTCAATGGGTATCTAACTTTGCAAATTTTATTACTCCCTACTATATGTCATCAAGCAATTTTTCCCTGCTGGGTGATCTAAATCTACACCTTGAAGATCCCACTATCCCTTCATGTTCTAATCTGTTGGAAGACCTAGCTGCATTCAATTTGTCCATATTAAATTCCAGCTCTACTCACATAGCGGGCCATTTGTTGGACCCCATAATATCCAACATCAGGGAACTTACGTACATTGCCACCATACCTTCTGGCTCGTCTGACCACCATCTTATTAATTTTAGCATTACTCTTCCACCCCCCCCCAGTTTGGAACAAAACACTAATGTCACTTTCAGGAAAAATTGGAAGTCAGTCGACATCGATGCTTTAAACGCGGCACTAAAACATAACCCTCCAAGCCTAAACTCCAACATGGACCGCGTAGCATTTGAAACACAAAACTGGCTAACAAATGCAGCAAATAATTGTCTGCCCTCTACTCGCACCAAAGGGAGTAGGCATCGTCCTCCAGCCCCATGGTTTAACGACAGCCTTAAAATAGAAAAATCAAAATGCAAAGTACTAGAACGCAAATGGCGTAAAAAGTACGACCCTAATGCCAAAAGAAGCTATCATGAAGCCAGAAATCATTATCATGCTGCCTGTACAAAAGCGAGAGCTGCTTTTGTCTCTAAAACAATTATCGAAGCAACTAACATGCCTAAAACTCTTTTTTCCAAAGTTAAGGAATTGGCGGGCGCACATACCACAGCTGTTGCACCCCCACTAAGCACAAAACAATGCCAGGCGTTAGCTTGTTTCTTTACTGAGAAAATCGATAAAATTATCTCAGACATCAAGACAAACAATTCTGATTCTGATCCTCCTCCTCTTTCTGACCCATTTTTGCCTCAACCCACTGCTCTGGGTGAAAATTTACTGGAAGCCTGGCCGACTCTTTCACTAGAGAAATTGAAAGGAATCCTAAAAACTGTTAAATCCGGCTCCCCTAGGGACCCCATCCCTATTAAAATTATTAAAAAGTTGGATGACCAGTCTTTGGAAATCATTGCCAATCTCTTAAACTTATCCCTCGATCTCGCCACTGTCCCAGCCTTATGGAAGCATGCCATGGTGACGCCCCTTTTGAAAAAGCCTACTGCTAACCCAGAAATAATGGCCAATTATAGACCTATATCTCTGCTCCCTGCTTTTTCTAAATGTCTTGAGAGACACGTACACTCTACTTTAGCCATTTTTGCAGAAGAAAATTCCCTACTCCATCCCTCGCAATCTGGCTTCAGGGCTGGTTTCTCGACTGAAACCGCCCTGTTAGGTGTCACTGAACACATCAGAAAACTTCTTGATCAAGGCCAGACGGTCGCACTTGTGTTATTGGACCTAAGTGCGGCGTTCGACACCATCTCCCATGAAACGCTTATTAAAGAGCTATATACAAATGGTGTAAGAGGAAAGGCTCTGGATTGGATCAAATCCTTCCTGGCAAATAGAACCTTTCAGATCGCATCTGCACAAGCCGTGTCAGATACCCTACCTGCATCACATGGAGTGCCTCAGGGGTCCATCCTGAGCCCTCTGTTTTTTAATATCTATCTTAAACCTCTGGCAGAATTTGTTGAAAAGTTAGGTCTAACGCTTATGAATTATGCCGACGATACCCAAATCATTTTTTCCCTATCTGAATCTTGTCCCCACTCCCCGTCGTTACTCAAGGAAGGACTATTAAAAATATTGAACTGGATGACAACAAACCAGTTAAAATTGAACGGCGACAAGACGGAAATACTGATTTTGGGCAAGGATCAAGTTCTCTGGAATCCTGCACATTGGCCGGACCAGATGGGCACTTTTCCTACCCCGGTATCCCATGCTCGAAATCTGGGCTTTATATTGGACAATGCCTTATCCATGGACAAACAGGCCAGCAAAGTAACCGGCCTTTGTCTCACCATAGCTAAATGGTTGAGGAAGATCCTGTGGATGTTGCCAGTGTCAACGCAAAAGACCGTAGTCAATGCCCTTATCACATCAAGGCTTGACTACGGCAACATCCTCTATCTGGGCGCAAATAAATCTGTGATCGGACGACTACAGGTAGCGCAAAACGCTGCGGTCAGACTCCTCTGTAACATTCCGAAGAACTCTGGAGTCTCGAACCATCGTCGGAATCTTCATTGGCTCAGGATAGAGAGCAGAATCCGTTTCAAGGCCCTGAACTACATGTTCAGAATAAAAGCAGGAATAGCACCAAAATATCTTCAATCTCTTGCCTGCCTCTATGTGCCCAAGAGAAACCTCCGGTCACAGACAGCAGCCTGTTTCTGCATACCAAGGTTTAAACGTGCAAGAACAGGTGGCAGATCTTTTGCCTATCTGGGACCCTCCCTGTGGAACACGCTTCCCCCCGGTATCCGGAAGGAAGAAAACTACTGTAGGTTCAGAAAGCTTGTAAAGACCTGGCTGTATGAACAATAACCACTTAACAGTCATCCCTTCCTCTATCCTCAAGCTAGCTGTGTCTAGGCGCCGGGAAACCCTTCTTGGGTAGCTGTTGCGCCCTATAAATTGATAAAATAAAATAAATAAATATACAAAACTCTCTTTGAACTTTGGACCATGTTTCTCGCCCCAGAGGGATGAGGCTGGGGTCTTGCCTTCTTCAGTGCACAGCAAGAAAGCTCTTCTCATAATTGCTGTGGTGCTTCACACATGCAGGTGGAAGGGGTGACTATCGTCCATGCAATGTGTACCTTCATTTCTCAGATTACACTAATTGTTGAAAAGACATAACCTAGGTCTTGCCTTTTAGTTGCATAAGTTTGGCTTCCCAACCCCCAGCTGTCGTAGGAGCTCTGGTCCCCAATAGAATCGCCTGACCTGCAAATTGCTCTGAGCTTTTTATTGCTCCTTATTGGTCATTTTAAAAGGCTGGTTCCCCTAGTTCTATAACATCGAAATCTCCCATCGTGCAGCACTCGTGAATCTAATACACACAGTTTCGAAGCATCTGACTGGAACATTTTCCGAAATGAAGTTGAGGAAAACCTCTGATTTCCAACCCTGCCTCGTTTGTTGGAAATCCATGTACTTCATACCAAAGTGTTTTTTAAGCCCCATGTTTCTCCTTTGTCTTTCAGTAAGAGATTCTATAATGGGCTTTCTGTTTTCAGTTTTGAAGCTGCAAATCTTTCTGACCTAGTTGATAAAAATCCAAATCTGATGTAAACAAACCCAAAGGCCCTTGTTTGTTCCATGTTCTCATGAGCACCTCAAGCCAGTGGGCTCAGTGAAAATGAAGTGTGCCATACTTAAGTTAATCTGGACATCTCTTCAACAAAGAGAATCAAAGAAGCCTGTCTGTATACATAAGTTTTCTTTTATGACAAACGTTGGGTTTTCTTTTAAAACAAAATATTGCTTTAGCTTTTGTTATATCTCACGTGACTTCTTTAGAAAAGTGATTTCATGGGTTAAACATGAAAAGGTGGGAATTAAAGAGGAACGGGAATTTTGTTTGGTGGTGGTAAAAAGCAAACCTCTGAGTCGATTCACAATGCTTTTTCTGTGAGTAGATGTGATATCTTTGACGTTCTTATAAATTTGCGCCAGTAAATCACACCTATTGATGGAAAATCCTTTTGATTGCCAGAACGAATGCAGTGATATTTTCCATGCTAAGCAAAGTAACACCTTGTCTCCCTCCATCCCAGCACCAGGCACACCATCCTGTAGCGTCTAGGAGCAATCTAGGCCCGCTTGATGCCCTTGGTGTGATCGAACCTATCGGGGTATTGTTCTGTGTTTGAAAGAAGCCTGAAGAGGGCATGTGGGATGGAGGTGTAGAGAGTAAAAATCAATGTATAGGGCTGACATAGTCTCAATAACCTTAGCAATAGTAATTATATATGATTACCAACCAATTCAACCAATAGTTTTAAATATAATTGATACTTTATTTATGTAAGAAGTTACCATTGTTTTCAAATGGCAAGTTTGTATTTTGGAATCCAGTATTTACGGTCATTTTGCAGAATTGTCTGTTTCCCTCCCATCTGTTCTCAATTGTTTGCTTATTTGTTTGTCTTTTAGGTGGCGTGCATGCAGTTCATCAACATTGTCGTCCATTCTGTTGAAGATATGAATTTTCGAGTTCATCTGCAATTTGAATTTACAAAACTGGGACTGGATGAGTATTTGGATGTGAGTATCTTTTAATTGTAATCACCTTTAATCCAATGGGTGAGCATTTTCTATGTCATGCTTCTTTGTTGTCCGCAACTTAGGACTGCAGAATAACAATGTTTCACTATTATTAACTGAAAGAGCCCAACCGGTGGATGATGTCAGACTAGGTCTAAAAACCCAAACTGATATCATCAAAGAAAGGAACATTGTAGAATGCCTTTTATTGGTGAGTGTTAGCAACACCGGACTGGGTAAAGATAACTCTTTTTCTCTACACTGGAGGGCTCTTAAAGATGCAATGTTGGGAGATGGAAAATGAAATGGTGCCTTTCTTGGTGCAAGTGTTTCATTGTAGGTGTGGTACTGAGCTTCCAGACCTCTTTTCCAGCAGAGTGATAAGATAAGTGTAGTACAGAGTCCCTTTGTGTATATTATACCCGTTCCATGAGTGTTTAGGATACAGGTATGTGTACAGAGGCCACTGGTGCGATTGAAATACCACCGCCTTTTCCCGGTCCTTGTGGAGCACGGTAGGTAGAATGGTGTTGAGGCCCAGTGCAGTAGCACACTGCATCTTCAGCACTCGCTTCTACAGGCTAGTATTTTGAAGTTGCCCTACTTCGACACAACCGGTAACCTTTTTTAGTTTAATGACATTTAATTTAATTTAGTATACTTTAGATTAGGATTAGGGTTAACGTGATGAATAGGACAGGTTTATTTAGTTTAGGTTTGGCATAGAATATGGCCTTTTTTATTTACATTATTTACTGGGTTTTTGTTACATTATGGCTACAGTAAGGCTAGTTGAAAAATCATTGAAGTAAATCTGATTCAGGATTAGATTTAGGCCTACTCATGGCTGTTTTGAAAGTGGTTCGAAATTCTGTTAGTTTGGGCAGTTGATCAATCAATCAGGGGTTTTGTAAAGCGTACTACTCACCCGCGAGGGTCTCAAGGCGCTGGGATGTCAACATAGTTGTGATTTCAGTATACAGAAGATGACATCAAAGTAATGGCTTAGCTAGGTGAAATTATTAAAGTGATGGTATTTTACAGTAATGGCCGTTGAGGTAAAGGTACCCATTAAATTGACATTGTCATGAGTAGTTTCTGGCACAGGCAGTGTCATGGTTGGTATGATGCAAAGCAAGTGTGCATTAAATATTCAATGTTCCTTTTGTGGAGCAAGCGCACTACAGGCAGAGTATGGAGATGGTGGCACACAGCCAATGGTTCACGTTGCGCGCTCCAATGCTTTTTCTTTTCCTGGCTTATCTTTTGAATTAAAGGTGTGACACAGAGACCTCAGTATCTATAAAATGACATTTGCTTTATTACCATGTGTAGCCTGGAGGGTGCAGTCAATAAATAATCTGCCATTTTCCCTTCCTGCGGCAGGTGTAATGTAATGCTATTGGATTGCTACTGAATACTCAGTATTTATGGAATGCGCTGTCCTACTTGATTCCTAGTGCAGGTGTTTGATGTGTGATGTCTCTGCTACTCTTCAACAGAAAACAACAGTTCCAAAAAAGTACTTATAAGACCTATTGCAGACGTTAGTAAAGTCCGTGGATGTTTGATGAGAGTGGTCCATGCGCTGATGCGCTGTGTGCATTCATTTTATTAACTCCAGTGATATATTTGGCACATACCTACATTCAAGTAAATATAAAAGCCTACCAGAATATTGTGTACCTTCCCTGTTTCAAGATCCAGTAGTCTGCAATGGATTGTTTGTCTGTATAACTCACTATAGTGCATGTTTCTGACTTTTAGAAGCTGAAACACACGGAGAGCGACAAGCTGCAAGTCCAGATTCAGGCATACTTGGACAACGTGTTTGACGTGGGTGCGCTGCTTGAAGATGCCGAAACCAAGAATGCGGCACTGGAAAGAGTTGAAGAACTGGAAGAAAATATTTCTCATGTAATTTCATATCATAAAGCTTTTTGCTATTGCTTAACTATTGCCAAAGTCTTGTGGGCAATCCAAGCTTGCCCAGCTCTGACAAACACTGCAGCCTGCTTACAAATAGAGAGGAACCTCACGTTTAATATCCTGTGTAGACCCCTTGATGGGTGTGGGGGCTGCCAAGAAAAGCATCTAGATGGGTGGCAAGTGCCTGGTTGAAACTCTTTCCCGCTTACTGAGTTTCTCACCATCAAAGCCTAAAATATAATTGTCAAAAGATGGCGGTGTTTAGGGCCTTTGGGAAGCATTTTAACCCTCACGTGACATATTTATAGTTATGCTTAGCAACTTACTTTTAATCAAAGAGAAAACTTCCTGTTCCAAAGAGAGGCTGAAGCGTGACCAATAAACAAACCTGTTCTCCACCCTTGTCAGCAGGTCATGAGAAGGACCCTCGCCTTCATCTTCCTAGCACCTAAATGGATATAAATGGGCCTGGTGTTAAAGCACTTTAACAAGCATAGACTGTTTGAAAAAAAAAATGCTTTGCAATAGTCTTCACACATGAGATTTGTTAGATTGATCATGACATCTCATCCCTGGCCTCAACCCTTCATCGTTGATGTGCACTATAAAAACTGGAGTCCAGCCACATTCCTTTGCACATCGTGCAACCAGGAAGTATTGTGTTTCTTAAAAATAATCCTGTTTATGCACTGTATTTTCAAATGCCAATTTAAAACCCATTTGCCAGACTTCTCCTTTTACTTAATTACTAAAATAGTCCTGTTAGAGTGGGGACATTGAGAGGAAGGAAGTATTGTTGATCACCCAAGGTCTGTCTATGTTGAGGGCACAAAAGCCATGCATTTAGCTTTGAATTTCTTTTGTTGTGTCCCATGGGGTTGGTGCAGGGTAGCCTGCGTTTTTGTGGAGTTTGGACTCCGGGTTAATTTGTAAGGGAAGTTAGATACAGTGCCAGTGTGCCCAATTGGAAAAGGGCTTAGGTGCGGGACCTCAGTTAGTTCCCTTATCCATCTTTAATGCCGTTTTTTAAAATCCAAACAACTGCTAAGGTGCATTTCAGATTGGGTCATTGTTCGGCAGTTCCGAGGCATGTGTACTTGAAACTCTGCTGCCAAGCTCTGCGCTCTTTGTTAAGTCGGAAGACAAATTGGCAACGGGAAACCAGGATTAAAATATCGGCTTCCTCGCTTAACCAGATTGTGCGAGTTTATTCAAATCTAGTTATTTCACTGAGTCTCATGTTCCTAGGTTGAAAGCACCTTGAAGTAATTCAGGTAAGAGTTTGCACTTCTCAAAACCTTTTTGTCGGTTGTTGAATAGGCAATAGTGTTGCTCTATCTACTACAACAATATTGGTCAAATTGCATCAGTCAGTATTTTTAGTTTTTTTAGTTTTTTTACAGAAAGAAAAATCTGTGTTAATATTTTGACAAAGTAAACAAAAATCATACAAAGATTCTTCCTGTTGCAAAATAACACCGACCATTGCAAGAAGAATGGTAAAATCGCACATCATTTCCATATATGGTAAGGAGTCAAATAGCACCGCCCTGAAAATTAACAGCACATGAACAGTTTACGTAACCCTGCCCTTGGTGTTCCACATGATTGGTAAAACACATTGTACTGATTTTATTTTAGTACAAGTCCAGATGCTTTCATTTATCAGGCGGTGCCATAGAACGGCATTATGCAAGACGTGTAAATCTGTTTCCATACACTGTGAGCCTTTTTGTAATTTTCAAAACAATAAGTAATCATCACCAAAGCCCTGTGTCTGGCAAGCGCCTTGAAACAATTCAATTATGCGTTGCCTGCTATACAAAGCCTATGAATACAATAATCCAGTAATGGCTGCTAATAAGATGTGGGTTAATTTTCCAATGCCATACTCATGCATGTTGAAAACCGAAGTATGCGCTATGGTTTTAATAATTTTCAAATAATCTTGCATTTTGGGAATTGCTGGATAAAAAGCATGCATTAAGCGTCCTTACTTTATTTTTGAGCAGTACACATAGCTGTTACTGTTTAAGAATCCTTGAGTGGGGATTCTTTTTAGAAGTAGTAATTATAATTTCTGAAGGGATCATTTATTTACTGCCTGGAATTATTTTTAAAACGGGATATTGCAAAGATCTCAAAATAATGTTCTAACCGCTGCCAAGGTAGGATTCATCCCACGCTATTTGCTAAGTTCACAGTTTTACTGACCTTTTTTATGGGGTTGTATGGTGGCTTGACCCTGCTGGTGGGTGGTTCTGAGGCACTTCTATCAAAGACGATCTCTTTGTAAACTATTACCTTTTTATGGCGCAACTTGGTTGGCTGGCATCTAGAAGCTTGGCAGACCCCATTAGAGTAAGGTTCTTTGAATGCAGGCAGTCTATTCCTATGCAATTCTGTTTTACCGGCCTCCCAGATGCATCAGTTTCTCTGGAAATCTTGACATTTGCCGGACGAGTCTCTCTCTAAAAGGTACTAGGATTGGAAGTGGGTACCAAATTGGGTTGCTGGGTGTGGTAGGGTTGGTAGGTGCACGTGGGCTACATAGACTCCTGCACATTGAATACTCCCTCTGATCTGGGAGGTGGAGAGATGTGGGCTGGGCTTTGCTTGTGCTCACAACCCCTGCCTGGACATCCCTCAGATTTATCATGTTTTGGGTCACACTCAATTAAACTGGATGTGGTGCTGTTGGGCCTGGCAATTTTAGGATTGCTAACAGCGAATCTCTGGTGATTGGTTGCTGCAGTAACCCAAACAAAGGATATTCAAAACAATGCAAACTATGAATACAATGGTCCCTAGATGTCAATTGAGTGTCATATGATCAAAACAATTGTGTGTATACATTTTGTCAACCTTCATGCTTCAGTTGCGATCTACGCTATACCTACAGTAAGCACAATCCCTAGGTGGGTGATGGTTTTTCCTTTTCTCTTTAATTCATATACTACTAATAAAGACCAGAGTCGCCCGGTGAATGACTGTTTGACTCTTGCAAAGGTTTGTGGTCAATCATTGTGATGATTTAAAACAAGATGATATGTAATGCAATGAAAACAAATCGAATGTATGCAGATGTGTGTGGCATTATATGATTAATCATAGTACAGATGGTGCAACCGATAAAACCATTTGTACCTTTAAAAAATATAATGATTTTAATCACTATCTGTTGGGGTACACTATGTATGCTGGTATTGCGATATTCACGCCGGGCATTCCACTCCGACAAGCTTGTAATCGGAGACTGAGCCTGAATGTGACCATGAGCTATTTAGATGTTCCTGTGTGAGAACCCTACATTTAATTCCACTGATAAAACAAATAATAAATGGAAAACAATGTAATAGAATGATTAATGCCAGCTCTACCTCACGATTCCTTACTTTAACCACACATATCCACATTACATCTCTCTGGCCCGGTCACATTTTGACCTATAGTCATGTTAATCTGTATGTTATAATCACACTGGAGATACAGCAGACAACAATTTGTGGAGGACTTGCTGGTGTGTTATGACTCTAACTGGACTTTTTCATGATTTTAGCTATCTGAAAAGCTGTTGGACACGGAAAATGAGGCCATGTCTAAAATTGTGGAACTGGAAAAACAGCTTATGCAGAGGAACAAGGAACTGGAAGTTGTCAGGGTGAGTTTGACTCATAGGGGAACAGGATTGTGTACCAGGGTTACACAGATATTTTCTACCATACCAAGAATATATTTGCAGATTGAACACTTCTCAATTTGTGTGAAATGCCAAAAAGATTGCCACACATATAAAAGGAGAAGTGGAGAACATATAGTCCAATTGTGTAATGTATATGTTGAGAAGTGTGCAACTCTGTTACACCCTTCATAAGATTATTCTCAATGTACTGCGACTACATCTTTACTGTCGAGCAGTGTGCAACTACATTTTGAGAAAAGGGAATTTAATTAAAGTTTTGCTGAATTTGTATATAATTTTATGCAGACATTTTTTTGCCTCTGCTAACATTGAGTATATCCTGCTGTTAACCAGAATTAGCTAAATGTGTATCATACGTATATGAGTGTAACATCATTCAGTATGTTGAGCGTCCGCTGTATAGATGTGCGCATAACTTGCGTGTCACAGGTTGAAATTCTGTTATAGCCGTCACAGCCTTTTATCATTGCACTGCCTAATGGAATTAGTACAGTTGAGTTGATTACTCATACTATTTAGAATCAAAGACATGTAACACTGCATGAGTACCAGCTTCAGTTTGATAGGAGGTATGATAATATTTGGCTACATAGATCACCATCTGGCACATGCATCAACGTAGGCTTTTGCGATTCCTTAATTGCGATTATTAAGGAATCGCAATTAAGGAATTGCAAAAGCCTATGCATGTAAGAATCGCTATAAAAATAGCGATTCCTACACATTCCTTAATTGCGACTCGCAAATTGCGGGTCGCAATTAAGGAATGCCGCCCCATTCATTCCTATGGGCATCCAGGCCCATGGGAATGAACTGGAGATTGCATGAGCAATTTGCGAGTACCAGTAGGTACTCGCAAATTGCTCATGCAATTTCAAGGGTGCAAGGGTATCAATATGACACCCTATTGCACCCTTGAAATTGATCTGTGCACATATGTTGCACACACACATGCCCTAAGGGCATGTGTGTGCGCAACATGAAACTTTGAAAAATGCACAAAAGTGCATTTTTCAAAGTTATTGCTAATTACCATGAAGTTCAACTTCATGATAATTTGCTCCCTCTATTAGCGAAATCGCAATTTTTTTTTTTTACTTTAATGCATTGCATTTAAGGAATCTCAATTTGGGATTCCTTAAATGCAATCGCAATTTAAGTAATCGCAATTTAGAGATTTCTTAAATTGCGATTTTTGCATTTGGGATGATGCATCCCAAATGCAAAAATACCGGTCGCAAAGGGGCAGATTCTGAGAATCTGCCCGTTTGCGACCGGTTTTTCCTTTGATGCATGTGCCTGTATAATATTTCGATAGGTGGCTAGCTATATGTTGTCCTTATCAACAGAGTAAAAATTCGTCCTCTGGTTACCTCAAGTCATGTGCAGTTACTCAATATCTGGACCTGTAGGTGGCAAACTATAGATAACAAACTTAAGGCCTCATTACCGCTGGCCCACAAATCCCAATTCAGGCACAAACTCCAGTTGCCATCCAAAGCAGAACTCTGAGATTTGTGGTTATTATCACATATCTGAAATATTTCATTTTGAAAAACCTTGCTGCAATGAATGTATAGGGGAAAAATTGCCTGAAGAGTCCAAACATGGGCATGTCAGATGCTTAAACTGCGCATAATATACTTCATTGCTGGCCGAAACTATATTTTATACCATCATCCATAGGAGGGACTGCATCATGTGTTGTATTGTAATGTGTTTTCAGTTGTCATCTTCACGGATGCTCTCTTCTGCAGGAAGTTTACAAAGATGCAAACACCCAAGTTCACACCCTTCGAAAAATGGTGAAGGAGAAGGAAGAGGCTATCCAAAGGCAGTCAACACTGGAGAAAAAGATCCATGAACTTGAGAAACAAGGGAGCATTAAGATTCAAAAGAAAGGGGACGGCGACATCTCAATTCTGCCTGTTTCATCATCTGCATCTGGGTCCTCGAACTTGGAAGCTGCAGGTGGTGGATCTTTGGGATCTACTTCTGGAGATGTATGTTCTGCAGGGCTGCCACCACCTCCACCACCAATGTGTCAAGGATCTGACGCAAGTAAGTAAATTAAAATCTCTCATACAGATAGAAAAATGAGTGACATGGTATGGTGTACCGAAAAAAGATTGTGTAGATATTGGGTAATCAAGCCTTTTTTTTTTTTGTTCCTACAGAATTATCAAGCCAACTTAATACACATATATATATATATATTATTTATTTAAGTAAAGTTTTTATGAAGCTAGGACCTATGTCGTTTGGGGGTTTGCACAGTAAGTCAACAATACATAACAATTGCAAGTGATGCTTAGGCATGCTCAAATAAACATAATAAAACACCTGTGCTGGTCCTAGCCTGCTTCCTGATAAAGATGCCATAGCAAATTCCGCTCCTAGACCAAGTAAAAAAATGTTTGTCTTGCTCTTGTAGAAACACAAGAATTTTCTTGAATCTTCTGTCTTCTTCCCAAGTGCATCCATTTTCAGTTTCTTTGATGAATCTTGAGATCAAAGCCATTATTAACTTTATATTATGAAACTCTTCATGGAAATAGACTTTGACAAGTCACTGATCAGGGTGGCGGAAAGATGGGGCAGAATAGACTATTATACAGGTCTTACCTGAAAATGTGGTTGAAACTACAGATTACTTCAGCCTAGTTGACACTCTACAGTGACAAATGTTGCTGTTATTGACATTTATGGTGAGATTGTAATGAAAGTGTATGATTGGTAAAATTTATGACGTAGTTATATAAATTGAAGCCCTCATTTATAAGCTTTTTTACTACTCGCTGTTGAACTGGGCTATCGCCCAAAGAAGTGGACTTAAGCTATTGATTTTCAGAAGCTTGATCAGTAGACTTTACTCCTGTAAACGTAGCCTAGCACTACAAACTATCTGCCAGTGTGGTAGGGTTCCAAAGTACTTTAATGACAGGCAAAAGCAGTGGGAATAAGACTAGTATATGGTAGAGGTGGCACTGTGGAAGCCAGTGAAAAACCACACAATCATAAGGTTGGGAATATTTCCAAACATCTTGCAGATTGCTTTCTACCCTGGAAATGCAAGTAAAATTACTCTGTAAAGGCAGGAAAAAGTTCCTTTCTGGAGTTTGATGGGGAAGTGGACACCATGATATTTTATATGGTTGTAGGTAACTGGTTATTAGCAGAGTAACAGAGTTTCCATGGGAAGAATAAAAATCAAAGCAAAATAATGTTGAACAGCACTTTTCTGCTAGCCATGCTCAAGCACATTGTCTGTTTTGTAGTCTTTCCTCAAGGGTTCGCATGGAAAAACTGGAGTGTGCATGGAAAATTATGACTTGCTCGACTTTTATGTATGCTCCTGGGGCTCTTTGTAAGCACCCAACACTCATAAATTTACACAATAATATGCAGAAATCTGCGATTCATAGGTTTCTAATATTTGTACAAAATCTTTGTGACTCTTACCCTTAATCTGTGAAAGCTGATGGAGAGAAATGGGTTGTGGGCTGAATATGTATGGATCTGGGTTTGTGTATCTATGCAAGACATTCAAAGTAAAGTAGAGTGGTATCAATATATGCTTGTTCTCTGATAGCTGATAATGTATATATTCTTTGCTAGTGCTTAATGGACCAATGTCAGAAACCATGCCGCCACCTCCACCGCCTCCACCACCGCCTCCTCCTCCACCGCCGGCCCCTCCGCTTCCAGGTCCAGCTGCAGAAGCAGCACCAACTGCACCTACGCCCCCGCCCCCACCGCCACCACCACCTGGTGCTCCGCCTCTTCCAGGAACATTCTCCCCAACAGTTATCTTCAACTCCGGGCTAGCAGGTAAGACCCCCAGAGCAATCTTCTTCTCCTTTACCATGTAGTTCTCACTGTGTTTGTTACAGCATCAAGGATTTATACTTTAATTTCCTGCACAAGTGAGGTTGGTATCATTTGCAATGAAAGTATAGCATGTGATCTACTCAAGCAAGATAGAGGCTGACACAGTTGTGAGTAGTATGACTTTGCTCGATGCAAAACAATAAATAATACAGTCCGCCCAGTTTATAGAAATAGTATATAATAGTATAAATTGTCTATATTTACCTGTAGAAGGTAACCGGTTTCCTCCCCTATATAAGAATACATTTTATACAATGTGGAACACCAGAATGATTCTCCGAATAGGGTGTGAAGGTCCCAAAGTAATCACAAAATGGTAAGACAATGTATTAAGATATATTTTCATGTCTGAGGCATCTATAGTTATACCGCACTCTTTTGTGTTATGAATTCCTGTTTCATACCTCCAGAATCTTCCAGAGACTGTGGATGTTTCACCTATTTTCAGGATATAAATTTAATGCACTTAACTTCTTCCTTTTGTGCTCAGTACTGCTTCTTTTGACCGAAGAAATGCATTTACCCACCTCCAGACAACATAATATATTGCCGGAAGAAAAATGCAAATTTTCACAGTTCAAACTCCTTTTGAAATGCTTAACATGTTTTTGCTGCTGGACACCTACTATGTATATTCATTATAAACATTTCTTTTTATGATAGAACTGTGTGTATCTGTTTTAGTACATGCATTGAGACTAGCATATTTGTCTCCCAAGCCATTGCTGTCCCCACCCATTTAACTGGCCAAATACATGAATCAAATCTGATGCCTGACGTTATGTAAATGTGTCAAACATCCTATTTCTTACTCGGCTATTTGGTCTCCGATTTGATTAATATCTTTGGCTAGTTAAATGGGTGAGGGACCTTCCCAGAACTTCAATGATATTTTCTATAGTCTTTAATAAAAATGACTGACGTTTTCACGGAATTGTGAAAATAGATATCCAGTAGATTATTTTTTCCAGGTTTTAGAGGGTGAATGAGGATACTTTGAATTTAAAAACATGTTTTACTTTTTGTTCATGAGCATTTTAGAAAGCAGTGCTTTGCATAGTCGTGCTATCTAGTGTTGGGTCTGGAGTTGTGCAAGTTGTTGTTCTTTGAAGAAGTCTTTTGAGTCGCGAGGAGTGTAACTCCTTCTCTCGGTGGTAAAGCACATGGGCATCAAGTCCATTGTTAATTTGTTTATTCTTCACCGTCTGATGCAGACGTACGTGCCTTTGCTTCGTTTTACAACTCCATTTCAGTTTGGTTCTTCGGTTCTTTTCGCTATCTTCAACAATATTTTTCTTGTTTGCACTTCGCCAGCTACGCATCCTACAAAAACTCCTCCTGTTTGACTCCGTTTGACCGAATCCTCATTGGGGCAATGCCCTTCGGCACCTACCTTCCACATTGTTACCAGGCTTCCCAAAAATCCTCCACTGGTAATGGAAGGCACGCCGTTTCAGTTCTGCCCTCGTTGTCATGCGATGAATCCTCACTCAGATCAAAACTCTGTGTGCAACTTGTGCTTGTCCCCTAAGCACAAGAAAGCGGTCTGCGCAAGTCATTCCTCTCCAAAAAGACTCTTAGCGATCATAGAGTTCATTTCTTCAAGAGGTCCTACAGAGCCACCGACGACACTCCTGACCTATTCAGTAGGAGCATGCCCAGGAGCAGCCATTGTCCGACGAGGAGGGAGCTTTCTCCGTTGATTAAAGTTCCAGCTCCGAGCTCGAAGGTGACAGCTCAGCAGCCTGTGAGTACGGATTCCCCTGCTCATGTCCACCAGTCAAATCCTGCCAAAAAACATTTAGCACTTCTGGTCTCAGAATCCCAAGTCCCTGGGCCACCACTACTGTCTAGCCATGGTCAGCACCGAAAAACCTCTTCAGACCCCCCCGCCTTCGGGCTGGGCGCCGAAAGCACATGTGAAGCTGAAACCACCTACTTTGGCTTCCTCAGACCGAAACCAGTAACATGCATTGGGTCGGTCTTCGGTGCCGAGCTGGCAGTTGACATCATCCACCTCGACACAGAGTGCACATTCCTCCTCGAAGCCGAAAGCTTCAGAACCGAAGCTGGAGAAATCTGAGCTCCAAGCCCGGTCCCGAACCACAGGTGGAGCCAATCCTGCATAAGTTGCTAGAAAGATTGGACACACGCCAGAAGAAAATTAATATCCAGGTGGATACCGGATGAATTCTGGCCACAGCTTCCTCTCCTCCACCACCTAAGAAGAAGCTTACCTTTGAAGAGACTTTAGACATGCCAGTCCCTCCTAAGAGTAGACTATGGAGAAGGCTACCAGCCCTCCACCCCTTACACCTCCCATGCCAACTACACCACCTTCACCCTCACCTCCCCCACTACCACACTCTCCTTCACCACTATCTCCTACAGGAGAGCTACTATAAGACTCACCACAAGGTTATCCACAGTCGGATACTGGGGGGGGCCACAGGGAATGACCCCTGGGACACCTATGACATGGACCCTCCTGCTGACACGGATCCTGATCTTTATCCTGCGCTCCCTTCTTCTGAAGATACTACCTCTTACCAGGAGGTTGTTGC
Source organism: Triturus cristatus (assembly GCF_964204655.1). Lineage (NCBI taxonomy): Eukaryota > Metazoa > Chordata > Amphibia > Caudata > Salamandridae > Triturus > Triturus cristatus. The sequence goes on along the minus strand of NC_140583.1, from coordinate 949,787,290 downwards.
AAGGGCTGCTGCACTTCATAATGTGGTGCTCCATAAAGAGCCTTTAGAAGACTACTTTTCTTCGAGACACTTTCCATCACAAATAGGGCTACCCAATACCTGTCCATGTTAAAAGGCATGCTTAGGCATACTGATGACATGTTTAATGACCCTAATAGGGCTGGAGCTGTAATGCCTAGGATAGATAAAAAATGCAAACCTGCATCCTGTTTACGTTAAAGGACAGTTACTGCTGGCCTCCCTAGTAACCACCACAGCACGCAAGCATGCCAACTCTCAGACAACTTTTATTTTATTTTCATAACATTGCAGCAGTATGAAATAAAAGCATCATACAGCAAATCTGGAGTCCAATGCCAGTAACTGCACAGTAGTAACAACAACCATGAACAGCCATCTCATCCCCTCTCCAGACACCCGTCGGTCGGTACAAATTCAATATCAAAAGTAAACACCAAGTCATAGACATCAATACACCTGGCCACAGCACACTCGCACACGTCAGAGCACTCCTAACTACACTTTATGTAGTATTTTGAATTGGACTAAACATACCCGTGCATTAATTGCTACCTCCCTCTAGTGCATCAGGGCTGCCTCCCGATCAGTATCCTCCATCTTCCCCATCCATTTCCCCCGCAGCTTATGTAGGGTATCTGGCATGCTATTATTAAGGGTTTTGTACGTTAGGGAAATCGCACCCTTACCCCAACTCCTCCGCTTGGAGCCGTCCTTTTGCTGGGGCATAGTCCAGGATACCATCACCAGGGAGCCCCTCAGCCCTCCATGCATGCCTTACTTATGCTTATTTTAGGAATTGGTTTTCATTCATCCTGTGCTCCTATTGAAGCGAGAAGAACGGCATGATGTTGCCACTCTCAATTAGATCCTCTACCTTGGAAATCCCGACTAGGTCCCAGGCTTCAAATCTCCACAATTTTCGTATTTCAGGAGGTCGGCGCCCATCCCACAAGAGCGTTTTTTTCTCATAGGTTTACCGTGCCAGCCAATGATTTTCATGACTTTAGCCTAGGCCACTAGTGTGATCTGGGTGGCTGGGAAGAGACGCTGACTGCCGCTGCCCCCGTAGAGATAGAGTAGGCATGACTGCTCCCCCCTTGCACCTGGTCCAGCCTAACGGTTGAGTGGTACAGAGGGACAAATAGTCAATAATTAACATTGATGAGGTGGGCCGCCCAATAGAAGGCCAGTTTGTCAGGCAGACCAAATCTGCCATTGTATTGGTTAAGTTGTAGAGTTTTTAAGGCAGTTTTGGGGTGCTTACCATCCCACAACAAAATCTGCATGTCCTCTCAATCATGGCGAAGATCTTAGGAGAGATCTGTTAGTACGTGTTCTGCAAAGCATATAACAGTTTGAATAGTCAGATCATTTTAAACATGGCTGCTCTCCCCATCGATGTGAGGGGCAGCCCTCGCCACCTCTCAATTTCTTCTTGGCAGGCTCGCACCACCCTCCCAAGGTTTCGCTCAAAGCAGAGTTCCCTCTCCAGTGTCATGAATATACCCAAGTATTTAAAACCAAGTGCTGTACGCTTACGGTGACGAGAGAGTAAGGGCACATCTATCCCACTCTGCAGAAGGACCTATGTGTCCAATTTGATAACTGGAGTAGCTCCCATAGTCCTCAAACAGTTGGAAAGTTAAAGGGAGGGACAACGATGGTTCTGTAATGTGAAGAAGTATATTGTCTGCGTAAAGCTAAATCTTCGCTTCCACTGTGGTCTCTCCCATCAACCTAAAGCCATGGATCCTGGGATGGTCGCTGACCGCATATGCTAATTACTCTATAGTGAGGGCGAACAGGAGAGGGGACAGGGGACAGCTCTACCTTGTGCCTCTACCCTTGGGGAACTCCAAGGACAGCACTCTGTTCACCCTGACTGCAGCCACTGGGGCGTGATGACTTGCAGGAATCTGGTGGGCAGGATTTTCACCTCAGTGTTGAGTAAGAAAATCAGGCAGAATGAGTTGCAATGCTCTGTCGGCTTGCCATTCTTCTGGACTACTACTATGACCACCCATCCATATGAACTAGGACAAACTTGTGAGTCAGGTGAGGTAGGAATGCTTTCAATGCTAGATGATCAGCTTGAAGCTTCAGTTAGTTGATGTGGAGAGACTGGTGCTTGGCATCCCATAGGCCCTGCACTGTGAGGTCTTGAAGGTGAGCACCCCATCCCATCTGGGATGCGTCAGTCATGAGATGTGGGGAGCAGGGTCAGGAAAAGGTCACCCCTTCAACAGGTTGGTGTTGTTCCACCATTGCAGAGAACGGTGAGTGTGGCAGTATTGTAATTGTAATTGTAAAAATATTTGTTAAGCGCGGTTGCTGCCCGTAGGCGTCCAAGCGCTGAGTTGAAACAGAGAAGTGACGGGAAGAGGAGCTAAGGTACACAGGATTTAGCAAACAGCAGTGTAAGTTTTTACGGAATAAGAGGAGGTCTGTGTTGGACCGGAGTGAGAGGGGGAGAGCATTCCAGAGCCTGGCGGTATTCAAAGAGAACAGCCTACCCCCAGACCTGGCTCGCTTCACTCTGGGAACAACGGCGAGGAACGCCTCCGTCGACCGAAGGTTCCTGTTAGGGTGGTAGGGGATGACAAGGTCGTTGTTAATGGCTGGGCCCGTTTTCCAGAAGGCGCGGTGCGCCAAGCACAGCGCCTTGAAGGCCACTCTCTGCCTCACTGGCAACCAGTGGAGACTTTTTAGAGCAGGTCTGGCCGACTGGGTGCGCGAAATTTTCAGCAGGGAACGTGCTGCACAGTTTTGCACAACCTGTAATTTTCGGAGGGTCATCTCAGGTGCCCCCACGTATAGGGCATTGTTCGAGTCCAGGCGAGACTGGATGAGACCTTGTACAGCCACCTTTTTGGCCTCTAGGGGAAGTAGCGGGAGAACCTTCCTCAAGATTCTAAGTAGGCCAAAACATGTGGCGGACAGTTTTGTGGCCTGGGTGGAGAAGGAGTTTGTTGTCCAGCCACACTCCCAGGCTTTTAACACTTTCCTTAGGGATGGGGGGGGGGGCAGTGCACTGGGCCACAAGGAGGTGAAAGGCACAGGAGAGGTTGGGCCTAGGAGCATGAGCTCTGTCTTTTCTCCGTTTAGTTTTAGGGAGGAGTTGGTCATCCATCCCTTAACGTCCTCTAGGCATTTTAGCAGATCGGCTGGGGAATGCCTGTTGTTCTCAGTGGCCAGCGAGACCACAAGCTGGGTGTCGTCGGCGTATGACACGATTTTAATGCCATACGGTACGACAACACCCGCCAGCGGCCTCATGTACACGTTGAACAATACAGGGCTCAGGGAGGAGCCCTGTGGTACTCCGCAGCTCAGGGGTTTGCTAGAGGACACTGTCTCACCGTCGAAGATCTGAAACGACCTCCCAGACAGAAAGGAGTCAAACCACCTTAAAGCGTCACCTGAAACTCCGATGTTATGGAGACGGTCCAGCAAGGTGGTATAGCTGACCGTATCGAAGGCGGCACTTAGATCAAGGAGGATCACTGCCACTGATCCTCCCTGGTCCAGTATCCTTCTAGTTTCTTCGGTGACCGCTAACAAGGCGGTTTCCGTGCCATGCTTCGGTCTGAAGCCTGTCTGGGATGTGTGTAATAGAGAGTGGTCCTCCAGGAACTGGACCAGCTGCGCATTTATATACTTCTCTAACACCTTGCTAGCCCAAGGGAGAAGTGAGATGGGGCGGTAGCTGGAGTGGTCATCTGGGTCTAGGCTGGGTTTCTTCAACAGCGCCCGTACCATGGCCTGCTTCCAAGCTGTGGGGACAGAGCAAGCGGATATGGACGTGTTTAGAAGATCCAGGATTACAGGCAGGGTGGCTTTGCTTGCCTGCATCAGGACTTCTGGAGGAGCAGGATCACAAGGAGAGCCCGACTTGACTTGTCGTGCCACTTTGCTTAAAGTGTCGAGGTCCAGAGGAGGGAAGTGCTCGAGGGAAGGCTGGTCTGGGTGAAGAGGTGGTCTAGGGGGGGTGGATTAATCACATCCGGGGTTGTGGCTGCAGTTGGGAAGGTAGAGTAAATTTTTAGAACTTTGTTGTGAAAGAAATCTGCAAGCTTGTTGCATTGGTCCTGGGTTTTGTTAGGAGGGGGTGCCGTGTTGGCACTGGAACATTGCTTTATAATTTGGAAAATTTCTTTGGGCTTTGATTTCGCTTCTAGTATTTTCTCAGAGTAGTGGGTTGCCTGGGCCGTTCTGATCCCTTCTCTGTAGGTTTTGATCGCCTCTTTGTAGGAAGCCTTTTTATCTGGGAGGAAGTCTAAACGCCAGGCTCTCTCTCGTTGCCTACAAAGGCGTTTTAGCTGTCTTAGAGAGTCGGAGAACCAGGGGGCAGATTTCTGTAGTCTCTTCGAGGAGGATCTACGAAGCGGGAGGATCGAGTCTAGCGAGTGGGTGATCCAACTTTCATAGTTGACGTTTGCCACATTGGGGTCTAGGCAGGGTGACGGGCGAGTGGAGTCCAGGTTATGCAGCCAGGACTCCAAAGGGAGTTTTGACCAGTTCCTCCTGGTGGTGACTTGGGAAGGTAATTGGGGGGTTTTGTGTGTGACCCAGGTAAACGGGACCAAAAAATGGTCTGACCATGGAAGGGGGGTGGGTTGATCAACAGTTAGATCCAGGCAGTTACTAAATATAGGGTCAAGTAAATTGCCTTTTGTCATGGGTCGGGGCTGCAACCAGTTGGGACAGTTGGAGAGCTTCCAGATCATCTAGTAATTCCTGAGCAATGTGGTCTGAGGGGGAATTAAAATGGAGATTAAGGTCCCCTAGGATCGTGTGGTTGGCCGAAGAAAGAATTCTTTCCGCTATAATTTCTGGAAGAGACCTATGGAACACTTTTACAGGCTCAGGGGGGCGGTAGATCAGGGTGCCGGAGAAAGAGCTATTTGCGTTGAACTCTATGCAGAATGCTACACTCTCGCACTCAGAGATAGTTTCTGCTGTAGTACGGCATCGGTACTGGTTCTTCAATATGATCGCCAGACCTCCGCCTCTCCCTACCGGTCTATCCAATCTAAGGATATGGTAGCCTACGGGTAAGGCTTGAACCACATCTGCCTCAGAGTGAGCAGTGAGCCACGTTTCTGTCAGGAAAACCGCGTCTGGCTTTTGCTCCTCGAGCAGCATGGCAATCTGTGTGCTATGTTTTGGTAAGGAGCGGCAATTTAGCGCGTACATGCGGTACGTTTGTGCCGCGGCCGACGGGGATTTGCGGAAGGAGTGTTTGCACCCCGAACATCGGGCGGGTAGCTCTGCGGGAGCATAGATATGGGAGCACTGGGGAGTGGCAGTCCTACCTATGCTGTATAAGGCCGCCGAGCTGTAGGTCCTGCTCTGGGTAGGATGGGAGCCAGGGTTTGTGGCCCCGGGTCCTGGCTGGTCGCGGACGGGCGCAGACGGGCTTGCCTTAGGCGCGCCTTCGGCGCGCAGACGGCGCTCCCGCTGCGCTCGTCCGCTGCGCTTGCGTGGGAGGCACATTTGAAGTGAGAGGGTGTGGGCGTGGCCTGTAAGGTGGGCGTGGCCTCGCGTGTGCAGCGATGGCGTCCCTGACAGAATAATGTCCCAAACAGCGCTAAATCCGCTGGTTTGTAAGGATCCTGCTAGGCGCTTCAGCCCAGAAGATAGCACAGGTAAGAGTGCAAGTGATTTAAAACACAGACAAAGAATCAACAATTTTAAAAATTTCACAAGTTTTCTCCTCCAGCTTCCGCCTCAGAGGTTAGGGATTCAAAAAAAAAATAGTATATCAACACTAGATCTGTCAACTGACCCTGTGACTGAGACCACTGACGAGCTACATATTCCTGTAATGGACGCATATCTAATATTGCATGGGTAACTATGGAAATGCAGGAAGCTATCATCTCTAACATGCACATGACCATCCTCACTGTGAGTTGTTGGTTGGTTTGAAACTGGGGCAGTATTGCCTGAATTTTTTGAATTCTCTGATTGAATCCGGATTTTCCTTGTCAACAGCTTTGCAGACCTGCTCAGCAGGATGCAGCAACAAGTCCACGATTGGGAGCTCCACCCACAAGTCCTACTCAACATCCAAAAGTGGGTGCTCCCTCAACTAGACTGTTCGTCACAGCAGAAAACGCAAAATGCCCAAACTTAGCCTCCAGGTACCCACTATCCAAGGGCAATGCACTATGGATGAGTTGGTCAAAGATATTTGCCTATGCTTTTCTGCCTCTCCCTCTTCCATTTCTGGTTCAGAAGCTCAGGTAGAGTTCCCGAAGCGTGATCCTAGTAGCTGCCGCCTGGTAAAATCGGACACCCAGATCCCAAAATTCTCAACCTAGAAATCTGGCTCTTGAGGTCATAGTTTGGTTATCTTAACTTACCAGCAGAATGTATGGACATTCTTAAGGAAGCATATACACTTAACACTAGGATCTGCAATGCAGCAAAATGGAAACATTTTGTTTGGTACTGCCACTCATAGCAAATTGGCCCTTTCACAGCTCAAGTATAAGACAGTATCTGCTATCTACTTCAATTACAGAAGGCTGATTTAGCATTCACTTCTATACACTTGCATCTAACTGCTATGACTGCCTATATCCATATTAGACAACACCCTTTGCTTTTCAAAATCCCAGTCATCAAAGTCTTTATGGAAGGACTTAAACGTGTTATTCCACCCGGGATTCCTCCTGCACTTTCATGGAACCTTAATGTAGTACTCAAGACTCATTGGTCCTCCTTTTGAACCCCTATACTCGTGCCCTCTTTAATTCCTATCTAGGGAAATTGCATTTTTAGTCTCCATAACTTCACTCAGACGTGTTGGTGAGCTCCAGACTCTAACCTTAGAAGAACCATTCGTCCAAATACACAAAGACAAGGTGGCTCTCCGCACCAACCCTAAATTCCAACCTAAGGTAGTTCTCAATTTCACCTCAACCAATCCATTGAACTGACTGTTTTCTTTCCCTCAACCTGATTATGTTGTGGAAAGAGCTTTTCAGACATTAGATGTTAACAGAGCACTTATGTTCTACATTGATAGAACTAAACCTTTCAGAAAGTCTAAGCAACTTTTTGTTGCTTTTCCCCACCCCTCAAAGGCAAAGCTATGTCCAAATCAGCCACATGGATGGTAAAATGCATTCAGACGTGCTATGCGAAGGCGAAAAGACCTTTACCTGTTCCTCCCAGAGCAGACTCTACTTGCGAAAAGGGAGCAACCATGGGCTTTTTAGGAAGTATTCCCTTAACTGACATATGTAAAAGCAGCTAGATGTCCACACCACACACTTTCACCAAACATTATTGTGTGGATGTTTTAGCAAGCCAACAGGCCAATGTAGGACAGGCAGTGCTACATACCCTTTTTCTAAACCACTGCAACACCCAGGGGTTAGCCATCGCTTATAAGGAGGGTTTGCTTTACAGTCTATGCAAAGCATGTGCAGTCACACATGCAATTGAACGTAATACGTTACTGACCCTGTAAGCATCTGTTTGAGGCATGTAGTGCTTTGTATTCACATGCACCCACCCTCCTCCACGGACACCAGGGCCACACCTGGGCCATTGCAGTTCCTTACACTCACTAGTTTTCATTATTTATATATTTAGCATAGTCATCGCATTACTTATATATACTTTGCTTTGCCGCAGGCGGGTGAGAAAGGAGTGCAATCTAACAATGGAGTCGATGCCCATGCGCATTACCACAGAGAGAAGTCACGCTACCTCGTGAGTTGAAAGACTTCTTGGAAGAAAAACAACTTGCACAACTCCGGAACGAACACTGGATGGCAGTAGTATTCAGAGCATGTGAATCTACAGCACTACATGCCACGAACCGATGCTTTACAGGGTAACATATTCCTTTCTGAACATTTGAAATATGTCAATAGGATCTCAAATACGAAGGTAAGGAGTGAAGCATGTTGATAAATTATAATTTAAAAAAATTGACTTTCCACTAATAATTATCATTGCCTTGTAAGTAAGGATATCCACAAATTTTCTGCATTATCTCAAGTTCCAGTTGGCCATGTAAATGTTTACTATTTTTACTCTAGTCCTACTCTATTCATTTCCGTTTTCTGCCCTTTCACAGTCTTATCTTTATAACTGAACTTTGCACGTATCCTATTATAAGCACCACTGTTTCTGACTCTTTTAACATAACATGGTCATAATCAATAACTTGGGTATCAGTAAGACCGTGAGGGATAACTAATCTGGCGCACAGCAGTGGTCCGCTTCCCTGCCACACCCCTCTGACACTGTAAACACGTCCTTATTAGCACTGCTCTTGTTATGGCAACATGTTTTCCTTATATTTAGAAGGACATTGACAATGCCCGTTACTTACAAATTATCTGGCTAATATTTCCTTAATCTTCAAGTTTGATGTTCTAGTCTGAATTTCTAGGACTGGGACGTGATGCAGGTTAGTGGAAATTTACATTGATCAGAGAAGGATGTGTGATTTTCTTATAAAATATCACAATTAAAAATATGCTCAAAACATGTTAAGCATATTCGCAAAGCGCTTAAACATGTGGAATGTTGAAAAATTTTACCTGTAACACACAAGTGTTTGAAACATGTTTAAAATATACTAATAACTTTTTTCAGATGCATATTTAGCACTGAATGTCCCACTCATGTTCTTGTTTATGAAATAAATCTTTGCACCCTGCATACTTTGGTGTCATTTTAGTTTTACTGAGTTCTTTGGACAAAGAGTCCAATATTACCTGTGCCCTTACCGTTTCTAACTCTAGCGCATACCAGCGAAACAGTGCATCTGCACATATGTAGTCGGGATGCCTTTTTGTTTTCTTTAGTCCACCCAAGTTGCTGTTATGTCCACCTCAAATGACTACCTGGGAAATGCGAACAGCTTTGTAATCGTTTTTCTCTCCTGTGAAACTGGCAGACTGCGGTCTGGTTTTGATAGTCTTTGCTAAATACCAATCAGTCTTCTGCTGTTTACATGTCTTTTTATTGTCTTTTTTGATTTTATTTATGTAAATCCGAAAAAAAATGTAAATCACTTTTCAATGGCTCAGGTGCCTCTGGTTTCATATACAATACGTTTTTAAATATTACTGATAGTCGTATACTGCCAAGTATTGTTGCTGGCATACCTCTGTTTTGACATCATTTAAATCTAAGATATGTTTATAAGATTATCTGTAACCTAATCATTGGACCTCCCAAAAGTGTGGTTAAGAGCAATCTGTTAGCAAAACTGTCATTCTCAATAACACAAAAAAGACAAATGTACCTCCATCCACTCTCTCCAGTGTCCCACTGGGCATCAACTGACCCACCCACTGACTTGGACATGTTAGAATTGCATTGTGACTTATTTACAGTGTTTGTGTTATATTAACCTTAAGTATTCCTTAGAACTGAACAGTGAGTTTACCACTGCTATTCCCGACTATCGGTAGTTCAATATTATGTCTGCTGTTAGTATTTTATTTCCACGAACACTAGTTAACTAAAGTAGAAGTAGCAGAGTGTAAGCTTAATAGACCACAGATACGAACATACAAAGGATATGGGTGAAATGGCTTCAGTTGGCATTGGTTTACAGATTGAGTGGTGGTATACTGACTTGGTTCTGTAATGGGTAACTGGAGCAGGAATACATAAATAAATGGAATTGAAGACTTTTAAAAATACACAAAATATGGTTCTGTAGTAGGGGATCTCTGTGTATAGTCATAATCTAGTGAATAGTCCCGCCCATGTGCGCGGACCCCGGAGCAATAAAAAATAATCTCTAAAAGGTGACAAATCATGCAGACCTGCATACACCTTTAAGAGAGAATTTAATTTAAAGACAGATAATGCAGCCTCTACCCACAGGCTACACTGTCCAGTACTTCAACTAGAATTCCACCAACATCCACAAACAGCACTGCCTGTCTAGTTTTTCTCCTAATAGGAAAAAACCCTGCCTCTACCAGCAAAAGCCTCTGGAATGATAGAGAGGAAGGAGTGGACAGACAAGCCCCATAGGCTGCCATTATGTGGCTTGGAACAGGATACTGTGCCTTTAAGAACACTTTCCAGTTTTCCAGAACTTTCCCCAGTATCCCAGAATGCCCAGCAGGTCCCATTTACTTTAAGTTCTTTTTTCCGGCTCCTGCTAGCAGGACCCTGGAGCATTGAGCTCTACCTTTTTCAAGGTTTTTCATTGAGATTTTGGCAATTTTTGTCACTTTTTCTTGTGTTTAGTAGCTGGTACTGTCAACATGCCTGGCTTGTTCGACAAGTGCCCGGAATGTGGTCGAAAGAAGGCTAAAACTGACCCACACGAGGTGTGCATAGCTTGCCTTCCCCAGTCCCACGTGCCTGAAAGCTGTACCATCTGCCACTCGTTTTCAGCAAGAACCCTGAGGGACAGGATGAAGAGCAGGCTTCAAGCTCTGGAGGAGCGAAGACTGAAGGCACCAGGTGGGTCTGGAGGGGCTGATTTGGCCCATGCTGAGGCCTCTGGGGGGCTCCCCAGGGGCAGGAAGACCAGTAAGCGCTCCCGCTCCCCGTCGACGTCGAGGGCGTCGACGGCGACGTCGAGGAGGATGACCACCGTCTGTTCGCCGTCTCCCCAGGGCTCTGGGGAGAAACGGTGTCGACGATCGCCGTCGAGGGACCTGAATAGGCCGCCGTCGACTACATCGGCGTCGTCGGCGACGACGCCGTCTTCGACTGCGTCCAGCGGTCGACGTCGAGAGAAGACCCGGCGTCGGCGTTCGGCGTCGAGGGATCGCAGCTCGCCGTCGATGAAGAGAAGGAGATCGACGTCGAGAAAGCGAAGATCGCCGTCGAGGCGGAGGTCGCCGTCGAGGCGGAGGTCGCCGTCGAGGCGGAGGTCGCCGTCGAGACATAAGTCGACGCCGAGGAGGAGATCGACGCCGAGAAGATCGCCGTCGAGGCACAGGTCGACGTCGAGGCACACGTCGACGTCGAGGAAGAGAGAGTCGCCGGGATCGGTGTACTCAGTGGTGTATACCCCGCCTCGGAGGTCTCCGTCGCCTCCTCCTCTCCCACCTCTGCCACCGCCTCCTCCACCACCACCACCACCGCCACCTCCTCCACCACCGTCTCCACTTCCTCCACCGCCTCCTCCGCGGCCGCGGCCTCTGTCTCCGCCACCCCGGCCTCTGTTGCTGCCAAGCACTCCTGCGGTGCCGCCGCCGGTCCCCCCGAGGTCGGTTTCCCTTCCACGGTACCCGACTCCGCCGCAAGGGACCCCGAAGCCACGACGCCCACGGTCGCCTGGACCAGCGAGACCGGCGGACAGGCCTAAGCCGAAGAGGTCGCGCTCCCGTTCTCACAGGAGGCGACGATCGCGGAGCCGAGGGCGATCCTCGTCAGACTCTAGACGACGCCGCAGAAGGTATAGGTCCAGGTCGCGCTCCTCGGACAGGGACCTTTCCCCGACGCTGTCGGACTCCCCGGGGACTAGGGTGTCGCTGGTGGACGACTTGGTCTCGTTCCAGGAGGTGCTGTTGCGAGGGGCTGCGAAGCTGAATATCACGGTGACGGTTCCAACACCCACGACGTCCGTGATATTTGAGACGCTTCATAAAAGACACTTGTCTCGCCCCCTCCTGCCTCTCGTGCCTGGACTGGTGGAACCAGCTTTGGAACTGTTCCTCACTCCCGCAACAGCGAAGGCCGCTCCGTCCAGGCTCATGAAGAAATATAGGGCCCCGGAGTCGGATCCGTCATTCTTGAGAGGGGACCCGAAACCGGATTCGGTTATCGTGACGGCGGCGAGAAAACAACATGCGACCGCCCCGGCCTCCACGGTGCCACCGGACAAGGAAAGCCGCTGGCTGGACTCTGCGGGCAGGAAGGTGTGTGGTACCGCCGCCACCACGATGAAGGCGGCGAGTGCAGGGGCGTTGTTGGGCCGTTACGACTGGGCCCTGTGGGAATCCCTGCAGCAATATGCGGACCTCCTGCCACGAGACAAGAAGGAGGACTTCTTGGAGACGGTGCGCGAAGGCATGCTGGTTTCTAACCAAACGATCAGCGCAGCAGCGGATATATCGCTATTGGCCGCCCACGCCTACTGTCATGGCGTCCACCAGCGGCGCCATTCCTGGTTGCGCCTGACGTCCCTCAAGCCGGAGGCGCAGCAGAGAGTGGCCAACCTGCACTTCTCGGGGGGAACCCTGTTCGGGAAGCATGCGGACGATGAAATGGCCCGCATGAAGGCTGAAGCGGAAACCCTGACGGCCGTCGGGTTAGAGAAGGCCGAGAAAAAGAAACGACCGTTCCAGAGGAGGTTCGGGTCGTCGGGCCGAGGGCGTGGGCAGGGCTCGGGACAGCAGCAGCCACAACAGCAGCAGTTCCGCAAGCCCTTCCAGAAGCGCCAGAGGGGTAGAGGTGGCCAGCAGGCTACTACCACAAACAAGGGCCCGGCCGGGTCTCGGCCCTGAGCTGTTACTTCCCCCTCAACCGTTACCCACTCCAGTGGGGGGAAGCATTCGATTTTTTCCGGCAGAGTGGAGAAAAATTACTCAGGACAAGTGGGTGCTGAATATTGTTTGCAATGGATACAGTCTTCGGTTCATCAGCCCGCCTCCAGCGATTCCGCCGGTCAGCTCTCGCTTCCAGCTGAGGGAGCTCCAGGCGGAGGCAGACATCTTGTTGAGAAAAAAGGCGGTAGAAGAAGTACCTTTGTCTCAAAGGGGAAGAGGTCTGTACTCTCGGTTCTTCCTCGTTCGCAAGAAGGACAAGAACGAGTTCAGGCCCATTCTGGACTTGCGACAAGCAAACAAGTGGATTCGCAGAGAAAAGTTTTGCATGCTATCGTTGCACCAGATTTACCCTCAGCTGCAACGGGGAGACTGGCTCTGTGCCATAGATCTACAGGATGCGTACTTCCATGTGCCCATAGCACAGAAGCACAGGAAGTTCCTGCGATTCCAAGTCGGCGCCAATCACTATCAATACACAGTACTGCCATTCGGGCTAAAGTCTGCTCCCAGGACTTTTTCGAAGTGCATGGCGGTGGTGGCGGCACACCTGCGGAGGAACAAGGTGTTTGTCTACCCGTATCTGGACGATTGGCTGATCAAGGCGTCATCCTTCGAGGAAGCGCAAGAACACTTCCGTTGGACGTGCGAGCTCTTGAACAAGCTGGGGTTACACGTCAACATGTCCAAATCGGTCCCTTCTCCGGTACAGTGCATACAGTACCTGGGGGCCTCCATAGATACGCGGTCAGCAAGCGTGTCTCCTTCGGAGGAGAGACGGTTATCACTCCTTCGGAAGGCTCAGGACCTCAGGACTGCTCCATCGACGACTGTGAGGAAGGTGTCGTCTCTACTGGGATCGATGGCCTCCTGTATCTTCCTCACTCCGCACGCACGTCTACAGATGCGACCACTGCAGGAGTGCTTGGAGGATCAGTGGGATCAGAAGACAGGCTCTTGGGACGACAAGATCCGACTGTCTCTACATGCTCGTCAGTCTCTGAAGTGGTGGTGTTCGGCGGAAAACCTCCTCAAGGGGGTTCCCTTCCACAAGGACATTCCCACGACGAATGTGGTGACGGATGCTTCTCTCCAGGGCTGGGGTGCGCATTCCGGGGACCTGCAGATTCAGGGGAAGTGGTCTCCTTTGGAATCGACGTACCACATCAATTTCCTGGAACTCAGAGCTGTCTTCCTGGCACTGAAGGCTTTCCTTCCGTCCTTCCAGACCAACTCGCTGCTGATACAGACGGACAATACAACCACGATGTATTACCTCAACAAGCAGGGGGGGTCGAGATCGCGCACTCTGTCGCAGGAGGCGCAGGCGATCTGGCGCTGGCTGCTGGCCCGAGGATTGACGATCACGGCCACGCATCTGCCAGGGGTGCAGAATGCTCAGGCGGACGCCTTGAGCAGGCTGATTCAGGAAAACCACGAATGGGTCATAAACGACGAAGTATTAGGAGAAGTCTTCGCAAGGTGGGGGACTCCAGACGTAGATCTGTTCGCCACCGCCGAAAACAGCAAATGCCGAGACTTCGCATCCAGGTACTACCAGCGGGGGACGCTGGGGAATGCGCTATGGATCGATTGGTCGAACAGCTTTCTGTACGCTTTTCCACCCATTCCCCTGATTCCGGCGGTGCTCATCAAGCTGTCCCAGTCCAGGGCGCGGATGATCCTGATCGCCCCGGAGTGGCCCAGGCAGTGGTGGTTCACGGACCTTCTTCACCGGTCTCTCCTTCCTCACATGCGGTTGCCGTGCAGGCCGGACCTTCTCACGAAGTTCGGGGGGCGGATGGTGCACCCCAACCTCTCGTCTTTGAGTTTGGCGGCATGGCTCCTGAAATAGTGCAATACGGTCATCTGAATCTACCAGACGATTGTATGGACATTCTGAAGGAGTCTAAGCGACCTTCCACTAGGACATCCTATGCTTACAAGTGGAAGAGGTTCTGTATCTGGTGTAAGTCCAAGAACTTTGATCCGACAACATGTAAGGAAGATGTCATCCTTCCATACCTTTTGCATCTGGCGCAGTCTGGCCTTAATTTCCATTCCATTAAGGTTCATCTGGCTGCTTTGACTGCTTACAGGAAGTGCCCGTCACAGACGTCCTTCTTTCAGATTCCTGTGGTCAAGGATTTTTTGGAAGGCTTGAAGAAGGTGTTCCCTCCTGTCAGACTTCCCTCGCCTTCTTAGGACTTGAATGTGGTGCTGTCCAGACTGATGAGAGAGCCTTTTGAACCTATTCACAAGGCTTCATTGCAGCACCTATCCTGGAAGGCGGCGTTCCTAGTGGCCATTACATCGGCCCGCAGGGTGAGTGAACTTCAGGCATTATGTTGTCAAGAACCTTATACTGTGTTTCATGCTGCTAAGGTTGTGATGCGTACTCACCCTAAGTTCCTTCCTAAGGTTATCTCTGACTTTCATGTCAATCAGACCATAACTTTACCTACGTTCTTTCAGAATCCCTCTTCACCAGCGGAAAGGGCTCTCCATTCCCTGGATGTCCGAAGGGTGTTGAAATTTTATCTGGATAAGACCAAGGATATTCGTAGGTCTGACCAATTGTTTGTTAATTATGGCTCAGTCAGGACTGGTCTTGCGACCTCTAAGCAGTCCATCTCTCGGTGGATTGTGTCCTGCATACAGTTGTGTTATCAAAAGGCTAATAAGACCTTAGGGGGTAAACCTAAGGCTCATTCCACCAGGGGCAAAGCTGCCACGACGGCTTTGCTGCGTAATGTTCCGATTGCGGAAATCTGTAAGGCGGCCACTTGGAAGTCGGTCCACCATACCTTTGCTGCGCATTACTGTCTGGACTCGGATGCCAGGGCAGATGCTCAGGTTGGGCAGGCTTCGCTGCGAAATTTGTTCGCACAGTAGTGGTTGTGTCTTATGTGTTCTCCACCGCTTTTGTTGTGTGGGGATGGGCTTGCCATTCTATTCACTAGATTATGACTATACACAGAGATCCCCTACTACAGAAGGAGTAGTTTCTTTTCTGTAACTCCAGTTCTGTAGTAGGGGTATCTCTGTTATAGTCATAAGCGCCCGCCCTCCTCCCCGGTGGAGAGATACTTATTCATATGGAGAATGCTACAGGTCTGGCGTGCTACGCCTTCAAAAAGAACTGAAAGTAAATGGGACCTGCTGGGCATTCTGGGATACTGGGGAAAGTTCTGGAAAACTGGAAAGTTTTCTTAAAGGCACAGTATCCTGTTCCAAGCCACATAATGGCAGCCTATGGGGCTTGTCTGTCCACTCCTTCCTCTCTATCATTCCAGAGGCTTTTGCTGGTAGAGGCAGGGTTTTTTCCTATGAGGAGAAAAACTAGACAGGCAGTGCTGTTTGTGGATGTTGGTGGAATTCTAGTTGAAGTACTGGACAGTGTAGCCTGTGGGTAGAGGCTGCATTATCTGTCTTTAAATTAAATTCTCTCTTAAAGGTGTATGCAGGTCTGCATGATTTGTCACCTTTTAGAGATTATTTTTTATTGCTCCGGGGTCCGCGCACATGGGCGGGACTATTCACTAGATTATGACTATAACAGAGATACCCCTACTACAGAACTGGAGTTACAGAAAAGAAACTACTCCTTACCCTATACATTGGAGTAGGATGCAATTTTAACGCGTTTTGTGGACAAAGGTGCCTTTCTGTTTTTTCATACTAGCTCAAAAAAGGCCCTCCTACCAACTATGAACTTTTTGCTATTTACTTTTTTGTATACTGGCGGGTGCAGCCTATGTGTTTTTCTATTGGCATGACCAAACTTACTCCTTGGAAAATTGTTATGCTAAAAGGGTATCTACAGTGGTGCAATGCGTATAGTTAAAATGTATTACTGAATAAGCAGTCACTGTGACAAGTACATATTATATGCTTGGCTTAGTTTTAGCTGCTCCAGCGTGCTTTTAAGTTTGTGAACTTTATGTAGGGTTAACTTGTGGTCTAACATTTTTTCCACTAAATAGCTTAAAAAAGATACAACCCTTGGCTAAAGTTTGTTGTTACATTTTCTCTATGGAATTAGGAGTCTTAGAAGTCCAGACAGTGTGTTGGTATCTCCTGTTTTTGAAAAGTGTGTGATAAATCACTCTTGCTGCGATTATTGCTGAGTCTCTATGTGATCTTTGGATTATGATTATCTAAGTTTTTTCTGCTAAGCTAACCTCTGACTTCTTTCTCGTTTTGTTCTGCTTCCTCAAAGATGGACCAATCAAGCTTTTCTGTAGGTTTCTTTTTCCTGTCTCTCTTGCGTGCACCCATTTCATGTCATTTTTTCAAGTGGCGTTACACCTCATGCTATTTTCAGTGCAAACGCAAAATGTAGTCTGAAGAAAAGCATAAGCACCCTCTCAAACGACGTTGAGAGCAGTCTCCCGATCCATTCTATCATTCTTCATCCTATACCTCTGTCCTCTCCATCACTCCTCTTCATTTCCAGACTGCAACTTTCAATGCCACACACTTTTCCATGATCCTAAAAAGCGGTATACGGCGAATGAGTCCAAAGGAATATGCAGGTTTGCAAGAGGTATTAATCCATCACTGCTGCTCTCCCTGCTTCCTAGCGAGATTGAGTCTGGCTGGGGTAATGAGAAGTAACTGTGGCATTGAAGTGAGCAACTAAGTAGTAGGCCTAGATGAGAATGTCATCCGGCGCCTAAATGCTGGTAACTGTGCTTACATGAAGGGGTACAGTTCAGTAGAATCTGTGCACTTCTGTTTCAAATCCCTACAACTGTCTACATAAACTCTGGGCTCATGTGTCTTAATTTGAAATCATCTTACTGGTCTAAAGTTAACTCAGTGAAAAGCGTAACTGCAATCATTTTGTCTTGACCAACTTAAGTGCTGTTGCAGGAACAATCAAATACACAAAATGCTGTTTGCTGAATAGATTGACAGAAGGTTTGCACTGAAAATACTTCATTAGTGCCACTGTTTCTTGTTGTCATTGCATGGATTTCCCTTGTGTTTTGCTGGGCACGTTGCATGCATATTTGTGTGTCTGTTTTATTGTACTTCATTGAAGTTGTAAAAGGTGCTTCTAGACGGCATAAAGCTTAGAACATTTCATTGAGCTCATTTTACCATCCGATACAGAGTGATATTTGGACATTGCTAGCATTTAATATGACACACATTAGGCTCGTTGGCTGTGCAGCAGTTATCCCAGTACTAACCTCTTTGCCTTCAAGAATGTCTCACTCTGAAAATGTCAAAGGTCAAGGAGAGACTACCCCCCACGTTGGTCTTTTTTTACTGTGGGAGTAAGAGTATTACAAAATATGCCCCATGCTTCGCATTCATTGGGCATTGAGAAGTGACGCATATGTACACTTGGAATTACTAGCACTTCTTAAATGCTGGGGTCATGTAAGTAATAGAACACATACAGTTTTCAGGTGTCTCCACTGATTAGTGTGCTAGTGGCTTCAATTCTGGCCTTGGAGAAGATTAATCCCCTCGCATAGTGTATACACGTCAATTTGAAATCAATCTCCCAGAAGCAGCCAGCCCTTTGGTAGCTGTTTCATCTTCATAAGGGCCTGAATAAATTCTCACAAAGTGTCTGTATTTGTTCAAGAAGTAATTTGACAGCATTTTTGTTGAAATATCTTTTTTTAGTTTTTCATTTTACTAAAGCACAGATTGTAGAAAAAAACATTGCGTTACAAGTTAGAGGTTTCTTTAACATTATTTATAAATATCACAAGGGTACTGTCTCCGCTTACGTTTGGCTCACCAGCACTCTTAAGGAGACTCTCTTGTATGTCTATGGGGTTGTGGCTTTACTCCTAGCTCTTCAAACCTTTAATGGATTTCATTCTTTTTGCCCATTACCCTTTTTTCCTCTAACATCTTTTAGTTCTTCATGTTCAACTTATCATAACTGAATAAAAAAAAGTGTAGATCACTGGATACTTGTAAGTCTTCACGAACATTCCTATGTTTATGATGTATAAATGTTCTTTAACAGGCTGCATGTTTGGGCAGCAATAAAAGTATAATGCATAATGGTAGTTTCCAGTCTTGTAATGGAATAGTCCAAATGTACTCTCAAACCTGATGCAGTCCCTTTCTCATTGTCAGAAGCAGTACAAGTAGATTGGGCTGTTCCCATGTATAAACCCTCCCACAAACCTCCGCCTCCCCCATAGCTTTTTCATGCTCCGCTCTTGGTTGACTTTAAGCCTAGATGTATTCCTATATTATGTTAAGCTTTTATAAAAACCTCTGAACTCTAGATCTTCATGGCGCAGTGAACTGCAGTAACCTGTCTTCACATGAAATGTACCTGAATGACATTTCTAAACTGAACTATGTGGATGGTCCATATTCATTTTCAAAACCTTGATTCGATTTTAAGGAAAATTATAAAAATGCATTAAAAAAATACATCATACATAAAACAATATGTGGCTGGTCCTTATCATATTGTTAGTACAGGGAGAACTTTTGCAGGAAAGTAGGTCTAAGTCCTGGACTGCTTTTATTAGCAGCATGATCAATAAACAGTGACTATAAAGGTGTGTTTATGGAAGTCATTGCAAATTTGACAAATATTTGTTTTCATTGTGAGCGTAAACCATAACCTTCCCTCGCAGACTGTTGGTTGTAGGCATTCTTGTTTCCTTCTACTTTCATTGACAGTGATTATGGCAGAAAAGATTCACATTTGTTAGTGCATCCTTGTGTTCTTTCTGTGGACATGTTGAAATATGTTAATTTATGTTGATAAAGGTGAAGTATACTAGTGTGACCTTCACAGACCACACTAGCCTGTGTCTGACCTTGCAAGCATGGAGTACCAAGCAATGATAAAAGTTATTTTATCCCTGCCTGTTCAAGAAGGGGTTTTGATATTTTTCAGGAGACCATCACTGTTAACCTAGAGATCACTAGATCATCCTAATAAAAGAGGATAAAGCTTATTGGCCCCTGGGAGGGTTCAGGTCCAGTGAGACACTGTGATCCAGTGGCAACTCTTCGCTCCAACCACTAAATTGAGCTGTGCCTCAGCCTAGACAGCTCCTCTAGAAATCATACAATTCATGCAGGACCATATGTGCCTCTGCAGAGGACTGGACTGTAGTTCAGGCATGGGATGTAAGAGAGGTTGGGCTTCATGCCTCGTGTGTCCATTCTGTTTTTCTCATCTTGTTTCTGTCACGTCCATTCTCTGCGAGGACTCTAGCGACTGCTGCAATGGTAGTGAATAAATCTTAGGTTGCACAAAGCGCATAAAGTGTCTGCAGCAGTGCAAGTGTGCTTCATTTCTGCAGAAAGAAGAGCTGAAGTTCCCGGAGCAGGTTGCATATAGCTTCGGTGTCGTCTTTAATCATAGGTTGCTTAGATCAGTCTGCTCTGCTCAGAGCAGCCATGTTTTCACTTCCTAGAGTGGCCCACTGTGTGGTTTAAGAGAAATATTTTCTGCTTGGCGGGAAACAATAGTTCCCCTCATAGCTCATCGGAGCGCATCGTGCTGCTGGTTCAGTGTGAGATGCAAGAATGTCACAGCTATCTCGAGCATGTAAGAGTGTTGGCTTTATGGGGATTGGATAACCTCCCTCATTGCCTCTTAAATCAGTCGACACCGTTTAAAGAATCTTCGCACAGTGCCGCACAGCACACTAGAATGGTAACTCGAAGAGGACAAGTGTCAAACTTGTAGAAAAACAGTGGCTTCTAGAACCACTCAGGATTAGTTCCAGTGCAGCGGAAATTGTGAGGAGAGTTTAGCATGGTTGTAAGGCCTCGCTTACGGAAGCCCTGTTGGCTGGGGTACCAAGAACACAGGCAAAATGGCGGCACCTCTCTGATGGTGCTTGTCAGTAATACTGATCCCACCAGAGCAGCAGTGCCATCTGCCCGTAGACCCCCAAGTATAGAAATTACAACTCATTTGAGTAATGTTACTGCATGGTGGCCTGTGCCGATGGCTGGCTCTTGAAATGCACTGGTTAAGCACAGACATTCCCTGTAGTTGGTTAAAATGGCCCCATCTGAATAAGGGCTGCATTTCTTGCCCATGTGTTTACAAGTCCAGGACCACAGTGAGGGGGGATGAGAAGTTGTAAGGTGGTTGATGGTCAAGCACCCATTTTGGAGCTTCGGTACTTTCCAAGAAAAGACCCAAAACAATGCCACAGCCAGAGACCGCACATCTGGAAACCGCTTTTATCAACCACAGTAGACGTGTCCGTCAGCGTGTTAAGGTTAATTAAAATGGAAGGAAAGCAACATTAAAGTTGTTCGGATTTAAAGAAGGGGCAGCCATGTTCAGCCCAGTGCCATAGATGTTGACAGCATAAATATTTGCCTCGTGTTTGCTGTGTATTTGCACCGCACGTGCCCTCCAGTCTCAGCCCGCACATCTATTTCATGTTCAGCCATTGATCTGTAAGGTCGTGGGCTTTTAACAAACGGGTTGTTTGTTCAATCCTTTTGAACAGTGCTGCGTTTCCAATCAGTCTAGAGAACCGGGTCACGAATCCTTTACAACTCCATCCAGTTACAGTGCACACATTGACAATGCGCTTCATAAAGACGCTGTTTTTGCAGCCAGTCGATATTTCTGCCTTTTCTTCCAAATGTCTCTTTTGCTTGTTTTTACCTCAAGCTGGGATTGCTTACGCACTGACTTGGCCTCTGCAGTGTATTTCATGCCAGTTAATACTCAACACATTATGTCCATCTTGGTCTTGTTCGTCTCTCTCAGAGCTCAGAGGAACATGGGGTCATCTCACTACCCAGAGTCTCACAGAAGCGTACACCTAAGTTGCTCTGCCTCTTACTTCATTGATCTCGATCCATATAATTAAAGGTCTCGTTATTTTACCGATTTTATATAAAGAATATAGACCGGAAAATATTTTCATGGATGTACCTAATTTTAAAAATGGAAAAATACAGAAATGTGCTCTATTTCATTATCCCTTTGTGCTGTCAGTCCTAATCAGAAGCTAGCTGTCAATACTACCACCATAGTGAGTTTTAAAAAGATTTGCTTTCCTGCTGATGCTTAAATAGATGTAGATGCCATGTGTGTTAGAACTACAATGTGTGAGTTCACATTTATTGTTTAAAATAATGTGGAAATGAACCAGTTGCAACTTAATTCTCTCACCGATCTAAAAAAACGAACTGGTTAAATACTAATAAACAGAGAAACAATAAATATAAATACTGGCGCAGATTTGAAAAGAAAACATGATCGTGTGAACCATAACTATGATCGTTGAATGCCACGCTGTTCATTTCCACCAAAGATGTCCTCGCTCCGCAGATGTTTTTCTTTTAAAACTGCCCCAATGATTTGGATCTTGTAGCCTAGGTTTGCTTGCGGACAAACTGGATCACAATGGAATTACAAAGTATATCACTGTTGGAAAAAACTGCTTTATCCAAGCAGTGCACCGCTGGTTCACTAGAGTATTGCAGCAAATAACACGAGCCAACCCGGGCTCCAAGCTTCGGTTGTCACAGCCATTGGTCCACTGCTCCCCATTTTCCACACTAAACTTGTGCTTGGTCATTTGCACCCATGGCTCGCATCCGTGCACCCGAAGCTCTTGGGAGATGCTGCCAAGCAGTCAGTATCACTAGTATGTCCATCATAAACTTTATACCTTAAAAGCAGGACAGTGTGCTAACCTAAACACTTACAAATTGTGTTGGATTCCTCCAACTGACTGGCTTACAAATAGTGACCGTTTTGCTGTGTAAGCAGGACCAGAAAATACCTCATTCTTGGGTTGGAGAAGCCTCAGAAAATACCTCATTCTTGGTTTTGAAAAGCCTCGGAAAATATCTCATTCTTGGGTTGGAAAAGCCTCGGAAAATACCTCATTCTTGGGTTGCAGAAGCCTCAGAAAATACCTCATTCTTGGGTTGGAGAAGCCTCAGAAAATATCTCATTCTTGGTTTCGAAAAGCCTCAGAAAATATCTCATTCTTGGGTTGAAAAGCCTCCGAAAATACCTAATTCTTGGGTTGGAAAAGCCTCGGAAAACACCTCATTCTTGGTTTGGAAAAGCCTCAGAAAATATCTCATTCTTGGGTTGAAAGGTCTCCGAAAATACCTAATTCTTGGGTTGGAAAAGCCTCGGAAAATACCTCATTATTGGGTTAGAGAAGCCTCAGAAAATACCTCATTATTGGTTTGGGAAAGCCTCAGAAAATCTCATTCTTGGGTTGGAAAGCCTCGGAAAATACCTAATTCTTGGGTTGGAAAAGCCTGCTTTTCCTACTCCCCCCTCCTTTGGCTCTGACGACATCCTTCTTCATAGTCATCTTTCCTCAAAGTCATATGCTGTGTTCTATGTTCTGGACCACAACTTGCGAGTTATTACAATGTTACCCGGAGGGTGCCCTCTGCATAGAAATGTGTGCACATTGTCCCATGTCGCAAAGGGTGGTGCTACTGTCTTTGGTAGCACCATTCTGCACGTCTTTACGTAAATGGATGTCTCTTATTTTTTCATGGTGGTTCTTATTACTAAGAGTATCTTGGGTGTCGCACAAAGGCACCTTGGTTCTCGCCATGCCCTGTACCAAGTAGACCGCCCGAAAGTCCCCTAAAGAGAAAGCACCTCTCCTTCAGCTGGCTACTAAAATAAGCCAACTCAAATTTGAACAGTTCTAACCCCGGGTATATTTTAATATTTAAAGACACATTTCACCTGTAATTACCGCTCTCTTATTGCACTTAAATGGGGCTTTGTCAGTCTAAATTTCTTCTCCTTTGAGGTGGATGTACCTGCATTACGTGTCACTAACAACAACAACAAACAAGCCTGAAAAATGTGTTGCACGTTTTCTTAATTTTTATAATGTTTTGCATGTGGTCTCAACATGTGTTTTTAGCTCTTGAAAAGGTAGACCCTCACTTATTGGCGTCTGCATGGTATGGAGCACATTGAGTGGTAGTATAAGGATTCAGAGTCTTTGCATGGGTTTGTGAAGAAAAAACACCTGAACAAAAGGATTTGTTCATTTTTTGCCCAAGAGCCATCAGTAACTAAATCTCAAAAGCTAAAACATGTTTTCGTAAACGAAAGCAGCTGTTTCTTACTTTCATGCATCCCTTTTCATTTCTTTAAATGTCATCTGATTTGTTGCTACTACCAGCCTCCTTCTGAGCTCTCCAGCAATTCTGAAATTGGGGACCGTGTTTGCTTCCGATTTCAGTTGCGTGCTCCACGCAAGTTTAGCGTTGACCTGAGGTTTTCCCTGCGCAGACTCCTACAGGCTCTACCTGGAAGAATGTGAACAGGAAACTCATATTGGAAACGTCAAAAACCTAGTTTTATCAGTAAAACTGAACAACATTTTATGCCCCAATGCAGAACTGGCAATCACTTGGGGGTAATATTGCATCTTTGGGTAATAGTATGTTCTGTGGAAGGGTTTAGCGACCAAAATTCATGCCAACCCCTACTAAGGCCAAGCCTCCCTTCAAAGTTTGTTGTTTTAATGGTCTAGACATTTTCTCTTGCAGTTTATAATTTTCTTCTGTCGATTGTCCTTAGCGGTGAAGATCAAGAAACCTATCAAAACGAAGTTCCGCATGCCTGTCTTCAATTGGGTCGCTCTGAAGCCCAATCAGATCAATGGGACGGTCTTCAACGAGATCGACGACGAAAGGATTTTAGAGGTAATTAATGTATCAGGTGATAGTTATACTGATTTACGATTAATATTAAACAGAACAACCTGTACATTGACCAAGAGCCTCTGTCCTTTAAAGAACTGTGGTCCGCTTGTAATTCATTACTGCACAGCGAATGTTTCCCGAACCACTTTTCAGAGCAGGAGCTTGCATTGTCTTTGTTCACTAAACTACAACCACCAGTCCAAAGCAAGAATACTGCTGTATTACTTATATATTTATTTAACAAATTACACGATTAAAATCTTCAGTGTGAGTTGGTGCACTCCTCTGCACAGCAGTGTAATGCTACCATGCTAGCCCCTTAGTTCTAGTCCTTGGGGATGACATGGCTTTCAGGAAGGGCTTGTAATCCCTTTTTGTTTGGGAGACCTTTAGCGGAAGCGTTTGCAGCTCTTAATGCAGCAGTTTCATCTTCTAGAACTGCCAAAAGGTTCCTGAGTATTAACTGGCGTTTCTGAGAATGCGGTGCTCACCGACAATCCAAAGCCGCCTTGTCCTCGTGGAGCTCGTCGAGTTTGTTTCACCAGAGGCTTGTGTTTAATGCTCCATTCCCATCTCCTTATGCCACTTTGTTTGCGTGCTTCATCTGATCTATTTTGTATTCGTAAATACCCTTCCTTAGACCTTAAGTGTGTTACCTAACTGGTAATAGTAGTGCCCCTCTATTTATGTGCCCCTTAGCACATTGAACGCATTTAAGCCTTTCAGCTGTGCGTTCCCTGCTATTGCACCCTTATTACAAGTGGCCTCTAAATTCTGATGGGGTCGGTAACCAGTAGCACTGGTGTTGTGGAAGAGCGGTCAGGTGGAGGGAGGGGCAAAGGGTCACGGGGCGACAAAATTAAAAAATTAATAAAAAGTAAACTTACTGCAGCTGGCTGCTGCACCCTCTTCTGCTCCTCTTCGCACAGGCTTCCTGACTCACCTGCGGCCGATCTTGATGCTGCTCTCATGTCGTGAGAGGAGTGTCAGGATTGGCCTGAGCGCTCTGAATTTGCAATCCCAGGTAGACTGGGAGCCTGTGCCTGCTGTCTCCAACCAAGCAACACAGCTTGGTTGGCGACAGCTTCAGTGCGTATGACTGTTTGGCCGGCCTGAGAGAGCCAGCCAAACTATCATGCACACTGACAACAGTGCTCACCACTCCTCCTGCAGCCTGTCATCCCCCATGGTCCCACCCCCAAAGGCTCGACAAGAAAGAAAAAATAAAACGATAATAAAACGTGTTTCATTATTGTTTTATTTTTCCTTTCCTGCCATTTTGAGGCAGCTGGCTGGGGGGGCGATGTTCCTCCGCCATAGCAGAGGAGCCGCCACTGCCAGTAACAGCATAGTTCTCTTTACTTTTACCGCTAGTCGTCGGCTGCTGAAAACAACTGAAATCTGTGTGTGAAAGTAGGTGAGAAGATGAGGCATTACCTTGGAAATTAGACCTGGAATTACCGATTCCCTAGGTAATTCCTCATTTGTAAGTGGTCCCTTGTAACGGCATGCATTTTCCTGACCCCCGGAGTTACTGGTACCCCCTGTATCAATAACTCCTGCAGTGGGGAAATCCAGCCAATTTATCGGGCCATTCATACGGGTGTTTTGTGAGGGAGAAGGGTATTTCAAAGAATGTTCACTTCTGTTCAAAAATATGTTGGGACGCCATTAGTTACCCACAATGTGAGAGCTTAACTAAAAGCATATGAAATATGCAGCCAAAATTCTGCTCATGCCCTCGCAATCAGTTCCCCTAATAACATAATAAGAAATTTGGATTGGACAATTGACCGAAACCGGAACACGCAAAAAAGTAATGGTGGCATGGAGCAAGGCCATGTACACCACAGTTCGAACCATATGTCCTCATGAACTTCTGAAACATAACTCTAATAATTACCAAACAATGCAGGGATATCTGGAAGAACCTGAGGTGGAGCCTGAGGTATAGAGTAGAGAAACACCTGTTGTGGGTAGCGCCTGTTGCCCCAGTATTTGGATGTGGCATCCCCTATGGGATCTGAAAAATACAGAGGACACACGCGTGGGATCTGCAAGGTACGCAGGACACCCATACAAGTTCTGTTTTTTTCATAATTCCTGTGGGATGCATTAAGAGCATTGTAGCTTAAGTTAGTCTTCAAAGTCAGTACCAAACTGTTGTCAGAATATATGTTTATTGGCTCATATTAGAAATCAGTAAAAAGCAAGTCTGTAGTTTAAAAAATAGAATGAAATGTCAAACATAAGTTAAAGTAATCAAGTTAAGAAGACCAGTTTTTGATACATGACATGGTACTTGTGAATGCCTTTTACAATGCTTAGATGTTTTGCAGTTTAAATTCTGAATTTCGTACAGCTGATTTTAAAAATTCTTCTGAGCTCAGATCTTGAAATTCAGCTTAATCGATGCCACATTTATAAAGAGTAGGCGTGATTTCCAAATATGTTACAGTACTTTAAAACTGTATTTCCCCACCATGGTTGCTGTATGGAGGTGAATGCAATGACACAGCGACCTTTCAAACCTGACCCACTGTATCTTCAATGCCGCATAACTGAATTGATGACGTGCAATTGGAAGAGCCTGCCATCTTTAACTGTGTTAAACTTGTTTTTGTATCGTAGGATCTAAATGTGGATGAATTTGAAGAAATATTTAAGACAAAGGCCCAAGGTGCAGCCATTGATGTTACATCGAGCAAACAAAAAGTAACGCCTAAAGGATGCAATAAAATTACATTACTTGAAGCAAACCGAGCCAAAAACCTCGCCATCACATTGAGGAAGGCAGGGAAGACATTCGAAGAGATATGCAAGGCTATTCAGACGTAAGTAGGGGTCATTGATCGATGACTAACATTTAATGTATACACGAGATTTCTATCAAGTAAAAATTAATTCGGTACTTTTGAAAATATATAATCATGGCCACTGGGGTGCCAAAATTATGTGGCAAGAATAGGAGCATAATGCACTGCATTCTGTGGCAATCATTTCAAAATTTTGTGTTTTTAACATGCATTAGTGCTGTCTTAAGTTGAGGGATTCACCTCATTAGTACCAGTTTTAGCACCTGACTAGAGCAATCGGCAACTAAAAGGCGATCAGTTAACCTTTTTAAAGTATCTGCTACTGTGCTGTCCTATAACTTTTGATCCTTTTCAGCTAGAATTTTCTTTTTCTTGCAATCTTAAAATTATGCATTAGATGGATTATGTGGCAAGTGTGTTAAATCCATAAATTTGTGGAAAAACAGGCTGCAGGATCACATATTTGCAGCAGCCCTCGGTATAATCAATTAAATACTTTTAGAAGATTCAAGAAAACTCATGGAATTACCTAATCTTTCATAACGCATAGATTTGCCTTGTCTGTACATGCTAGGTAAAGCATACGTAGTGCTACCATTTTTTGACCTTTTGGTTTTATTTAAATTATATAAATAATAAATTTATAGGGGCTTTCAGTCAGCCTTCATCATCTATTGGTTTGTTGTTGCGTAATTCACATTTTTATTTTGCCCACTACAGCATAAGCACCGCACAGTGGCTCAGCCCACTTCAGCCATCAACTAACTTCACTGTGAATTACGGCATTCGGCTCTTTCACAAGGGTCAAAGTAGTCCGTTCACTGCCGGGGACTAAGATGGCAATGAGTGCTTTTTGAAGCCCAAAAAATGATTTGCTTTTAGACATTTTTGTATATAGATATTGGCGAGAGTCCCTCAACCCCCAACAAAGTTTTTAAAAAACTATGACAAAACAAAGGAAACCCTGTCAAAGCCCAAAGGCTTTGCCAATTCTTGTTTTTAATTACTTGTTCTTTACAAGATACAGTGCCAAGCTTTACAAGATACAGTGCCTAGTTAAATGTTTCCAACCCATGTTGTTCTGACCAAATATGAAGAACATTCTAAGCGTATATCTTTAATATGACAGATGAAAATCTTGAAATTTCTCCGACTTCTGATTTATCATTTACATTTTCTATTTGGAATGGTGAACAAATGTGTGCTTGTTACAAAGCAGACCGCCAAAAAGGAGGGTTGACAGGTTATTTAGCACTATTTCAATTTACACGAGCACACTATTGCCAATTTTTTGTAATGCAGGTAATTATTAACAAAATAGTCAACAGGAATGCCCCGTCGGATAGCCATGTATCAGTTACCATTATTTTAGTCGCTTTTGAATGCGCACATTTGCTTTTTCCAATAAACTGCATCGAACAATCCTAAATGCTGTGCTCCAATCTCAATGCCGACGTCATTTTGTCTTCCAGGTTTGACCTGAAGACATTACCAGTGGATTTTGTTGAATGTTTGATGAGGTTCCTGCCCACAGAAAATGAAGTGAAAGTCCTGCGGATGTATGAGCGGGAGAGGAAGCCCCTGGAGAACCTGTCTGACGAAGACCGCTTCATGCTGCAGTTCAGTAAGATTGAGAGGCTGATGCAGAAGATGACCATCATGGCGTTCATTGGCAACTTTGCAGAAAGCATTCAAATGTTAACTCCAGTAAGTGACTGTGACCGGAAGCCGGTCAGCCTGGTATTAGGAGTCATTCTTTCTGGAAGTCTGTTGTTTTTCAGCCCAGTCTATATTTCAGAAAGATTTGTTTTACTCTATGGAGAAAATGGATTGAGGAACAATTGCTAAGTATATATGAGACTCTTTTTTTATTAGAAATCTTTGTGTGTGAGTATGTAATGCAGAGATTAACTGTGAATTCCTAGTCCATGCAAAATAACCCCTTTTAAAAAGAAATGATGCAAACTGATTTGCACTGTTTTTGCATCTTATTGATTTAGATTCAGCAAAATATTTAAGAGTTGAACGGTTATGCTTGGAGCTCATTCCAATATTTCACGTTTGAAAAATTAAAAGTTCGTTTCTCATCTTCTTTTTATACAAGAGCAAATAAAATCTAGTGAATCAGTTGAGCTCATTCTTTTGGCCTGGTGAAAATACCGTTTGCACCATTCTCCATCACACACGGAGCAAAAGTGGCGCATCTGGATTTTCAAGGTTTTTTGCATCACTCCAAAGCTTATTTAACAGCCCCTGGTCTTATGGCTCTGACCTTTGTCAATGCTGTATTGCTTAAGTCCCAAATCAATCACATTTCTAAAATTGTTGGCATAAAATGCAAATGTGAAATAGGCTACTGCCGCTTTCACAGGAAATACAGGCTATAATGTATGCATAATGAGCATTCGAAATGAAGCCCTAACAATTGTGCCATAAAATAATTGCTGTTTCACCCTTACACTGGTATTCGATAATCTGATTGTTCGTGTGCATCTCTCAGTTTCTCTCATGCGCATTTATCATTTACTTGGTATCACTATTGTATCAGTATCGCAATATCCTTGCAAGGCTCCAGCTCTGTATTCTGTATCCAGGGTTATTGTAATAGAAGGATCCCCCACCTTCACTTGTGGCTGTGTAGTGTGGCACACACTGTTAGGGATTTATTTTTGTGGCTATTTTTTTATGGGTTTGAGGCAAATTCAGTATAAGATGGTCACTGCTGCACCTCCCCCAGTGTTCAATTTCCTGCACTGAATAACCTGCTTGAGTCTTTTGTTTTTGAAGCACTAAGGGAAGGGAATCTCTTTCCAGGGACACCCACAGCATTTTGATTATCCATCATTAGGTATCCGATCGCACTAGTCTGGGTACAGTTTTCTTAGCTTTGGCTGCACAGATGCCTCTTCTTTCAAATGTACTCAGAGAGGGCTTTAGCTCCACTCAGAGGAGTATCACTCTCTCACCTCATGCTGTTGGCCCTTTGGTGTATCATTTCTCCTTTCAGGAAGTTCTTCCAATGGAATGTATGAGGAACTATTTTATATCTGAAAACATTCAATCATCACACTGTCACATTCAGAAAGCAATCATTTGTTGTGCTTTTTCACAGCATTGGCAGAGCTAATACGGCTGGCTTTAATGTGATGAAAAGCACTTGTGCATGCTACTCAGATAAAAGCTATTTGTCAATGCCTGTATTAAAGTGTTTGCACCTATTGGCTTTGTTTTAATCAGTTGGTGGATTACTGAAAAGCTCAACTTTTATTTTGGGGTTGCAGCCCACAGTCTACCTGCTTGGTTTCCATGCTCATTTTCACTCCTCGTCCCTTTCAATACTGCCTCATCCACTGCCCCCCAATTCTGGTCCCAGTATTTTTCCCCCTAACAGTTGCTTGGGGAGATTCCCCCATGTGCACCGCTTCTTTGCTTTTTGTCCTCCACCTTCCCACACTCTGCAACACAGTGTTAGGGAGAGGATGTGGCCTTACGGCATGAGAGGTCCAAGCTCGAGGACCCGGTTCGAGTCTCGGCAGGGACGCTGAACATCCTGTGAGTCTGGGCAAATCACTTCATCTCCCCGTGCCAAATAATAATAAAAAAAAGTGTCATTCTCTCTAATTCAACTGGTGCTCATGTAAAGCGCTCCGATTCCTTCGGGTCAACTTCGCGCTATATAAAACATTTTGTTTCTTTTAAATGTCTTTGCCCCACAGTGCATGCCCCCCTCCACAGAAGCACTTTCGCCCCTCCCTTTGGAACTACTTATGAGGAAAGTCGCTGCGATTTATTTCCGAAGACGTAATCACCAACATAGAACTGGCTGTGGCAGAATGGCCTTGTATACATTTAAGATTCATGGAATCCATTAAAATGATATCATATTTTCATTCCTAAGATTAGAAGCTCTGCCTTGTTGGCAGGAGGATTGCCACCAATTTCTTCAGTCTAAGTAGAGTCCTAACCCACCAATATATCACAATGTTTAAGTGCTCGCAGTGCCCTAATTGAGACTGTGATCGGGATTGAATTTAACTTGCTTTCAATTAACTGAACTGTGACCACTCTGTGGTACGCAGCAGACCTTCTATGAAGCGTTTTGTCAGCCGTTCCAATAATTTAGTTCCATCTTGAAATTGGACTAATTGGAGATTTTCTGGCCGATTCAGTTGAGCCGTTTCTAACCATGTTTTCGTTCTAATTGCAAATGTTTTCCAGTTTGTTTGCTATATTTATTTGCATTTTATTAAATATTGAAACAACTGAACACTCCGTCAATGGTAAGGACACCAACCAGAATTTCCAAATGATGGCCATGTTAGCTTCTTCATTCCAAGTGTGGGGAACTAGTGCCACCTTGTGGACATCATTAGAAGTCAGTTAATGTTTAGTGAAATGAAGCCCAATATTCGATCAGTTCTTTCACAAGCCAGCCATGGTGGTTCTTTCCTGACTGCCTGTTCGTTCCCTGTACACTTCATCGTCCCGTCTGCTAGGCTACGATTGTGCCACTGACTTGTATTTTAATGACTGAACATATTTTTGACAGGTTTGTTCATGTATCCTCAATGTCCGAGTTGGGAATTAGCTGGTTCATGCCATCGTGAGTCCGGCTCGTCTATTTGCTTCTGTAGTCGCCTGCACTGCTTTGTTCTTGCAACGTTTGGTCGCACATTGGTGATCGTTCTCTCTGAGACTGCTTCAGTTTATGAACGAATAGTCAAAGCACTTTGTTAATCGGTAGTGTCCCGAGTTCAGTGTCCTTTGATATGAAAAAGAAGCCTTGTTATCCCCCGACTTACCAAGAGGAGAGCTCCTACTCTGGCCGATTCACAAAACCAGAGCAGTGCTCCAGCAGGATGTAGAACATATTTAACTTACATTTAGTTGAGTTTCACAGTGGTATAGAAACTACACTGTACCACTCTTCCACAGTACATACCTTTAGTACCTTGAATTTGAATACACAATAACTTCATGCCGAGTTTACTGTGCAGCTCTGGATGGGAACAATTTTACCAATACGTGAAACCTTATCTTGAGTAAAGATTTCCATCACCCTCCTCGTGTAAGTAGAAAATAATGGAGGAAGGTAAAAGGAAGAGAAAAAGGATGGATGCCTTCGTTAAAGACCCCACAAATGTCAGTACGTTCAGGGTACCAAAGGTCATGCATGCCTTTACAACGAAGGCTGAGTCATGCATGCCTCTACAACGAAGGCTGAGTCATGCATGCCTTTACAACGAAGGCTGAATCATTTTTATAGATTGCTTGATTGTGTGATACTGGCTCATGTCTTATGCTGCAGAGTGATGTGTGTCACAAATCTAGGTTAATCATGAGCAAACGATGCAGACCGTCATTATCTAAATAAGCACACACACGGTCAGACAGGCAGACAGACGCATCTTTATTCGATTATTAAAATAATCATAAAAGTACAAAGACACTACAACTCTCATGTAAAACAAGCAATACAATTATAAAAATATACAAAGAGAATAATCAGCAGAATGCATCCAAGTGTTAAAAAAAATAAAAACCCGAATTAAAAAAGAAGGTTTTAATAACTTATGGATAATATTAAGAAGCTCCCATACATTGGGTCATTTTTAGATATTGCAAAAATAACTTTGGAGAGTTTTTTTGATTTTTGGTATTGCTGGTGTATTTTTGTCTGTATGAAAATTGCTTATAAGCGCTGTTTCAGCTGCTTGACACAGTCACAAAGCTTAAACTCAGTAAAACAAAGTTTTAAAAAATTGATGCAGTGAAGTTTTCACTTTACCTTGAACTGAAAATTAAGTGGAACATGAAACCATATAGCTGTTCATCCTGATATATTTTGCATACCAGTTTTCAGTCATAATCTACATCTACCATACCAGAGGTTTTAGTGGAGCAATGTGCATTTATTTTGTTATACTGAAGCAAATAAGTTACCTCATCAGCTTCTTGAGGGCACAGCTCTTTTATAGCTAGGCGCAACCACCAGTGTTGACACCAGTTAATTAAGGTTAATGTCAAACTGGATGAATGAGAGGTAGAAAGTCTAACTAGCAGTCCCAGCCGCAGAAGAGTTTGATCAAGAGAAGATATGGTACAAATCTGTGGCTTTATTGCACATGACCATAATGAGCGATCAGGCTTATTGGAACAGATCTGTTCTCGCTAGTTTTTTAGAAACCGCCTGGTATACTGCAGTGGTCGAGCACACAAGCTTATACCATGAAGGATCAGACAACCGTGTCTGTACAATGTGTTTCGCAGTCCGAGAGTCCTAGTTGGGGGATAGCCATGGGTCAGCTTGTGTGTCAATCACCCTTATATTGTGTACGGCAGAGGATTTTATGTTTTATTATATGCTACGCCCAAAGTCATTAAAGCACGTATGAGGCTAATTGTGTGTGCATTTGTTTTCTCGTATTCAAACACAGTATGTGCCACCAGTTCTTTGTTAGTCTGCTGGTGTTTTTGTAGAGATTCCTGGGTCATTTCTTAAAGTAGTGTGGACATGTGACTGCGAATCAGTGGAATTCAACCTCATTATTCTTTGCTTTTATGTGGAGACACATTGAAGCATGCACAGTTTGAAGTTGGATCCTTAAACCTATTGTATTTGTTTGATTGGTGAAAGCTAGCTTAGACTTAAAGATCATACCCAGCTTGTTAACTTTTTTAGCCTGATCCAAGGCTTTGCTAGGATGGCGGCATCTTGTCCTCAGAGCTATCCTCGGCGTGCCTCCATCTTGGGCTGGTCTAGGCAGAGGTGGTTTTCAGTCTTCTAGTGGTAGATGTAGTCCATGCAGCACATTGAGATGTTCCCCAAGATCCCGGGGAAGATACGGGTACGGTTAGGGCTGATTTCACCGAGGTTGCCTTATCTTACAGTGTTTTTTAAAAAAAAGCATGTTGCCACTAAAAAGATACAGTGCAATGTCTTTAAATTCTTGAATGTAATTGTCAACTTTTCAACCATATGCAAAGCCATTATTAAATACGTTCATTATTAGTTACAAATTTTACATGGCTGCCTCTCTGCAAATATGTATTGCTGCATTTTCCCATGATTCATTGTGTTCTTCTATTCGTTTGCAGCAACTTCATGCCATAATAGCTGCATCTGTTTCTATCAAATCATCTCAAAAACTCAAGAAAATCCTAGAGGTAAGCTATAGTTTGCTTCCGGGAATGTACTTGCGTTGTGTACAACATTCTTCCTATAGCACAATATGTGCAGACGCTGGTTGAAACAAACGATGCTTCAGTGTTTCAAGAACTACTATTCGGTAATGTTTGAACGCCATGTTTCATCCTTTTCTCTTTCAGATAATCCTGGCCCTGGGTAACTACATGAACAGCAGTAAAAGAGGTGCAGTTTACGGCTTTAAACTACAAAGTTTAGATCTGGTAAGTGAAAAGGACCCACACACAAAAATCAGTAAGAGAAACTGAGTATTTTACGACATATGCTTCTGCAAAATAGAGGGATCAACATTCGTGAATTCATTTCCAGAAATTGGTTGCGGTCCGACAAGAGGTCAGCATATTAAAACCCATAAATAGTAAAGTTTAAAACTACCACAATAGATGGGTATTGCTTTATGATGCCAAATGTACCAAGATTTCAAGCTGCATCTGTTTGCAAATCTGGTACGCTTTTCAAAAGCCTATTGAACATGAACAGGTTGGATTACTTGTGAAGCGGCATTTAACTACATAATGTTCAGAGTTCTACTCAAATTAACCTAACTGCATTTTTCTTTCCATAGAGTGTTCAATCAGTTAATCTTTTATAAATAAATCTCACAGAAGAGCAAAGGATTTGACATTTCTTGTGAAATGGCTTATTGTGGAAGCCTAACATTAAAAGCGGTCAGGCAATTTTCACGATTGTTTGATCCTTTTTGTATGCAACCATTTGTCAGTTTCATGCAGTCACTGTAGCGTCTGTATGGTGCACAGCACGAATAATATTTTTATCTCTAAGCCATTCGGAATCCTCAGGAGGAGTTGTGAAAGTTGAGAGGGTCCAAAGAACTTCTTATCCCTGAAAAGGTTCTTACTGTAAGACTAGTAGGAGTTCTAAAGCTGAAAGGCGTCTTTGTGATCTTGTTAAATTTGTGCCATTCGTATTGAACAGTGAAGCGTTCCAGAGACTATGCTGCAGATACATTTCCTATGCTGCTCTTAGAGACAGGATAAAAGAACACTTAGGACTTGAAATGTTTCCTGGAAAAATACAGACTGCATTGAGCACATGAGTGTCAGTGTGGATGTGGTGTAAAAACGTCCTGTGACGTAAGCTACTATTGTAGTTTGAGCTTCTGTTGTATCTCAAATGTGAATCGTCCGCTGCGATGCTTCTGCACTTGCACCTTGTCCAGCCCTGCAGCGCCTACCTGCAAAGTCACAGCCTTCGCCTAGGTCTTCTTTGCTTCCTGCTCGAGCCATCTCATGAGTAACAAGAACTGAATCTCAAATTATCCCAGTTGATTAGAATGCTGTAGACCTTCCGTTGAGCAGCAGAGCAGTTTCCAGTGAAATGCACATAGCCACCATGCAGTCACCAAATGTTGCCAACCTGCAGGGTTGTCGGCCCTTTTGAAATGGCGACAGAACCCTGCAAATACCTCAGAGACAGAGTTAAGGCGTGAACATTCTAGATTTAAAAAAAAAAACATAACTAATGCTTATGATAGTGACCTGCAAAACTAAATAAAACTGAGAATTGTTTATTTAAATCCGCTCATTTAGAAATGAGGGACTATCATGTCAGGTTCTACAGTAATAGACGGAAATTCTTTTCGTACTTTTGTCCAAAATAACATTAAGCTTTTGCAGACCTCCTTTTAATAAGTTGTCTGTTACTTGATCACAAACGACACTTCTCTCATTAAACTCAATCCACTTTTTGGAGAATGACAGTAGACCTGTTTTGCTGCATAGAAGAAGAAGATGAGCGGACGTAATCACCTGCTATGATGGCTTTACTCCACATTGAGATCATGTTCAACACATACTCATAATGTGAGTAAATAATGCCTTTTTAAGTCTCGCCTGAGCCAGCGCATGCTTTGCTCTGCGAGACATTTAGTAAACAGGCTTTAAAAAGTTCGACCACAGCTTTTTGGTTGGCATAGAGCGTGCGGTTACGCGCACAATGACGAGCAGAGGTGCTTTCCTCTCTCGTCATGGTGCACGCACATCACTCGCCAGCCTGCTTTCACTTTTGCCGTCGCGCACGTGCACCACTCACATGCTTTTTCTCTTTTCTTTTAGCGCGCACGCACACAACTCCCGGGCTTGTTTTTTATTTCTTTTTTGTGCTCCCTGTCTCTGCCCCTTTCCCTCTCTTTTTGCCCTTTGCTCCCGACGTACCTCTTTCTGCCCTTTGCTCCCCATGTACCTCTTTCCTCTGTTTCTCCCAGGCTGCCTCCCTCTCTCTGCCCCTCTCCCTGTGCTCCCCCTGTGTGCCTCCCATTCCTCTGTGCCCGTCTAAACTACTGTCCCTGACCTACTCCGTTTCGGTGTTTTATGCTAAGACATTTTTGGAAAAGCAGATTATGATAAAAACACTAATTTCAATGAAACCTGCCAGCATAATGCATGACCCCCAGGGTAATTAGCAATCATTCAGAAGTAACAAGACTAAAATGCTCTATTCTCTGATACTGTCAGTTCTTATCACGATCAGCGTTCGAACAAAGCCCGCTCCTCGGCACGACACTTTTGTGAATCAGTCATAATTACATTCTGACATGCCTTGAATAGTAAAACAAAGCAACATTACGCTTCATCAACCTTTCTAACCTTTATGCAAGTATTAACTGTAAATAATTTCGACGAGATCCGACAACAGAATATCTGCACCTGAAATAAACGCTGGGTGACATATACCTGGTAAGAAACACAATCGCTTTTAATTATTCGGTTTGGTGAGATGTTCAGTTTCTGCTTTTCACTGATTGACTCAACCTCAAGCGAACATGGCTAGTTAATCCTACTTTTCGAAATAATGATGTTGAAAAAGTTACGTCGAAAATTCTGCGTTTGCCAAGAGATTAATTTACAGTAAAGTTAGTATGAATATAACAATTTAGAACATGTTGACAACCCTTATACGTTTTTTCCGCAGTACTAAGTTTAGATGCAGGGAAGGAAATGTGGCTTTCCATGGGGGTGTCCGCCTGAAGAGCATGGGAGAATCCGAAATGGTTACATTCCTGGATATTCACAATCATTTTGCAGTACCATTTCTACCAGAAAACACGTATAAACAAGCATTGGCATAGCCAATAGGTCTCGCCTTTGGGACCTTTCTTTTAAGTGTTTAGCCATGCAACAGTTGATGCTGTTGTACCAATGATATTGTGCTGCATAACTAAACACTTAAAAGGTCCCAAAGGCGAGACCTATTGGCTATGCCAATGCTTGTTTAAAGAAGGACTGGGGAACGCATGTGCTCACACGTGCACTTTCCTGAGCACTGAAAGGGATTACTTTGCTTAATGGAAATTATAGTTATTGTTAATATTTCACCCTGTCCATGGATTACTAATATCTGCAAGGTGTTTCGGTGTTGTCAATAACATGTAACACTGCTCCTTTGTATTGGAAAGTCCTTAAATGACCTTCATCTACAGGTCAGCCAGGTACTGTGGCAAGCACTTGCCGACTTCAGTGTCTGCTAAAGTGTGTGGTTGAACCGCTAGTCCTCTCTTGATGGATTGGCTTGGTTGTTATTGATAAATTCTTAGACTATTAAGTTAATTGGTTTGAAGGAGCTTTGTTTGTAATTAGCATTTTTACTTTTTTAAATTGCTTCCACTCTGTCAAACCCCCTTGCGAGCTCCTTCGCAGCCTCCTGTTGTACAATGGAGAGGGTCTGGACCTGAGACTAAAAATATACTTACGAGAATCAAAATCCCCATTCTTGTTTCTTTTTTCTTTTTTCTGTTGCCTTTGTGCCAGATCGCCACACAGCTTTGTTTCCTTTTGTTGTTAGTTATTGCTACTATTTCGTGTATATAGCGTTTCTTAGAGACGTTTGCTGTTAAAATATGTCCACTTTGGCTACGTACAAAATTTGTTTGATTCTAACTCTGCCGCATTGCCATACCTCTTGTTCCCAGCTTTTAGACACGAAGTCAACGGACAGAAAGCAAACGCTGTTGCACTACATATCAAACGTTGTGCGGGAGAAGTACCAGCAGGTGTCGCTCTTTTACAATGAACTCCATTACGTCGAGAAGGCTGCAGCAGGTACGTATTCGTTTGTATTAACACCATACTTCTGGATACAGTCACTAGGTGTGAATCATTGTTTGTACGATTAGCAAGGACCGTGGAATACGACAGTGCATTAGTAGCTTCATAAATAATTCTTGTTATTTAAGACTCATTATGCAAATAAAAACACATCCACCGATTTGAGAACAGTACTGGTTTTAAAATATATCAACCCCATTTCACAGCAAGCACCATTACTAAAACTGTAGGATAAATACATAAAAAATGTCAATTATTAAAAAAATGAATAAAAAACATGTATCTTCCATTCTTAAAAAAAATTCATATAGTCTTTGCTTGCAAAAATGCCATTCTTTATGCTAAGTTCTTACACTAATGTGCAAAATGCTCCCATAGTTTGAAGAGCTGCGCAGACGGCTTAAAATGCTGGCACCTATTCAGCAAAAAAACACGTAAAAACACAGGTGGAGATGTACATCTCCACCTGAATGTACTTTTACAGGTTTTTTGTTTTTTTTTGCTATTCACAAACACTACCAGATTTGCATCTGAAAACCTGCACCAGGCGCAGGATTCCCTTGGTTGAGGTAAATCTCTGACCATTTCAGAGTGGAAAAATTTGGGTGAGTCTGGGAAGGCCGTAAAGCATAAATGTTAGTGGGCGTTCCCAAACTGCCAAGGTAACCCTCGCCCAATTCTCACCCCTTGAGTGCAATTTTTCTGCTGGGACTTTCTCTGCCATTATGGCGGAGAAATCTGCAGTACTGAATGCATTTATGCTTCCAGTATTTCTTTGTGGATTCCAGGCTGGTGTAAAATGTTTATTTTTCGTCGCTGTGTTAATTGCTGAATTTACCTCTGTACAAAACAGAGTGTTGATATGGAAATCGATTTCCCTTGCCCTTCATTGAAATTACAAGGTTTGGGTGCACAGTGATCATGCTCTTGTATAGTATGTTTAAAGCCTAGTGGCAATCCACGCCTGTATGCACTGCACACACGACGCAACCCAAGGCCAAACTCTTTAGCACACACGACACAACACAAGGCCAAACTCTTTAGCACACACGACGCAACCCAAGGCCAAACTCTTTAGCACACACGACACAACCCAAGGCCAAACTCTTTAGCACACACGACACAACCCAAGGCTAAACTCTTTAGCACACACGACACAACCCAAGGCCAAACTCTTTAGCACACACGACGCAACCCAAGGCCAAACTCTTAACTCGGACCTACAGAGTGTGTAGTATGCACAGGGCTTGGCTGCGAGCATGTATAGAAAGAAGAATAAGGGCATGCTGAGCTCATTAGGGCAGCTAGAGACTTTGCCTCGTGTTTAAGCATAACAAAAAAACGGGAGCTGTGTAGAGCTTGTGTGCATTCTGAACACATAAATATCAAGAATGCATGAGCAGAGTGACAAGTACAGTTATTATGAATACAAAATGAAGATGTGTGGCAAAAACAATATTTAGCACAGTATGTATTAGAAGAACAGCAAACGGGCAGTGCCTTTTATACCTGACATATGTCAAACAGAGGTGTAACCCCCCCCCAGGTTTTGTCTAAAAAAATAAATAGATAAAATACTTGTGAATGTGTTAATATGTGCATTTGTGTGTCTATTTAACGTGTCCTGCTTCATTCTATCGTGATTGCAAAGTTAATAATCGCAACCACATTTCAGCAAATCAAATATTGAAGGTTGTGCTTGTGGTGCTTTGAGTAGTATGTTGATGCTTTGAACGGTTTCATTTACTTCCAGTCTCTCTCGAGAATGTCCTTTTGGATGTAAAGGAGCTCCAGCGAGGAATGGACCTTACGAAGCGAGAATACACTATGCATGACCATAATGTTATGTTGAAGGAGTTCATTCACAGTA
Source organism: Triturus cristatus (assembly GCF_964204655.1). Taxonomy (NCBI): domain Eukaryota; kingdom Metazoa; phylum Chordata; class Amphibia; order Caudata; family Salamandridae; genus Triturus; species Triturus cristatus. The sequence goes on along the minus strand of NC_140583.1, from coordinate 949,747,145 downwards.
ATGAAGGAAAACTAAAGAAATTACAAGACGATGCAAAAATATCTCAGGTATTCTTTTTGTTCCGAATTTTTGGCACAGCTGGTAATCTCTTTTTAACAGAAAGACATCATGCAGAGAATCATAGCCATATATCAAGCGTAGGTGGCTGATTTTGCTTATGTATGCTGCCGCTAGTACCCAGGGGAAGGGAGCGCACATTGATAAAGAAATGTAGGAGGCCTGGGTGTCTTGAATGTCAAAGGCAATGTTTCAGTACGACAGAGTTCTACAGAGGAGGGTTTATTCTCACGTCCTGTGTGCAGTGTTCCACAAGGTTCATACTGTTCCCTAGTGTTCCAAAGCCACCTTTGCCCCCTCAGTCTTCCAGGGGACACTTGTACTCCCTCAGCTTTTCACATGGCGCATTCCTTTCCTCTGTCTTCCACGGGTCCCTTCTCAGTCCCTCAAGGCACTCCCTCTGCATGGTACAAGGAACATTCCATTCTCACAGATTCTTCTGGGATGGACACAAGGTCCCAATGGGGCTAATACCCCTCTGTGATGCTTGCGATTCAAGGCAAATGCAAAGACGTCTCATGAACTCGATAATTTACGGATAGCAGAAGTGTGGAACTCATTTTAACATTCATGGAATATTTCAGTATTCTACGTTCGCATAGCATCAAACATAACCTAGTTTAGATGTTAAATGGTGTATTTTTTTTAAGTAATTAGATTTGTGACATCATTTTATTGAATGCACATGTACATTTTCTAACATTACTTTGATTGAAACATGCTTAGAGTCACCTCTCTCCTTTACAACGGAGTCATTATTTCCCAGACACACCTCATAACCCCCAGAACACAGGGTACATGATTGAAAGCGTGGTTGTACCCCAGAGCGGAATCTTTACACCTAACCCAGTGCCGCTAGTTTGAAGTTCTCATACTCGAACCACTTATTTCCTAAGGAAAGCACCTTACTCCAGACCGAGGAAGGATAGAGGTGCTGGGTCAGCTGGGCCGCATCTTTCAATTGATAATTTTCTCTCTTTTTGCTTATCCATTATTTGATCTGACTATCGTTTTACAGCCCATAAAAGGTCTTGAAATGTCTCTCTCCCTCTGATTAATAATCTCTTTCGCACGCACTCTATCAATCCCCCCACACACCTCACCGCCTCCTCCAACTCATCATCCCACTTTACTTCTCGGGGTTGAAAATTAATACCATACTTGTGATGGTTAAGTTATCCGTGACCATAACATATATATGTTTATTCTTGAATGATTTTTCATATTGCCATTCTTTGTGGGATGATTTCCTGTTCCACTCATCTTCTTTAAACCTGAGATTAGGCGCCCTTTGATGATGGTGTTTTGCTTGTCTTTCAAGCCTATTCAGTGGGGATTGAGATTTGGATTGGGTATGTGATGGCTAACATTAGCCTGATGAATTATTGTGTTAAGATGGCTATGAAGTAGTGTACATATTATACACGATACGATGTAAACGCCGAGTACAGCCTTCAGAAGAGGAATAATGCGATCACATAGAAAATGGATTTGAACTTGGACGCAGCAATATCATTTAGATTCCAAATTTAAGATGCAGAGTAGTTGAGCATGAACAAATCAGCATTGTGATTGAGAAGAGACTTCATCAAATATAGTTTATAGAAACCCCTTTCTGAAGATTAAAATTAAGCAACCAATTCAAGAGTTTTTTTTTTTTAAAACTTCAATTTCTATGACTCTCTAAAGACAGGCCCTTATAATAAATTTGTTGTTTTACAGGATGCCTTTGATGATGCAGTGAAATATTTTGGTGAAAATCCAAAGACCACTCCTCCATCAGTATTCTTCCCGGTGTTTGTCCGATTTGTGAAAGCGTACAAGGTAAACAAAAGCATTTGTCTTTACTACATTTCAAAGTGTTCTAGAACTTAGCCTATGCATCATTGTATTTTGTATTTGCATCTGTTATGTTTGGTGTTTGTGGCTGAACCCAGGAAGACTGGTAGTTATTTGCCTGTTCATAATGCATTAGTTGATATGAACATGGGACCCTTGTCCTATCTTACCTCCACTAGGTCTTGGTGAAGTTCTTTATCATTTTAAAGTAGCCTAAATTCTGTAGGAAGCCCTACGCTAAGTGCATAGTTTCTCTTTGAAGCATATTCCTATGCAGGAACCTGTTGAGCGGTGGATACAAAGGTAAATTTTGGTGCAAAGTGAGCTGCATTTGTCCTTTGTCTGAGTGAAAATAATAGAATTGTGGTGGACCCACCTGGTCCAAGAAACGGTAGAAAAGAACCTATGAAGGTACCATTGAAGAGTGAACGTGTGCCAACTTTCGGCAGGTCATTGTTGAGTTAACAATGTCGACAACAACTTCTTCCCACACCTCTCCCCTTGGTGCAACTAGGTGAATATATTACCTATTCGTATATTCACAACCTCTCTTCACTTCCCTTTTATAAGGGCATGCAGTTGTTTTGGCGTTTAAAGATAAGTGAGTGAGTGTCAGAGAGATACGGGTGTACTGTTGCTTAGACTCTAACACATGGCAGCTACTCCATCTAACAATAAAGAAAACAACAAATATTGCTATTGATGAAAACAATTTTTATTAGAAGCATTCAGTAATAAGTGCAACAAGTGTGCAAATTATAATCCATTATTTTCAGTGCTTAATTGGTAAAATATTAAGTGCCAGGGCTCTGACCTGGGGGACACATCAGCTTGCACCACCCATCGCTGCCAAAAGTACTACTAACCATCTCTCTCGCATGTAAATGCGACAGTACAGATTATTCCAGGTCCCCAAAGCAAAAGGAATGGCTGGGGAGGCAGGTATTTGTCATTTTTTAATGTATATTGTTTTTCTAAACAACTATTATACTGCTCATCTCTAAATTACATGAGCAGCGCCACCTTGTGGCAGACTGCCATAAGTGGGGTGTTGACAATTAGGTGCCGGTGCTCAGCACCGGAAAGCTCCGGCTCAAATTATGCACTGGCACAAGACCTCTTAAAGGTAGTTACCAACAACACCACTGTAACAAACTGCATACCTAATGCTCCCACAATAGTTTTACTGTAGACTCCACCTAAAACACTGTTCATACAAAAAGCACGTCATTTGTGGTGGGCACCATCGAGGCATCCCTATGCATTGGAAACCTAACTGAGCTCCTGCCTGTAGGCAAATGATTATTTGTGTTTGTGTGCATCATATTGGGTTTCATCTGAGTCATCTGACAATCTCAGTCTTTGGCCCATTGTAAGGCAGTTTGCTGTGGACCTAGAAGTATGATATGGGTTATACAGGCACAAGTGCTGCTCGCCACACTCCATCTGCGCATGGTTTCGTTATATTCCATGAGATGCACTCTGATATGGTCGCCATTCCACCACGACACTGGTTGGTTGAACCGCCTATTCTCGTGATATTCTACATAGCTTGGGCAGGTACGGCTAATCAATAATAATAGAGCACGACTTGTCTTACAGACAATGCATTTGCCTGGATTCTGTGACCCAAGGAGGTTTACAGGGTTGTCTGTCTTCTATCTTAACTGTCAACCCTGTGCTCTTATTCACAAGACACCACAAAAGAGACCTTGTGGCCTTCATACAAAGCTCGCATAAATAGAGAAGATCATTCTCTTTTCCCCATGCTCCAGGGTACAGCAAGGCAGTTCCCCGCAGCCGCATAGGACACTGTAAGCAGAGTTGCTAGACTTTCTCCTGTCTTCTGTAAAGTTTACTTTTTCTCGTTATTGCACATTAACTCCCAGAGAATTTCCTCTCTATCTCCAATTCGTGAACATTTAAGAATTAAAAATTCCACCAGCTCAAAGATAACTTAAGCGAATAGAGATCTTTACTACGTGCATCCGAAATACAACAGTTTCCGAACAGAGAACTTTACAAAAACCAGACTGCCTGTGCCAATGGAGGCAGTTGTCTGTAATTTTCTAAAATTCACACGAAATGTGACAATTAAATGTTGGAACAAAGGCATTTAAAGGTTTGTAGACATAACGAAGTTGGAAAACAATGGACAGAAGGGATTTGTAAAAAGCACAAAGGGGAAAAGTGCTTTGAAAGAGTTGACTGGTGTCACTGTTATTTTTTTGTTTGAGGAAATATGGATTGTGACTACCATTTATACAAATTTTTGTTTAAAAATGTTTTTGCACCTTCAACAGATTTTTTAATCTGTGCAAAGCTAATTTGTTAAATAATATGAACTGTCTTAGATCACGTTTGGCATGGTTGCCAAAACAAATATGATTTAAGTTAGACAATAATTCGTTTTTGAAAATCAGACATTAGGAACGGGAATGAGTCTTTAAGGCAGCCCAATGAGAGGCATTTTATTTTAAGCTTGTTACGCTATTGTCTGAACCACTGTACACTGCAGCTAGCAAAGTGTCCCAGGGCCTATTTGTGTGCTTGCGGGCATGATGAAAGTAACATAATGTGAAAAATAAATTGCATTCATTGGGCCTCACGTACAAAGACGTTTTGCGACCGCAAAGTCTGAGAGTCGCAAAAGCAAAAGGTTTACGTTTGCAAAACACCTTTTTAAAATGTATCACAGCCCTTTTACGAATCGGAAAGGCTCGTCTGACTTGTAAAGCTTTTGCGGTCCTTTATGGATCACAACTTGGAGGAGGCCTGGAAAAGGGATCCTGCTGCTGTTTGTGGTTCGCTGTGGAATAGATCAGTGGTCTGCGCCCGCAGTTGCATCCCTGAGTTGGGATAGTAACTGATTCACAAAGAGTACACTGTCTCAATAGACCGGATTGCTCTTTGAGAATAGGGTCAGTGGCCGCCAGGAGAGTGCTCCTGCCAATATGTTCCCTAAGTGAAAACATTTTTAAAATGCAGCACTTGTCTCCTGGGCTACTTTATTTTTTATTTTTGTTTTTAAGCAGGGCGTCAAATACTTACAGTTGCTACATAGACTTATTAAAATTTGAGGAATAGTTTTGATTATATATTATAACATAAGGCACTTAAGACGGACTTAAATGAGAACCAAAAATGAAGTTGAGCAGTGTTGTTCAATAACGAAACAACTGTTAGTCTTCTATGTCCCTTATCCCCCTCTAACCTTAAGAACAGTAGATTCAATTTCATAAACGTGGTACATTCATGCCTACTGACTAAATGTTAAAGGTAGGAGTTGACTTATCTACTCTCTGGCTATACACAGTCTGACTATGACAATTGTAGAAAATACAATATATTGGTGCATTTCGGCTAGGCACATTCAAGTCAATTCCCTTCTTGATATTCCAAACAGTAAGTGCAATATCAATATTAAGTCTGTCTAATAAGCATCTTTAAATTCCCATCGATTATGCACACAGCAAAGGGCAGCTAGTAAACATAAGTACTATATCAGCGTCCTTAAGTCCACTTTGTTGTTAAATTTAATTTGGATTTTAAATCAGCAAATGCTCAAAATACACCACCTGAAAAGAGTTCACCGACCACCATAAGGTACTTTCTGTACAATTTACTATAAATACAGTCTTGAAAAACAGGAAAAAAGGTGCAACCCCATAGTTGCATATATGAATTGGTTAAAGTGATTTGCTAACTTTTAGACCACTCATCCCATATTTTCTTAGCATCTTGAATTGTCTTAAACCTCACATTTTTTATGTAATTGGGGCCTATATGTCTGGAATGAAACCATTTATATCTGTACCCAGGGTCCAATTTAGTATATAAGCTGATTTTCTTGTCCGTTTTCCATTAAAAGACAGTGAATACAGTGTCTCATGGTCCAGAAGTAAATTTTAAAATCCGGTAAGGCTAGCCACCCTTTTGCTGCGGTAGCGTTATAAATAGAATAGATCTCCTCACTCTCTGATACCCCCTTATAACGCTGGCTATAATTATGTAAAGAAAAAATTGAGACAAAAAGAGATTGTGCGTAACAAATACAGAAACTTCTGTAGAATATTAATTTTCACAATATTACACCAGTCAGTTAGACTAATCTGTAAACTATGCCAGTTCCACGTTTTTGGCATGAATTGTCTTAGGAGATCCTCATAATTTACACAAAATAGGTCACTCAAGGGGGAGCTTGGCCAGGCAGGATGGCCGCTCAGACTACTCCTGTGAGCTCCTGCCAGCAAACGTTTTATCTTACCCAATCCTGGGGTTGCAGATACTGAAAATGCCCCCACTAGATACTCACCCAGACTGCAGTGCAGGTGGTTCAGGTGCCATAGCGCCCTTGTTAGCGGAGTCCACTGGAAGAACACAAAGCGGTGAGCCTAAGGCTGGGCCACGTTGGGTCGTGACTGCCAGGTGCATTCCTGTGAGGAGGGCACCCCTGCACTGAGCCACACTCCCCCTAGTAGGGTGGAGAGCACGTAACTAGCTGGCCTCGGAGGTCCCACAACTGACTAAGAGCTGGCCCCTGTGAGGCAAAGCTGGGCCTCTGGCACTGTAGCCCAGAGTTGCACCTCACTAGAGTACGAAGGCCAGGAGTGTCCATGAGCTGAGTGCTCCCAAGTCACTGAGGATGTCCACCTTGCCTGGGGGCACAGCAGACCTGTCAGACGACCATGATGGACTTATGGGGGCAACAATGTGGCGCCTGTGTGGCACCATATTCCATGCCGATGTGATTGGCATGGCGGTTACTTCAGCCCAGTGGGCAGGGCTACGACCAGCAAGCAGCGGACCTTCGCAGCCTGCACGGTGTGAGCTACCAGTGAGGCCAACATTCTATTGGGACGAATACTTGCAACAGGGTGTTATATTTTATGTTCAATGTTAAATATAATATTCATCACCTCCATGATCCCAGCTGAATGTGTTTGTGATGTCACCTCCCGATGTCACAGTTGGAATGTTATCTTTCAACTGGAGGAGACTGACTGATGATGAAGGTGGTTAGCAGTTCAAGAGCTGTGTAGTTCTCCATATCAATAAATTCACTTTCTACAAACTTCTCCTGAGTGAATTACTACACAGTGCTGCCCGAGAACTGGGGGGTAGGGAAGGCACTGGAATCCCCACAAAGCAGGTGATGGCAACTGGTGCCTATGAGAGTGCCAACAGCAGGTGAAGCGAGCGGCTGGGGAGACTCAGCAATACTGATATCAGCAAGGGGGGCTGAGCCCCTCTTTGACAGCGGAAGGTACCCACCCCCTGTGCAGATGTGCCACTTTCCAGCCACACACCAGGGTGATGTACACTATCCAGAGGGAACAGGGACTTGTAAGCTCCACACCAGGCATACTGGGCTGTAGTGTACTGCCTCGAATTCCTGGGCCCCCAAAGTCGGATGTAACCAAGACTGTGAGTGGCTAGGTCTAGAACGGGGCATCCATTAGCAGTGGACATTTGGGACTTAGGTTACAGCTTACTGCAACAGTAGCACTCAATATTTACGATGGCGAAGGACAAGCCCACCAGGACAGTGCAGGCTAATAAAATAGATAGGTATACGCATCTAGTGCTGAATGAGAGTGCTGTGGGGGTGCCGGCCTACTAAGCTGCATCTGCATAGCTGGGAGCGCCAACAATGGCTGCAATAACGGGCACAAAGGAGGCCATGCTGGTAAAAATTGACACCATCTCCATTGAGGTTGGTCTTCTCAGTGCAAGCTTTCGAAACAGAGAGGGTCGCTGAGGCTGAAAGGTATGTCACAGAACTTCAGCAAGGAGTGGTGCCCCTGAAAAAGACAGTGGCTGCACTTAAGTCGCTCTCCGCCCAAATGGAGGAATGAAGATGCAGAGAGCCACTCAAGAAGGAATAACTTAAAATGTGTGGGCTACCCTGAGCGAGTGGCGGGACAATTCGCAGAGTTGTTCCTGGAGGAATAGATCATGAATGCTCTAAAGCAATGAAAACTCTCCAAGTTGTGCATGATACAACGTGCCCACTGAGTGTTGGCACCGACGCCCAAGCCTGGATCGCCACCCGTGCATTATTGCCAGGATTTTTAAGTATAGGGACCGCAAAGCGCTCAGGTGCATGGCGCTCCACAATACGAGGGGAGGAATATTATGGTCTTCCCGTATTAAAACACGTAAGGTGCAGGATCTACGTAAGGACTTTATGATGACCAAAAAGAGACTGCAGGACCTAGACCTTCGGTACAGCCTAATATTCCCATGAAACTTAGGGTGTCACAAAATAGAAAGGTTTCTATTTTGTTAACCCTGGGGGAGGAAAATAACTGACTAGACACACTGGAAGGAGCACAACAGAAGCCACCCTCGAGTTGCAGAATTGATGGTAGTGGTGTCAGCCATCGGTTAACACATTTGCATAGGGAATCTACAGGCTCGTAGGCCTGGACCGAAGTCTGTCAAATGAGGAGGATCGTGGTCTGTTCGGATGTGATGTTGGAGGACTCAAACTGTGTGCCGGACCCATGTGAATCATTCAGGCTCCACAGAGATTGCTTAAGCGACGGCACAGACCTGGACGGAGACCGAGATGCTCTTGTGAGGGGTGCGCCGCCCTGGACTATGGGACTGTGTCCTTACAACCGGGTGGGACAAACGGACAAGCTGCATATGATGATTTGAGGCTGATGCGGACTCCAGGAGCCTTCAGAGCTGCAGCTACATGGGGGTCCACTGTAATGTATACTTATGACCCCTGCCATCGGACACGCTGTTGTGTTGGTGGAGAATCCTATTACTTTTGTGCCTCCGTTGCTAGGGGGGTGACGCTTTTTATGTGATATTACCTAGTTCAATGTGATTGGAACCTTTGGATGTAAGCTGGCGGGCAATGAAGGAGGGCTGCGGTCCAATTGGGAAGCTTGAGTGCCATTAGCCTTGCTGCACCGGTGGGCTGCTGTGCCCTCAGCACGATGTTCTTGGGGAGGTTGAGGCTTTGGCCTCCAAAGGGTGGATGATTTAGCCCCAATCATCTGTTCAGAGCATGCCCATGTTACTCTATTAGTGTCTTCTGCTTTGGAAAAGTAATCAGGGGCCCCTTTATCTTCGGAAAGGCAGTAGTTAGATTAATAGATCCACTTCTATTGGCTGAAATTACATTAGCACCATCCGGTATCAGATTGATATTGTTTGCATTAAGAAAACGTTCCACTTTTTCAATATCTCAGTGATACTTGTCTGCAGTTGGAAGCAGTGAGGAGCTCTTAAGAAAATGAATTAGCTTAATACGGACAGGGTTCATAATCAACTTATGCAAATCGGCAGAACAGAATGTTACAGCTTTACTTGTGCTTATGCAGAAGAGAGAAGTTTCGCAGGGTATATTGCAACAGCTCAGCTTTTCCTACCTCAGTGTGTTCACGGCAGTTGCCATCTGTAACGTTTGGTCATCATCCGGGTTAATCCGTGGCTTTCCGTGGAGTTGGAATAATGATGGGTGCACGTCTGGCGCCATCGGTGAGTTTGATTCTATGGGGGCTTGCAGGCATGAGCCTACCAGAGATTCTTCAGTACAATATACTGCATTGGCAGGAGTCCTGGATTGCTTAGGCAAGTAAGCTAGTACTGCTTGTCTAATTTTGGTTTGATGATCATTCTTTCCCATGTAATTACTTCTTTTGCTGCACGAAGCCCCACTAAGATGTTCATTGCCGAATAGCCGGCAGCCATGTTTGGTGCAACCATAGTGGTGATAGCTACAGCTGTCAGCCAAACGGCGGTTATGTTTACTGCAATTAGGAATGAAACAGTTGGTTTCATGTGATGCTTGTAGAAGCAGGAAAACACCTGGGTACATGGATGCAGGACTGATGGGGGAGCGGAGCGGCACTGTCAGCATCCTCACCTGTCACACACCCCCCCTTCGCCAATATGGGCACACACTCCTTATAAAACAAAAGCAAAAGTCTCACATTTGGGAAAGCAATGCTAGGATGGAGTTCTGCTGTCCCTTGGGCCTCCATCCCTGTGTTTGTAGCCAGTCACAGGAGCTGGTAAAATTGAAACTGTTTAATTAATATTTGCTAGGCAGGTAATTTTGCAAAGCCCTGCGCCCATGACCCTCTGTGAAGCTGCGATTTGTGATGTAACATATCAGTACATAAATCTCTTCGCAGATTGTATCCCATTCGCAAACCAATCAGTGTGTATGTTGCACACTCCCAGTTTGTGATTGGAAAGAATACATCATGTACTTAGCTCAGTTGAGATCAATGTTCACCACCGCACACTCCATCTAAAGCAACATTCCCTTTGTTTGATTTTTGTTAATGAAACTTTAATTGGGTGTTTAGAAGAACCTTTATATTTTCACTTTCTTAATAGTTACATTTTACTTGCCTCAAACTGGCCATCCAATGTTCCCTAAACGTCCTGTGAGGATGTCCTTCGTTGATTCAAGAGGGGGTGATAGGAGTGCAAGAGAGTGATCACTTGGAAGGATGAGGTTCGATGGTAGTGACATCACTTCCAGTCATCTAATTGGGAATTGATTATTTGTCCATTTGACACGGTTTTCAGCCAGGGGTAGGCGAGAAATCATCTGACATAGTCAATGCGTCCATACTTTACAACTGCTATTCTTTAAGTCTCTTACCTTATGTAGCCTATTAGTACTTGCTAATAGTAGCACGCGTTACTGTCTAAATCTGCTTTATCCAGCTAACAATAATTTTCAATCCATGTAATTTGTTTTAATTCAAACACAGCAAGCAGAAGAGGAGAATGACTTAAGGAAAAAGCAAGAGCTAGCACTTATGGAAAAACTTCTAGAACAAGAAGCTTTGATGGAGCAGCAAGACCAAAAGGTTTGTAAACCCATGATATTATACATGAGTGTGGGCACGGAAGATAGTTTGGTAAGAATTGATGCATATGTAGAGACTAGAATGGCCAGTAGAAACCGTCCATCTTGCCACAGGGTGCATCTGACCTGATTGTTTCTATGCTAGGCACCTTTATGTCTTACTTATGAAAATAATAAGAAACCACCCTAAGGATTTGTATAATGGTAAGTATTTCCTTTCATTAACACTCTCCCTTCTTCTGTTTATTACACACTGGTTTCACAATGTAGCACACCTCACAGGTCGTAGTGGACACCATCTTACTAAATGCACTACAGCAGCCTTTGGAAATTGCAGACTTGCTTACTTCTATTATTCTCTCACTTACTCAGTGTCCTATATTTTGATGTGCTATATCGTCATGGCTTTGGAAAAGTGCACCCTGTGGAGCAACATAGCAATTGCCCTCCCAGTCAAGGTGCCAGTGACATAACTAAATGAGCAGCCACTTTGACAGGGCAGTCAACGTCACATCTAGTATTAAAACTGAAACTACAGCCATGAAGGGACTTCCACTAAGAGTTCAAAAATGTCTGCCACCTTGACATGGATATCATTTTTAGGTCTCGCCTAGCGGCGCTGCACATGCGCTGCTTGCTTGGCGAGATCTATTGTCGTCGATTTTTCTTCCGAAGGGGGACAGGAGATATGCATGCATACGTACAGGAGATGTGCACGCGTAAGGGCGTTTCAGCACAACGCGCGCATGGCGCACTTTCACTTTCCCTCCTTAGCGTGATACCGGAAGTGATGTGTCTCAGGTACTGTTGACAGTCTGGCCGAGCTTGGCTGCTAACGTTCACGTGATGGCTGCGCCGGTGAGAGTCTTGTGGACCGGGAACCGAGGCAGCCTCTGGAGGGGTGAGAAAACGGAAGCGGAAGGAGGGAGGTATTTCCGAGCCACTATTACTCCCGCTCTCGTTCCACTCCTGCTGTGGGTGAGCCACTGCGACTGCATGAGTTAGATGCCGGGCTCAGCTCGAGGTGCTCTTCTAACCTCCAGCCAAGGTTTTACTGGAGGCGATGTGACCCAGTGGCTACAGCTCCCAGCCATATAACACGGAGAGCCAGGTTCCAATTCGGCTTCCGCTCACCACCCTGTGAGATCGGGCTACTCTCCCTTTGCTCAAGAAAAAAAGTGTAAATTAGCCTGTTACGAAGCCCTGTTAAATTCTTGGGGCAAGATAATCCGTTCTATTTAAACCGTCCGATTTAAATGATCCCGTCTTCAATGCCATATTATATTCTAACAACCAGCCCACCCCTCAGTTACAACCCCCCCTGCCCTTTACCTCCAACCAATCTATCCGGTATGTTGTCCTGCAGTGGTTTAAGAGATAGTGAGCCAGAGCCGTACTGTCAGCAGAGAGCAGTAGGTCTCGCAAATGTGTGCATGTGTGGCACTAGGGTGCGACAGGGAAGCCCAGACGTGTGTCCAGGAGGCCCTCCACAGTCAACAGGCCTGTGCTTCCCTGCAGTCACTTCCTGGTACTATCCCAGTGTCTCAGCTCCCTGGGCTCTCCGGGAATCATCTTCTCTCAGTTCATCTAACAGACCCTCCTACGCTCTTGCAACATCTATGGATCCCATGCCTCTTTTTGCTTCCCTAAGGAACATGAAGTTTTCAAATACTTGCCATTTAAGCATTTTCTACCTCCGCCCACCAATCGTAGGGCCTATCGCTGATTTCCATTTGAGAGTGATCTGTCGCTTAGCCAGGATAAAAGCTAGATCTATAAATTTAGCCATGGTTTTGTGTTTACCAGGCCAGAACATAACTAGCACAACCACAAATATTTCCCCAGCAGGAGGTGAGCTGTGGAATGTCCCAAGCCATATGTAACTGTTCTGCCCCAAGGGCCCTGCACCTAGGTCACAGACTTGTGGGAAGAATGTATTGATTTTTGCCAGGTGTAATGTACGCCGTATGTAAGAAATGAAAGTTGATCAGTTTAAACTCCTCGAGACCTTCAATGTCCTATCCAGTATTTCCCCCAGGCATCCTCTGCAATAGATGTCCTCACAACAGTCCCACTTATTCTTCAGTGCATCCAAAGGAGCATCTCTTTCAGTTTTGATGGCTGTGTAGAGACCCGAAGCAATCCCAGAATCTCCAGAAGAGGAGACAGTAAAATGGGAAAACTGATGCGTCTTACGCACTCCAACTTCCCCCTGGCCACTTACGTCTTATAGCTGCCACCGCTGCCCCATGTACTAAGAAATGACCGGTTAGTAGACCAAAGTCTGCCCACAAGTCATCAAATGTCAGTAGTTCTCTTGCTGTATACAGATCCCAAAGTGTCCCAAAGCTCATTTCACCTATACAGTTAGCCTGCCCCAGTGAGTCTATGGGATAAGTCTAGCCAGCAACTTCAACAGCACAGCCGGTGAGTAAGGGTGGTTCGTCCTGGTGTTTTTGCTGGCAGTGGATCCAGCAATATTTGGCAACCGCCCACAAGTACTGTGTGTCCTCCTCTGCCCAATTGGGCTCCAACAGCAACCGTGCCAGCCACTGTTATTGCACCCCCAAGGTTGTCACACGCATACCCCTCTTCCCTGATCTTCCTTGCTGCTACCTTGCATAATAAAGTTACATTGTGTTGGCCCCTTCATAAAGAAATAACAAGCATTTGTAAATCAATAGGTCTCGCATTTACGCGAGTTTGAGCTATTGACATTGCAGATGACAATGCCTTTTATTTTTGTTTTCGTTTTTTTCGGGCCTAGCACCATTCCAAGTAGTCATAGTAACAATGTTAAAATTTATTGACACAAATACAGTACACTTAGAGTCACTGAAAATTAACATCTGATCATCAGTAGGGCAAGGGTGCCTCTCGAGCCCAGATTAGCCTCAACAATATTCAAATGAAACTGATGACATTCTGTTGCATGAGAGGTTGTGGCGTAACGGCCAGAGTTGCCGACTTTGGAGCTGTGGAACCAGGTACGAGTCTCTGCGTCTGTTCAACATCCAGTGATACTGGGAAAATCACTTAATCTCCCCATGCCTACCAAAAATGAATGTGTCCTTCTATAAGGTAACTGGTGCTCATGTAAAGCACTCCAATACCTTTGGGTGGAGTTTGAGCTATATAAAAAAAACTGTAAAGAAATAAATATGCTGGTTACATTGATACAATCCCGCCTTACCATCTCTACTTTGTAAAGGATAGGAAGACAAATGTTTCTTGCATCCATGAGAAATCTTGTTGAAATGTGATGAAACCGAGCTGTGAGCTAAACCGTGGCAACGCATTTATGCTCGTAAGAGCGAAGGACAAATGCCCGTAGACCAACAGTGAGAGTTTGTTTTGAGCTATGGTATATCATCTAGAATAGATCACCCCACTGAAATGTCCAGAGCCATGTCAAGTTCCGCATATGACAGGAGTGGCACCAGAAAGTGGGCATTTCAAATTCCTTAATAACACTTCTATATGAATTGATGTTGTATTATACTGCCAATATTTCCTTCATTCCATTCAAACTGTCCAAATATTTCAAGAAATCACTTAACCATTCTGCATTGCACAGATGGGCCATGCTATAGAATCCCTGGTTCTATTGATTATTTTATCCTGCCTAATTCAGCTCTTTTTTTTCATTTCAGTCTCCACATAAAACGAAAAGGCAGCAACAAGAATTAATTGCAGAGTTGCGAAGGCGGCAAGTCAAGGATAGCAGACATGTCTATGAGGGAAAAGATGGTGCTATTGAAGACATCATAACTGGTAAATAAAATGTACTTCTGTGTGTTAGTGAACAAGATGGCACCTGAGACATCCTGGCCTTGTTGAGTTGTCTGGTACTGAATGAGCACATTGTGGGTAAGGGCTTTATAGGAACTTTTCAATGATTTTATTAAAGGACACTAATGCATTACAACTGCACTACACATATTCATTAGTTGCACAACACTGAAAATCTTTTCACAATATTACTCATAATGTATTTTGAAAGAGCAACACAAAACACCTTATCTTCTAGCACACTTTTAATGCTGTCTGCAGATCCTTCCTCCACTTTAGCGATATGACGTGGGGGCTGGGTGACATACCTCTGAAAGCCCCCACATGACGTACCTGCACTCAAGTTAAGCCTGCCAACTCCTTTTCACCAGCCTCACAGATGCAGTGCCCCCACATACACAGGCTCCACAGACACCCATAGAGAGCTATTGTTATGGAATGCATTACACCATTGCATAAATGATTAGGGAGCTGTGTGTTATTTGACATAATTACATAATCCGCCCCCAGCTGGTCATTTTTGGTACATAAACTTCAGCCACACGCTAATGAGAGGTTCTCCATCGGTGTAGCCCAATGTAGGCACCCTCTTATCTGGAACATGATGTTATCTCTTTCATGGAAATAGCACACTTTAATGATGGCATGAAAACCAGTCCTACGTTGAATAGCTCATTTCTTTTAATTATTTTTTTACTTTTTTGGAATTGGGCCCCCTGATTTGTTGATGTGCTTTCCATTGGTACTTGGCTACTTCAAAAATACATGGGATTGTTACCACCCTTAATCCCGACACTCATGTCACTGGAGAACTCTGACCAAAATTACAATCCCTTCACTTGCAACCACAACATTTTTAGTAGCCGATTTGCTCATATGCACATAGCTGACGGGCATGGGTGAACTGCAAGCGCTATATTTTTTTCCCAATCATTTTAAAAAAAATATTATGCCACTGTAGTGATGTTATAGTCTGAACATGCAAAATACTTCAGAACACATGGACAGCATGTTTAAAGTGCTATACAATAGAACAAATAATGTTCCTTTGGACAGTTGGCATTTTATGCAGAGTATATGCCCCTTGAATATGCTTTGCTTTTTCTTTGTTTTGATACACATAGGGCCCGACTAGCAGAGATGTTGCTATGACTTACACTTATTTCACTCCTGACTTACTCCTTATTTCCAGGAGAAAGTGATGAGTATTCCTAACTTACACCTGCTCACAGCAAAATCTTTATAAATCACACCTTTGATGTTTTAGCATCTATATATACCAGGACGTTAAGTGATGAATGCTATATTAGAAGTCTGATGGTGAAAAGCAAGCGCTGCACCGCATTATGCATGTAATGCTCACCACTCATTCGAAGCTTTGCTGAATTATATCATCAACTTGCCAGTAACATTTTTAATCTTTTTTTTAATTTAGAGTAGACTAATAAGTAACTTTATCCAGGGCCCATTCAGAAAGGTTAAATCCATAGGAGACATAACTTGAAACTTTTATTTTAAGCATAATTATGTATAACATAACATAGACTAATGCTTTTCACTTGTTAGCATTAGAAAATCTTGTGTTGCAATCATGCTGTGCAGTATTAGCTGATGGAAGTGATTAGAATGGTGGCTTTAAATATATTCTAATGAATTATGTAATGGGTGGGTCAATAAAGGCACTGATGTTTGTATTCCTGTAGAGTAGCACTTCTCAGTATATTACACCCATAGTCATATCAGAATCAGCTAATCTTTTGGTTCCCATTGTATATCATGAAAGAAATCTGTACACCAATGTGTACACCTATAGCACATTATTTTTTTTAAATCAATACATCAAGAATTATAATTATTCTAGTGTGGTAATAATATTCCACTTTTATTTCTTGGCAAAATTTCAGAAGGACCAGTTTTGCTCAGAGCCCTCTCTCTGGTAGGTTTGGAGAGAGGCACTTAGTAATGCTTAACCTTCTTGAGTTTCAAGAAATCATTCAAAACTGGTGAAAAATGATTTCAGAACGGTTTGGACTGAGTGTATATTTTTGTAAATTTCTAATATGCAGAATATCAGGGCTGAGATGCCTAAAAGACAACTTTTCAAATTTTTGAATTCTGCAAATATGAATTGTGAATGTTTTCTACATTTTGTAACAGATTTATAGTTGAGAATTCTAATTATGTAGCCATAGTCTCCATTAAAAAAAATGTGTGTGTATATTTAGTTTTAGCCTTACCACACAAAACAAAAAGATGGTTTAAAAATGTGGGTGTCTTAATTGGTGAAATGTTTTTTTTTTTTTTAATCCAATACCCATTTGGATCCACCCACATAACCACTATTAATGAAATATACATGTCAGCAGTTGTGCAATACGTAAACAGACAGGCAATTTTATTAGAAAGTACTTTACATATTTTCAAATTGATTAATAGTTCCAACATCAGCCACAAGTTTCTGTCGTGCAAGGCACTAAAGATGTTTAAAGCCAGTCCAGGATGTCATTTACTGAGCACTAACAGTAAACTAATGCTATAGATCTCTGCTTCTTACTGTATTCTGTTTGTCTTGTTTGGCTGTTATTTTCCATGCAGTGCTGAAGACAGTGCCCTTTACAGCTCGAACAGCCAAGCGTGGCTCACGATTTTTCTGCGATCCTGTTCTCACTGAGGAATTCCATTACTAAAATATTACACTTTCACACCAGATGTTCTTAAAAGGTTGCTATAGGTTTTGAAATATTTCTCCATTGTGTGTGGATATCAAACAGGGCCCATGGATTTGATTGGATAGTAATGCCTGCTGTCCACTTGGAGTTGTATTACATTGGTCTGGTCATCTCATTGCATGTTGTGATTTTCTCTCAACTTTGTTTTCCTTATCAATCTTCTGCATGAGACATTTGGCCATTCCTACATTTTAGGGGTACAGTGAATCTTTGTACAAGATGGCATAGAACTTCAGGTGCTGAGGTCACAGACTTCCACATTATATGCTGAGAAATTATTACATATCGACCATTATTGTTAAGTGAATAGGGGCAACAGTTATGCAGTGATTGGCATATATGTGACAGTTCACTTGGCCATTCTATGCCACCTTGACTGTGCACTGAAAATAGATTGCTAGTTCTGTGGATAGCCTATGCATGAATAATCCAGGTTTACATTATGGAAATGTGTATGAAATGCATGGTGAGAACACCCACCTGGTGGGCTTTCATTACATGGGCTTTTCCTTTTCTTTACCACTGCACAAGTAATCACTCATTTCCCCCCTTGTCTGAGTGACTGAAAAGCCACTTACTTTTCAAGATTTTAACTGCATATTGCATGTCCTCATGTGCATGCAAGATTCAAATACATACTCCAAATTTATTTATCGTGTTCTGTTTCATCTGCACCTAATTGGGTTTCCAGTTCCATGTCAAAGTGAATTAAATATTGGTTAAATCATTGCACAATAGATACTTCCATTAAAAGATTAGTAAACCTATTGACTGATCATGCTTACTTAGTTATTGAAAGATTCAGTGCACAATCTCTAAAGGCCCTCATGACGTGTGGCCTAGCTCCAATTCTTGCAATCAGTGATAAAGCACCAGGCATTCTTCCTGCCGGTGGTATTGGTAATACCAGGGTATTTTAAGTCAGTCCCCTCTAAGAGCATATGGAATGGGGCACAGTATGTGGAAGCCAAGTCTACCGCACTGATTTTCATAGGTGATCCCAAAATTGGGAGCTTTTTTCCAGGAACAAAATCCTCCTGGCATTAACTGAGAATTATTCCACAGAAAACACCGCTTGTGGTATTACCCATGGAGTTTAATACCATTTTAGCTACAATCTCATGTTTCCTACCCAAAACCGGTCATCTCATGACTTGTCAGGGGATGAGGTTAGTGTATTCAGTTTATAGGAAAGCACTCTGTCTGATAAAATGGGTTACTCACTAATGTTTGGATAAGGGAAAAATAGCTTGCTGTGTAATTGATACGTGTGGATCAAAATTAATGGTCTGATTTACCTTGCTGCAACAAATCATGTAGTAAGATGTTATTTTTTACCTATTTGGTGAAGGAGCCAAAAATAGATTACTTTTCAGTCAAGTAAAATTATTTGAGGTGGTAAAAATTGCCCTGGAACTGGATAACAACTTAAACCATTTTAACCCCCATAAAATGGCAATACTGTTGTCTTAGGTAAAAAACTCAAATTTACAAAGACAACAGTGTTTATTTGATCTTTGATAGCCATATTTAGGAATGCATCTTTATTTTATATCAAGAAAAAATGCTGAATAATCTTTCTATTTAATTGCTGTATTAATGATCTTTCTGGAGCCAACCTTCAAAGCAGCTTGCGACTTTGTTAGTGGATGAACAGGGTGGCCATCTTGTCCTTTCTTTTCTGTCTAACCTTCTCTTAAAGTCTTGACCTCTGTTCCATTTTGCTCTATTGGCTAACATGCCTTTCGGGATCGCAAACACTGAGTTAAGTTTCTCTTCATTTCCATCCCGTTTTTTTATTTAACCATCATTTTGTGTTTTCTCCTGTTTAGCCTTAAAGAAGAATAATATCACTAAATTTCCAAATGTTCACTCGAGGGTAAGGATTTCTTCTAGCACACCGGTGGTGGAGGATACACAGAGCTGGCAAGCATCACTTTTTACTTAGCTTCCTCCTCTCTCAGTATGCCAGACCAGTTGCAGCTACTATAGCTAAAAGTAATACTGGTGAAGAATCTAAAATACAGCACTTGGAAAATGCTTAAAATGCACATTTCCTCTATGAATCACTCATAACCTTGTAATATTATTATGAACTTATGCCCTGCTATTTTGCCAAACCTCTAATTAATAATACAATATCGATTTCACTTTACAAATCAGTACGGTGTCTGAATCTACAGGTAAATGCACCTTTACTGCTGGTCCATGTTTGCGTTTGATGGTTTGTTAAAAATAAATGTTGAACGTTTAAGGCTTGGAAGTTGCCAGATCCTGCTGTTTGCAATCATGAGTGTGATTTCATGTCAGTGGCTGGTGTTGCTGATGTAAACAATTGCTTTACGAGAGTGGTAGCTTCAAAGCTAGCTTTTTGGCGCTTGTGGTTGCAATTCTGTGAGTAATAATGAGTCATGTAGATTTCTTGCGTTCCTTTTCCAAAGCTGCCTCCCAAAATTTGCAGCGCATTCGGACTTTTGAGTAGATGAAAAATCTTATTGGACCAGCAATAAAGGGTTGAAGGGCAAAAGCACCCAAATTAGATTTATCACACTATTGGTGATCAGCATGGCATAAAGATGGGCACTAGGAAGATAAGTATTTGTTTTAACACCTGTAAATGCTAATCCTGAAGACTAAAAACACTATTTAACACAAAGCAGATGTTTCGTTTCAAGAGGATTCAATAAAACATAAAGATTGTAACAGTTCATTGTTAAATATTTTAACAATTTTACAGAAATACTATATATTCAAGATATCACCAGTATTACCTTTATTTTGGGCTCAAATTAAAGGGTGCTAAATAATTTGTATCTGATAAGTCTTTGATTTCAAATACTTTACGTCTGTTCTTTATTCACAAGCTGCTTTGGTTGGTTGCCAGAAGGACTTTTTCTTGTCTATAGCCAGACTACAGTTGATTCTGATACTTACTATTTCCTGTTTATCCTTGTAGATCTTCGAAGCCAGCCGTACAGAAGAGCCGATGCGGTGAGAAGAAGCGTCCGAAAGCGCTTTGATGATCAGAACTTGCGCTTTTTAAATGGTGCTGAAATGCCCTTGTGAGGTAGCGTCCTTTGTGAAGCAGAGGGTTAGCCACGATTGATGATACAGCTTGGGACCTGCATTGTGTGTTACACAGTAACTCCAGCCCTGGATGTGAATGGTTTCCTTTGAATTGCACGATCCCTCAGACATATTGCATAGGAACATAAACACGTGGGCTCTACACTCAAACATGAAAACCTTTTCATCTATAGATAACAAGTGCCTAAAACTGAAATACCTGCTCAAATAAATCAATGCAATAGGACTTGATTTGACTGGGTATGTTTTTACACCAATACATTCAGTATTTTTAACCAAAATGTAAATTACATGTGTTCTTTTTTTGTTACATGCAATTCTATTGCTTGGTCTTTAAAGGCCACCAACCATTGGCTTCCGGATAATTTGTAAATAATATAATTCTCATACGCCGAGGACGTGACGAGTTGTCGAATGCAACATCATACCGTCTGCTAAGGAGTGTCAACTGCACTTCATGCTCTGTACAAAAGGGCTTGGAGTATGTGTGAAGGAAGCAATTGAAATAACACTGTACCTTTTAACAATACTTAACCCCCAAATGAATTCTAAAATAGGACATAACAGAGTGTAATTCAGTGATCAGACGTTTTAATGTAAATGAAGGGCCAATCTTCGTTGAGGCTGATTATTTTTAAATGCTGATTTGTAATGTTGGATGAGGTATGAGGGACAGTTAAAGGATGTAAATGCGAAGTCTGCACGGACAAAGATTGTTGTATTTATTCATTCGTACTACACTTTTACCATCTCAGTTTTCAGTATTAGTTTTCCTATGGACCACTATAGACTTATTAGAGCAGCTATTAGCACAATAATAATGACTCGTGCCCTATCCTAATAAGACTTTGAAATAGCCGTAAGATGACAAGTTCCAACAATGTTGTGCAAGCATTCTCCCATAAAAATTAGGAATTGCCTTGTGTTTGACAGATAAGGTGAAATGACCTCCAGTTATTTTTGTCTACAAATGTCAAAATGCTCAATTACAATGAACTACAATGTAGTTTGTATGAAGAGTTTTAACATTTCAAAGTGAGTTCATTTGTATATGGTGTGAACTCTGATGTATTTCATGGTTACCTTTTCTAAATGAAGATGTAGGTCATTCCAGTCTCTCAGTGGCTTGTTATCCTACTACAGTAGGGCACTGAATCTATTCCAGTCAAAAATTGAACTCTAGCAGCTCAATTTCTATTTTCAGTAGTTACATTCTGCTTGCAACTTGCCTTCTTTGACAGCATTGCACCAATATGTTCATTGTATAATGTATTGTATAGTATTTAACCCCTGAATCTCTTTTCCCATATGTTGTGCTCATGTGAACCACTGGTGGAGGTCCTATTTTCTGTGGATAACGTGTAGTTATATGATAATCTCTTTTTAAATGTACAGATATTTTGCTACAAAATTGGTGCCGCTTTTTATGGTTTTTACACTCCTCTTTAATTCCCACTTTAACCTGTGGGTAATACTGTAAATATTGTTTAAAATGCAATGCCTGTGCTATACAATCTGAATGTTATTTTAACTTATAGTTTTGTTTTTATATTTAACTCAATGAACAGTTTCTGGATCACACTTAATACTCAGACCTTTGCTTACTTATATACAAACAATGTACTTTAAAACTGCAGAATTTTACCACATTAACACACGTGTACATGCACAAGGGAACATGCCAGTGTTAAGTCTTGCACATTCAGCTTTTAAGCGAAATATACATCTACCTAATTTGTTATTTCACCACAGTCCTATGTCTACCAACTGAGCTGTTGAAGGCTCTAATATACATCTACCTAATGTAGTGTAAACTTTATTATTGGTTGTATGACTGAGAGACACCAATTAAAATCAGCATTTTAAGATTCAATGTAGAACAAAACTTTATTATTAATATACAGAAAGTCTTTAATATTGGCATGTTCTCTCTGATGAATATATTGTAATAAACCTTTTTCTTAGCAATATTAGAAGTGTTTTATAAAAGCAGTTCATGTTACTTTTCTGGTCTGTCCATGTCATATGATCAAATAAACTATTTACACTACTACACTGTTGTACTTTTTGAAGAAGAACAACTTATTAAACTTTGTTTCGGGAGCTGCTGCATACAAGTTGTATGTGACATGTTTCCAGAAAATACAGAAACCTAAAAATCTAAATAAAAAAATGTGTGCAAAAATAGCTGTTTGGCCCCACTGCAGAAGAACAGCATCAATGTCTCAGGTGGGTAAAGTGTTTTTTAAATACATTACTGTCTCTCTGGTCTCCAATTGCATTTTTGAGCTTTGCAGATGTAAATTTCACAGTTCATTTGTTACATCACAATTTCAGGTTTGAGTATCCTAAATTATGATGCAGCAATGCACTATATTCAGTGTAGTTATGATAGTTTTACTCACATTCTGCTTCTAAATAGCGTCTGAAAAATATTTTGCTCTGTTTGGAGCGCAACGGAATGAAGCAGTGCCAGTTTGTAGGAAGAAAACAAGAGCAGTCATGTTCATAATTTAAAAAATAGCCTATCTAGGCATCACAAGTACTAAGCAATGTTACTTTGTTACTAGGGGTGGATGACCAAGAGCAGGAGTTAGTCAACTTCACAAAAATTCAAAAGGGCACAGACATTATTTGAAGTTGACATAAAAAAATAAGAGAGGTATGTCTGAGAGAAAAAGAAACCCATCTCTTCGCCTATTCCCCCAAGAAACAAACAAATCAAAGCAAAAACATCAGTGTTTTTAAAATCTAAATTTCCCCATAGCGTTAAACCAGGGGTCTCCGAGTACCTCAGGAGCTACCAGAATTTCATTAGCGACCTCGACGTAGCTCTCAGTGGTGAAGCCAAACTCAGTACCTCATTCAGAGAGACTCTGCATATTAAAGAAGGCAGCACTGCTCATCTTAGCCTCTTCTGTGCCCATGACGAGATGGTTTCGTCATGGAGCACAGTCGCGCTGTGCCCATGACGAGACTATCTCGTCATGACACCCACCCACTAGGGAAGCGCCAGGCACAGGAGGGGAACAGGCCTGGCACCCAAGGGGTTAAGTGACAGCCAGCCAAACCAATGGCAGGGCCTCGTGATAACAATCAGATGCTCACTGTGTCTGCCTACGGGGTCTGCCACATAATATTCTGTCTCCATTCTGAATCTAGCTAAGTCACAAAGAGATTGGACATGTTGTAGGTCCTATTCTATCATTTAGACAATATGTGAAATGCGGCCCATGAAGGAAGAGGGTCAGCATTGGCATGAACAATAACCAGTGCTGACCCACTGCAGTGCTGGACTGCAGGAGCAAGAGTGAAAAGATGTTAGTTAGATGCATATTTATCACAAAACCTGAGGTGAGCAAGTTATGAATCCAGAGCTGAGGCAATTAAAAGCCTAATTTGCATGAATTAATGTGTGTGTGCACATTTATGTGTGTGGTTAAGTCCTTTGTGTCAGCCAATGTGTGATTCTTTGGCTGTTACTTCATTAGTTAGGTGGAGGCATTTAAAGATAAATGTTTTCCTAGCATTTCTGATGGTAACCTAGTCTGAAATGCATGGGTGATCACTGATAACCCTGCTGAGGATGTTCATAGTGTCATTTTAACGTATGTGGTCACTATTTTAAAGTGATATGATTTGCCAGTAGCTCAGGATGACTTTCCTTTAGTAAAAGTACCTCTCACTAACGAAACGTTTGGAGACATC
Source organism: Triturus cristatus (assembly GCF_964204655.1). NCBI lineage: Eukaryota > Metazoa > Chordata > Amphibia > Caudata > Salamandridae > Triturus > Triturus cristatus. The sequence continues at coordinate 949,723,085 of NC_140583.1, read as the reverse complement.
TGGTATATACAAATTGGAACCATTCTAATAGTATTTATTTGATTGACCTTTTATGGATGAATGACTGGAATAATGTAATTAGATTAAAATATGTTACCTTCTAGTTAGAAAACTGACTCTTATTACATCAACCCTACATGCTCCATTAATGGTTTTATAAATTAGGATGTCAATTAAGGATTCCACTTGATTGGTGGGGATAACGTACAACATTGCCTAAATATAAGCGTGTATGAAACTGTTATCATAGCATCCGGCTTTAATTTGATAGTGCTTTAACATTTACCAAAGAGAACTGCATTTGTTCTGAAAGTCAGCCACAAAACCACAGAGTGCACCCTGCCTTCCTACAGACCTGTAGCACTGTATTTCGCCACCATGAACAGGTACTGGTTCTGGGTCGGTAGATTATCATTGGGTTCAGAGGGGTGGAGGTGGTGGGGGATGTGAGTGGTGAGTAGATTATCATGTCAACATTAAAATGTTTACTAAACATTACGGCAATAGATTTTTGCCATTTTTTAATTATTTTGTTATTTACAGGATACAGTACTCCAGGGTCTTACAAAATAATGATTTTGCAAGTCTCTGAGGAGTCCCATGACTACATAAAGGAACAAGGCTGAAGGTCATGCAACTCCCAGGTGACTTAAATTATCCTTTGAATGTATGGCACATGGTAAGTTAGTCCTTATAATACATGGTGACATCATCACCCTTCCACAAACACCGTAAATAGCGTCTGTCTTGCTTTTTAAAATGTAATAAGAGGTAGGGATGCAGGTATGAAGAATTAAATCAGAATCTGTAGTGCGAAGCTTCGACTTATCAAAAATCATTTAGTTATTTGTTAAAAAAAGAGAGAGAAACGCCAGGACAGACCACAACAGGAAGACCATGGATGCAACCGTCTTTAAGTTGATCAGAGGATTACAATTTTAGGCATCATCAAATTAAATTGAATTCTGTGCCATGGATCCTAATTCATAACCGTCTCAACACGACGGCAATTTACGGAGTTACAGGCATCCTTTGGATAGCCCTTTACATAGGATACCCGAAATTTGAATACCCAGGATTTCTTGGGAATTACAGTTCTGTACGCACTTCGCTAGACGCATCTTTATTGCTCACATGCTACTTTCTAGCAAGGTTATATCTACTTTAAGCTACCCTCCAAACTCTTCTGAGAATACCTTTGTGCAGCTTCATTTTACAACTCGTGCCTTGAAGAAGCCCATGTTTGGGCGAAACGCGTTGGCTGTGAATATGGTTGTACCGAATTGCGGAATAAAGAACACTTGAATCTTACAACCTTTTGTGTGGACTCAACAATCAGTTCTCAACTGTATTAACACAGTGAATCTAGTTTTGTGTTGCCTCTCATATCTTTGTGAACATATGTTTTATCTATGGTCGTTTAAGCAGCTGGCCTTTTGAGGTGGGCAATACTCTCACTACTGTATAGTGACAGGTCTAGGCTGTGCATTCACGTATAACCTAGCTGCTTTCTTCTATAATTGTATCCTAATTCAAGCAATGACATTGGGCCACCCATCCCCTGGATTGGTAGAAAAAATCCACTAATTGAGGTAGTGTGGCGTATCAAACCCCTGTGCCCTGGTGGCACTGCACACTGATAGCTACACCTCTAAAAATAATTCTCTAATATAGGACACTGCCAGTTTATACTCTTCCAAAACGACAGACCAAAACATTTATGGCTCAGGCTATTTTTTAGGTCTTGCCTAGGCAGTGCTTGTGCTGTCTCTTAGAGACATGCTGGTTTCAGTTATGGACTTGAAGCTCCGCCCATTTTTCCAATTGGCTCCTGTTACTGTCCTTTCTAAATGGTTGCTTTTGATTCGTCAATAGGCTTAGTAGTCCCTCCTTAGTACAGCCTTTTCTACTTTTGTAACCTCCCACAAGGACTGGCCCTTCTACCTTTGTTGTTGCTCGGGATGTTTTTATTACAGACAGTGAGCACTATTTTCTTAAAGGACTTTCTCCTACCAGCTGTTGCAGACAGGACCTGCTCTCCTGCAACCATTTTCTTTTTCTTTAACCCAGCCTTGTTTCACCAAACGCTTACAACAAGCAGCATGTGACGGGAGGGGCTATGTGGAAATAAAAAAAATTTTTCTTTCACAACGCGCCAGACTGCGCTTTATCATTATTATGGCACCCTCTTTACTTTAATATACATGAGTGCTGTGCATTATCATGGCGCTGCTTAGTTTAATTTAATATGCACGGGCTCTGCACTTGATCACGGCGCCCGCTTAATTTATTATGCACAGGCGCTGCGCATGATGTTGATGCAGGGCACCCATTTCATCATCGCTTTTTTCTAGAAATCATCAAACATGGCACTCCCAGTGCCCCATCTGAGGGAGGGCCCGCCACCACTGTTTTAATAAATGAAAATAATAACTGAGCCTGCTTTTTTATTTGTTTCACAATAGTCACCACCACACCACTCACAGTACATTACATGGGCGCCCACTTTCATTAACAACACAGGGGCCTGCTTTTTCTAAATATTAAATCGTGATCGCGCTGTCTCCATTTCTCTAGGAAGCATTGTGCACAAGCAAAAGGAGCACCTTCCTAATTGCCAAGGCTGTTCTGGGAGCATACAGCGGATACTTGTCAGGGCGAACGCGCATTGTGGGACGACTTGGGAGGGAGCGCCATGCACAGAGTGAGAGATTGAGAGGAGCATGAATGGGCCAAAATGGCGGATACTGTGCAGGTGAGAGGGTGTAGGCGGGAAAAGGATCCATAGAGGGGCCGGGGAAATGATGCAGGAAGCAGAAGATTTCGGAAGCAGAGATATCCAAATGCAGGTAGTACAGAGCAAGAAGCAGCAACACATGACCTTCAGTGTAAACTCCTACCCGGACTTCAACATAGCGGTCCAGACTGCTCGAAGAGAATTCCTACCTACCAAAAAAATCCTTCAAAAGGCGGAGATCAAATACTCCTTTCTCTACCCCGCCAAGCTGAGGGTCATACATGCAGAGAAGACGCACTTTTTTACCAGTGGGAAAGAAGCCCACACTCCCACGTGCGGCTAGAGAATCTCCACGTCATGAAGCAGAGGCATCGCTGGATGAAAATGACTAACGCTGTCTTATCTTATGACTTATGCTGGGCCCTACCTGTGTTTGGACCTTGATACGAAGTCCACCGTGGCCATAGCCCGTAAAGAGTACATTGTACTTTACGGCAAAACTGATGGACTTCCCTATTGTTCCTGTTGGTTGATGATATAGGCGACATGTCTTTTCAGTCACCCAGCTTCACATGGCTGGGCTGAATTCCTGGCACTTTGCTCCCCCCTGGGATGAGTCCCTTACATGTAGTATTGTTGGTGTACTACTGGGTATTTGTTACGAAGTACTGTTGCAGTATTTGGGGTCCTGGGTGGGTGTTGGGTGCTCTCAACCAAGTTTGGGGGTTGGAGTGGGTGGGTTTCAGTTTCACAGTGAGTTACTACCTTTCCTGTTCGAGTATACCTAGGGCATGCGGCAGAACACCCTTCACATCTCCCCTTTCCTCCCCCCCACTCCAGCACGACGAGGGCACCATACTCGACCCCAGCTCTACCCCTCGAAGGGGGATTTGAAAGGCACAGCATCACAGAGGCACTCTGCTTACACACTTCTGACATCAGACCCCTACCCAACTGCCGTTAGACGCTACCGACAGGCCAAATACACTACATTGACACATGACCACAGGCGTTTAATGTCTCACCTGGAATGTTAGCGGGCTAAATGATGCTATGAAGCCCCGCCTTGTGCACTCTTACATTACGAGACACCAGATTGATATTTCTTTTCTACAGGAGCTCCCATCTCACCCCCACAACCACGGCCCACTTGTGCGCTTGTTGGTGTGCAGACACACATGCTTCCTGTTATTCCAACTACGCTCATGGTGTAACTGCTGAAACCTGCCATGGAGACTCACTCAAGTTAAAATAGATTCAGAAGGTCGCTTCGTCCTTCTTGCTGGTACTCCTCAACACCCAATCATACTTTCCTATATCTATGGTCCCAACACCGACTGTCCAGAGTTTTTCAGTGAGGTGTGGCGACATGTTGCAAATTTGGGTCCGGGGGCGATAATTTGGGGAAGAGACTTTAATGTGGTATGAGACCCGAACATGGACAGGTCTGGCATATCTTGCCGCCCCCACCCCAACTCTGTGGCACAACTTCACACTCTAATACAGGACCACAATTTGACTGACGCTTGGCGATTCCTAAATGGCGCAATTAGGCAAGGTACATGCATCACCTCTGCTACGGGGTCATGGTCACGCATGACTACTGGCTTGTTACTAGAGAGGTTATGACGTAGACAACCAGCATTTCACTGCTCCCCCGTACATTATCTGATCATGTGCCAGTGCTGTTGGAGCGGACAGTGCCACTCTGTTTCACTCGCATTCTCCTGGCTCCTACTGCCAGGAGCTCTACGGGACCAGGTCTTTCGCTAGGAAGTAAGAACTGCAATTGTCGATTACTTTGCCCTGAATACTGGCTCAGTTAGTTCCCCGTCTGTGCTATGGGAGGCCTTAACAGTAGTTATAAGAGAATTATGCATCACAAAGCAGGTGGGGATATTGAAGGCCATCCGTTTTCGCAACTTGGATGCCTCGAGTCCGACCTTAGAGTGTTGGAGATAGAACTGTTCCAAACTGAGTGACCAAACAAATGAGTCACCATACCAGCCTCATTGAGATACTTAGCACGATGACCACCTTTTATTCCAATCTCTATATAACTGAATCCCAAGCACACCCTGATCGAAACAAAGAATACTTAGAAACTATGCAATTGCTGTGGCTGGATGATGCACATTGACACTACTTTGACTCTCCGTTTACAGAGGAGGAAGTCCTGCAGGTCATTCGCAGCCTTCCTGACGATAAGGCTCCCAGACTGAATGGTCTTACGACATTCTTTTATAGGTAATTTGCTTCTATATTTCACCCCACATCTCCTTGCTATGTACCAAGCATAGTTAGAAACGGGGAACTCCCCCGTCACTTCGGTGGGAGCCCATCATTACTATCCTCAATCCCGGCAAACCTACTACCTCATTCGATTCCTATAGACCGCTCTCCATGATAAATGTAGATAATACAATTTTGCCCAAACTTATCGCGAACCTCCTGGCCACACTCTTTCCTGTCATGATTCAGTCGGATCAATCGTGGTTCGTGTGGACCGCTCAACAGCACATGACCTTCGCACCCTATTTGCGGTCATGTTCGGCATAGACGTGAGCGTGCCAGCGATTGCTGCCCTACTTGACTTCACTAAGGCGTTTTATTCATTGTAGTGGTCCTTTTTATTCCAGTTTTTGCAACACTTGGGACTCAGTTAGCAGTTCCTGAACCTTTTTAAGCTATAATACACCTCCCAGACTGCTAGACTACGTGTAAATGGTCTATTGTCCAGCCCATTCCCAATCTCGCGCGACAGGGATGTCCCCTGTTCCCTCCTATTTTCTCTGGCCATGGAATCCTTAGCAGCCAGATTGTACCAACATCATGCTCGTCGGGGATCCGATTTCGTGCGCATGGAATTTTGGTTTCCATGTACGCGGATGATGTGAAACTCTATATTCTAGATCCCAAGCAAAAATTGATCTAGCCATCAGGGAGGTTAAGTTTGGGGGACTGTTGGGCATCGCCATAAACTGGTCCAAATCTGTTAGATTTCCTCTCACTGAGAGCACGTGCAATTCCAGTCCGAGTTCACTTGACAGTGGGCGACGGAGCCCATGAGATATTTGGGAGTGTGGCTGAGGCGAGATATGAGCGAATTATGGCAGCCCAATGTCTTGCCTGAAAGAGAGAATCCCGGCCTGGAATAGTCTTCCTTTCTCACTAACTGGCTGACTGGCCGCTGCCAAAATGTTTGTGATGCAGGGCCGGACTGGCTATAGCAGGCACCGGGCATTTCCCCAGTGGGCCGCTAGGGTGGGGGCTGGTTTTGGTCCCCTGGGGGTCGTTTTTGTTACAGGGACGGTTTTGCAAGATAGCTGCAAAATTGGCCCTGTAACAAAATCGTCCAAACCCCTCCCCCCCCGGCAAACAGCTCGGCCGCACCCCCAACCTCTCGGGGGGTCAAGCACTTGGCCAGGGCCGGTTTTAGTTCCCAGTCCGGCCCTGTTGTGATGCCCAAATTTTTGTACCTATTCTTAAACCTGTCCTTGCCACAGCAATTTTTCAAACCCTTGAGGTCTAACTTGATATCCTTGACCTAGGTGGGAACGCAGCCCAGGATCGCGTGGGGAAACTCTCATGCTGCCATTTAGCCAAGGTGGCCTAAATGAACCTGGCATGCAGTTATGTGCACTGTGCAAGCAGGCCCAATATCTACACTTTTGGTTATATCCAATCAAATTTCAGCTGCATGTTGCAATATAGGCGGACCTGACTTCACCAGTTCCTCTGTCCACAGTGCTATATCAACCCTCCAAGCATACATGCACTGCAGCAGATACAGATGAGTGTGTTAAGTGGGCATGGGATAGGCTGCAACAGCAGACGTCTCTTGACTGTATATATGCTCCCTCCATACCTATAGCCCGCAACCCTGCATTGCCAGCACTCAGACGATGGAATGTGTATCCGGGCCCACAAGAAACTTCTTTTCACATACGCTGATCTGTACCTGAACGACCAGTGCATGACAGCACCTGCACGAACGACGTCCCAAAACCCAGTATGATGCACATGTTCCTTTACGCTCAACTTTGGGCCACATGTCGTGCAAATCATGCAACTTTTCCAGCACCCCCTCCAACGCTACACGCGCTAGAGCACATGCTTACACATACCTCACATCATAAACTGTTTACCAGACTCTACACAGTGATGCAGGATAAAGCGCTGATTTATTTATTTATTAATGTAATGTAATGCATTTTTATATTGCGTGGACTTTACCCGAAGGTGTCAGTGCGCTGTACAATAGAACCAGTTACGTTACATGAGAGAAATGTTACAAAATAGAACGTTACAAAAATAAACAGGAGACTAGCAGAGGTAGGGTAAAACCATAGAAGGCAAGAACACAATATCAAACATAGCAAGCAAGGGAGAGGAATGTACAAGAAAATATAAAAAGTTTATAATGATCAACGAACTTCCTACAGGGGTCTGAGAATGAAGGTATTAGTACTGAAAGTGTCTTTGGAAGTGAAGAGATTTGAGGTCAGCTTTGAAGATCCGGGTAGAGGTGGTGGCATGCAGCAATGGAGGAAGCGAGTTCCAGATTCTCACCGCATTACCTCAGAATGATTGAGCCATCGATCTTTCTCTTTTAAAGGAGGGTGGCTCAAGCAGAAACTTTTCCGCATTCCGTGAAGGTCTCGAGCTTCCAGACATTTTCAGTTTATTCGCCAGGTAGCGAGGGGAGGAAGTGTGCAAGGCTTTGTGGGTGATGCAGGCAGTTTTGTAATAGATCTTGCCTCAATGGGAAGCCATCGAAGAGAAGACAGGATAGGAGGAATGTGGTCACTTCGTTTGGACCCTGAAATAAAGCGAGCTGCTGAATGGATGACGGATTTGACACAATTGTGTCCCCATCGCTCAAGACCAGTGGAGACAGGATAAAGATCCTCCCTTGACTGCAGATCAATGGGAATATTGCTGTGCGCAAACCGCAGCTTTGTCGCCTAACTATAGACTCCGTCTTATACATTTTAAGTTTTTACACAGATTATATCGCTCACCCCCTGAACCTGCAATGTATGGGAATATGTGAAGAGGCAGGATGTGTGAGGTGTTCTGCACCTCAGGCATCGTTCCTCCACCTGGCCTGGTAATGTCCCCAAATTATGGACTACTGGAGGGAGGTGCATTCTATCCTCCAGCAAATCACTGGACACCAAATTCCCCTCATCCCGCTGGTTTGTCTGCTAGGATACGTGAAAGCTATGCCACCCAATTCACGTTGCCTCATTGCAATGCTCTTGCTACTGACTAAGCGACAAGTCGCTAAACATTGGGGAAGGAAGGCGGTCCCGCCGCAAATGCAATGGTTGCGAGATGCTACGTATTGTCAGGAACAGTTGGCCGCCTACTGAGAGCTGATGCCCATACAAGCCCACCCGAAAGACATTTGGGAACTATTCCTAATGTTCATGCGAACACAGGCTGCAGTCTCACCCTAGTTGCAGGCATTGCATTACTACTAATCCCAAACAAATAACATAAGAGACCGCGTCTCTGATTAATGTACATTGCACTATTTGTCCATATCTTGTAGTACAATCTGTGATATGTATAACGCTGTGCGGAACTTGTAATTTTCTTTATTATGTCCCTTGTGCGTGCTATTTACCCCCTCCCCCCATCTACCCCACTCCTTTTACTCCATTATGCCCGCTGTCAATCAAGGTTTTGATATTGTATTGTTGATTTTGGATATACCAATGAATTATTTTTTTTTTTTTAACTATCATATGTCGTTTGACAGACTTTATCGGAATGTTCTATCAATTTTCTTTTCTTCAGAAGCTTCAGCAACAACAAAGAACTGACCAAAGACCAAACAAAGTGTGTCTGACTCAGGAGCCTGTTGATTCTTCTCTTGATATGAAGGACAACGTTTTGTTGTGGTTGGAGTTAAAAATAATCCCGTACCTGTGTCTGGGATCGAGGAAACCAAAAGAACTGTACTTTTGAAAGGTGATGGAGCCAGCAAATGTAAAACCAAAAGATCTGAAAAAGACACGTTAGTGATAGATTCCTCACCTTAGAATATCCCCAGGCATCAGACTTGATCCGGAACGTTTTCGTCAGCAGTACCCTTGCGCGTCGGTAGACGTCTTCGTGCGGCTCTGCGTTCATCGCTGGTGTCGTAGTCGCCGAGATGTCATCGGAGCTACTTAGATGCGCCCACGCGCCCTGATGTCAGTTCTTTCTTTTTCTGCGCCAGCAAGCGCAGATCCGAGAGAGAGCGGTACTCATAGTTAATCTTTTAACTTGGTTTTTGAGACTTGTTTCTCTTGTTTTGTCGAGCACTCCACTCCTGGTTCAATAGGGATGCCCGGGTTTAAGTCCTGTAGGGACTGCTGTCGGACCATGTCGGTGGCAGACCCGCATGACGTGTGTCTCTTCTGCTTGGGGCACGCCCATGACCCCGAGGCGTGCCCCGATTGTCGGGCATTGGCGCCGAAGGCTTTGCGGGAGTGTTCCCGAAAGTTGTTGGAGGCCCAGCAACCGGCTCTGCACTGCTCAAGGTCCCGCTCCCGTGGGAGGTCAAGGGACAGGTCGCGGGGCCGACACCATCGCTCGTCCGAATCGGGGACTGGTAAGTCAAGGCACTATAAGAAGTCAAAGAAGCGATGTCGCTCTTCGTCTACCCCTCACCGGTCGCGGGACGCGGTGGAGGGGGCTGGTGGTCATTCCCGCACAGCTCCGGTGGAGCCTCTGTTGTTGCCTGCGGCCCACTTGCCTTTTCTGGGCCCACATGCGACTTCGGAAGAAATACAGGTCTTCCTGTCGGCCATGCGCCGTTTGTTTCCCACATCGGATCCCTCTGGAGCGCCTTCGGGCACCGTTGGCCCGTGAGGTGGTTCTGCCCCCGTGCCGGAGCCTTTGGCCCCGGCTATGCTGGCGAGATACCCGGTGTCCGCTTTGGCACCACTGCCGGCGCCGGGCCCGGCGCCAAACACAACGCCTTTGCCTACGGAGCCGGACTACGTCGACCCTGGATTGGTCTATTATCCTCCGATTTCAATTCCAGGTGGTGTTTATTCCCTTTTCCCGGGTCCCTTGTCCTTACCTGCCTCTTGCACAGCTGGTGGACGAAGGGGAGTACTGGGAGGGGTCCGAGGACCCTCTCGCAGCTCAATGCGAGGATGAACTGGAGTGGGAAGGTGATATGGAAGGTTCAGGCGATCTGGATTTCTCTCTGCACCCTGGTACACTGACCCCTGCTTCCGTACCTACGGAAGAGGTTTGGACTTTTTCTGTGGTGTTGCGCAGTGCAGCTGAGGCTCTTAACCTCGAGCTCCCATCTGTGCCTCCTGACCGAGGTGCCGCATCCACCGACCTCCTCTGCAGAGCCGCTACAGCCCTTTAATGATGCGCTTACAGACATTCTGTTAAGCACTGGGACCAAGCCTAACACAGGGGTTCCTGTGGATAAGAGTGTTGTGCGACCTCATGCCCAGCCCGGGCGACCCCAGTTTTCTCACGCAACACCCAACGCCCGAGAGTCTGGTTGTTCAGGCCTCTGCCTCTCCGAGCGCGTTACCTTCCGCACCTCCGGACAAGGAATCTAAAAAAACTAGAGCAGTTTGGGAAAAAGATTTTCACCTCTGCCAGTTCCGGGTTGCGGGCGGTGAATACTGCGTGCCTGTTGGACTGCAATTCCCACTCTGTGTGAGACGCAGTCACACATGTGCTGCCTCAGTGTCCAGTGGAGGCTCTGGCGATGCTCTCCCAAGCCATTACCCGAAGGGAGAGATGCTGTGTAATTCACTATCCGTTGTGGTCTTGACACAGCCGACTCCCTCGGCAAGGCAATTTCCACAACGGTGGCGCTACGCTGTTACGCCTGGCTCAGAACTACTGGCTTCTCCGGGGATGTCCAGAACACTTTGTTGGACATGCCCTTTGGTGACAAGGTGGATAGCACTTTGGAGCGCTTTAAGGACTCCCGGGCTATGGCCCAGTCCTTGGGTCTTGCCCGCACGCGAGGTCCATTGGGGTCTGTTTTTCGCTCCTTCAAGGTCAGGGTCGAGGCACCCAAACGTGTTCCTTTCAGAGCCGCTGGCCTGCGCAGCCGCAGTCTCAGCGCAGCCGGGGTCGGGGTGCCTGCCGAGGTGGGTCATTGGACCAGCGGGCAGATCAGTCCACCACCGACCCTGCCGCCGTTGCCTCAAAACCTTCCTAGTCCGGTGATTCAGGCTCACCAGATGACAGTGGGCGGCAGGATTCGCCATCACCTCCCCCACTGGCACACCATCACTTCGGACAGGTGGGTTCTGCAGATAGTCCAACGGGGCTACTCCCTTCCCTTCGAGACTACCCCTCCAGCCATGCCGCCTCAGTACCACCGCATGTCGGGGGATCACTTGGCACTTCTCCAGCAGGAAGTTGCAAGGGGGCCATCGAGCGTGTTCTGACGTCAGAAGTAGGTCGTGGTCGTTATTCCCACTACTTCTTGATTACAAAGAAGGACAAGGGCCTGCGTCCTATCTTAGACCTCCGGAACGTCAATCGCTTCCTCCAGAAGGAGAGGTTCAAGATGCTCACGCTTGCTCAGGTCTTGTCTTCCCTAGACCCACAAGACTGGATGGTAGCGTTGGACTTGCAGGATGCTTATTTTCATATCCCCATCTTGCCGGTCCACTGGCGTTACCTGCGGTTCACGGTAGGCCATGAGCACTTTCAGTTCACCGTGCTCCCTTTCGGCCTTACCAGTGCTCCTCGGGTGTTCACGAAAGTGATGGCGGTGGTCGCAGCTCATCTGCACAGATCAGGGGTTTCAGTCTTCTCCTATCTCGACGACTGGCTGTTGAAGGCGGGTTCGCCCCAGGCAGTCATCTCCCACCTCCAGACTATGGCCGACCTCCTGCATTCGCTGAGGTTTTCCATCAACGTGCCAAAGTCGCATCTGATTCCCTCTCAGAAGCTCCTTTTCATCGGAGCGGTTCTGGATACGGCGCAATTTCAGGTTTATCCTCCCGAACAGCGAGTCTGGGCATACAGGCTATTCCGATCTTTCCGCCCTGGTCCTGGGTTTTGGTCAGGAAGACCCTGAGACTGCCTGGCCTCATGGCCTCCTGCATCCTGCTAATAAATCATGCCAGGTGGCATATGCGGGCTCTGCAGTGGGACCTGAAGTTCCAAAGGTAGCAGCATCAGGGAAACCTGTCCGACTACGTCCAGATCTCAGATGGCACTGGACAGGACTTGCAGTGGTGGCTCACGGACCAGCGTTGGGTCAGTGGCAGATCCCTTTCCCTTCCCCAACTGGAGCACACAGTGGTGACGGATGCGTCCCTCCTGGGATGGGGTGGCCACATGGGAGAGGCGGAGATCAGAGGCCTCTGGTCTCCGGGGGAGTCCGAGCTTCATATCAACCTTTTGGAACTCAGGGAGATCTTACTTGCACTGAAAGCATTCCTTCCCTCTGTTAAGGGGAGAGTAGTGCAGGTGTTCATGGACATCACCACCGCCATGTGGTACTGCAACAAGCAAGGCGGGGTGGGGTCGTGGACACTATGTCAGGAGGCTCTGTGTCTCTGGACATGGCTGGAACGTCAAGGCATTTCCTTGTTGGTTCAACACTTGGCAGGTTCTCTGAACGCTAGGGCCGACGAACTCAGCCGCAGGTGCATGTTGGATCACGAATGGCGTCTTCACTCTGATGTGGCGCAAGGTCTCTTTCAGCAGTGGGGAGAACCTTGGTTATATCTATCCGCCACCGAAGAGAACGCGCAATGTCAGCAATTCTGCACATTGGAGTTTCCAAGGCGGCACTCGCTCGGAGATGCTTTTCGTCACGAGTGGAGTTGCGGTCTGTTGTACGCCTTTCCGCCTATACCACTTCTACCCAGAGTGCTGAAGAAGATCAGACCTGACCGGGCCCAAGTCATTCTTCTGGCACCGGACTGGGCTCGAAGAGTTTGGTATCCCAGGCTACTCAGTATGAGCGTGGATCCCCCAATCTGACTGCCTCTTCAGGAGGATCTCCTGTCGCAGAACCAGGGGACGGTCCTCCACCCGAACCTGTCCAGCCTCCACCTCCTTGATTGGAGATTGAGTGGCAACAGTTGATTCCATTTGACTTGAGGTCTGTAATGTGATTCTGGCAGCCAGGCGTCCCTCGACTAAAACTGTATATGCCTGCCGGTGGAAAAAATGTGTGGCATGGTGCACGGCGAAAGCTGTAGTTCCCTTTTCTGCCCCTCTTTCTGAGGTCCTATTGTTTCTTCTCTCTTTGGCCCAGCAGGGCTCTGCTCTGGGCACTATCAAGGGCTACCTTTCTGCTCTTTCAGCCTTTCTCAGGCTGCCTGATCAGCCCTCTCTTTTCAAGTCCCCTGTTGTCAACAGATTTCTCAAAGGCATTACTCACCTTTTCACTCCTATTCCTTTTGTGATGCCTCAGTGGGACTTGAACCTGGTTCTCACATACTTAATGTGCGCTCCCTTTGAGCCTCTTCATAATTGTCCTTTGAGGTTACTAACTTTAAAAACTGCCTTCCTGGTGGCCATCACCTCCGCCAGGCGTGTGAGTAAGCTTCAGGCTCTTTCATGTAAACCTCCTTTCCTGGCGATTCATCCAGACAAGGTTGTGCTTCGACCACTTCCCTCCTTTCTACCGAAAGTAGTCACTCATTTCTTTCCGCCTCCGCATCCTTCAAGAGAGGAAGAGAAGCTCCACCGTCTGGACCCAAAACGTGCGCTTTCATTCTGTCTCAACCGCACACAGCAGTTCCGGGTGGATGACCAGCTCTTAGTTGGCTACGTGGGTGCCAAGAAAGGTTGTGCTGTGCACAAGCAGACTATCTCCCAATGGGTTGTCTTGTGCATTAAAACCTGTTACTCTCTGGCTAAAAAGGAACCTCCGGTTGGGCTGCGCGTCCATTCTACCAGGGCGACAGTAGCTACTACAGCATTAGGATGTGGTGTTCCCCTGCAAGATATATGTCAGGCAGCTATGTGGGCCTCGCTGCATACTTTCACTAAGCACTATTGCCTTGACAGTCCAGTCCGAGGAGACGGCTTGTTCGGCTGGTCGGTTCTCCGTGACTTTCTGTTGTGATTTAATTTCGCAGACCCTCCTCTGGGCTTAGTATTGCTTCGGTATGTACTCTAAGGTAAAGAATCTATCACTAACGTGTCTCTTTCAGATGCACAAGTTACTTACTTGTGTAACAATATATCTGTAAGAGACATTAGTTAGTGATAGATTCCTTACCGCCCGCCCATCCTCCCCATTCTGCAAACTGTTCTCTAGGGTTCAGGTCATCCTTTTCAGAGCCCTAGTTCTATTGCACCAGTAGTCGGTCTCTGGCATGGCTCTGCGTTCCTGGTGCGGAATACTCGTGTACAGACCTGACGTCAGCGCGCTTGGTCTGTGCGTCAAAGTAGCTCCGACAGCGTCATCTCGGCGACTACGACGCCAGCGACATACGCTGAGCCGCACGACGACGCCTACCGACGTGCAAGGGTACTGCTGACGAAAACTTTCCGGATCCTGTCTGATGCCTGGGGATATTCTAAGGTAAGGAATCTCTCACTAACTAATGTCTCCTACAGATATATCGTTACACAAGTAAGTAACATGTGCAACTGCACTTTTGGAAGCTGATGGAGCCCACAAATGTAAAAATAAAAAGTAACAATGGCATTGTTGTATCCAACATCCCCCAGGCGATCCATTTTGGTGCTGTTAAACATATGCAAGATCTTTGGCTGGGTGTCTGGTTACACCATTAATTGGTCCAAATCAATTCTGTTTATATTATATGGCCCACCGCCGATACTTCCGGGGGATTGCCCGCTGAGGATCAGGGAGGCTGCCTTCAAGTATCTAGGCATTCATGTAAAGCCCAAGCCTGACAATTTTTTTCGGAGAAATCTTGGGCCCCCCATGGAACGGTTTCGGCGAGACATAACGGTATGGCGCAATTTACCGCTGACACTGCTGGGAAAGGCAGCGCTTTTTAAAATGATGGCGCTCCCTCGCTTTTTGTATGTTTTGGAGAATACCCCGTTTCGAGTACTGCCAAGCTACTTCAAAACAATAGCGACAGAAGTCTCCGGTCTGCTATGGGGGAATAAACCGGCATGTATTGCTCAGGATAAGTTGGTCAGGAGCTGGTATGATGGTGGTATTGCCCTCCCGAATATACAGTTGTACTATTGGGCAGCTCAATTAAAAGTAGATAATTGTTGGATACATGTACTCCAGACGGACCCAGCGTTTCAGGAAGATAGGCAAGGGCTGGGAGAGGAAGGGGTCCTGTCAACCCTATATACCAGAAGCAGAGCCAGACTATTGATTGGGCCAACAGCACACACAGTTGACATATGGTATGAAGCACATACCAGGTTGGGGTGTCGGGGGTGAGGGGGGGGGGGGGGGGTCATCACACAAATGACGCCACTCTGGAATTCACAACAGCTTGGGCGACTCAGAAACAGTAAACGATTTAGCAAATGGGATGCGATAGGCATATCAATGGTGGGTGATCTCTGGAGGAAGGGTAAGGTGGTCACGCTTGAACACCTGCGGACCCATTATGAACTTGCCTCTTCAGAATTTTTCAGGTACATGCAAATCAGACATGCACATCAGGCGGTTATAGCTTTAGGCACCATCTTGCCGGAAGCTACTCCCCTGGAAGATAGATTGTTGACCGAATATATGCAGAAAAGGGCCACCTCACTCACCGATCGTAAATTAGTTAACAATTTGCCCGGCCCCATGTCGGCACTTAGACAGAAATGGTCAGTGGATTTGGGAGACTTCAATGACTGAGTGGCAGGGAGCACTATCGTCCCCTCGTGAGGTTGGAATATCTTCACGGCTAAGGTTGGTGCAACTCAAAATACTTCACTGTACATATTACACTAGAATGACCCTCTAAAAAATAGGGACGGCTTCATATCACTGTCTGCGAGATTGTGGGGAAGAGGGTACCTTCTATCACACTATATGGGAGTGCCCGAAGATTATGGCATACTGGGTTAAAATAATGAGGACTGTATCACAAACTGTGGAGGTGTCATTGATTCCAGAACCAAAAAGATGCTTGCTAACAGTAGCGGTCCGTGGAGGGAGTTCGGTGGGGCAGTGAGGCGGGGCAGGGGAGGGGCAGGGTGGGGAAATGTAAACACCGGAATATGGATGAACGGAGGTAGGTACACATTTAAATAAATAAAACGAATTCCTTTGTGCGCGCTGCATCGCGAAATGCGATGCAGCGCGCGCTACGAAATTTGTTTTATTTATTTAAATGTGTACTTACCTCCGTTCATCCATATTCCAGTGTTTACATTTCCCCACCCTGCCCCTCCCCCGCCCCGCCTCACTGCCCCACCGAACTCCCTCCACGGACCGCTACTGCTTGCTAAATATGTGGGAACCAAACGATTTGAGCCACTCAGCACAGGATTGGGTAACACTGGGACTGATGTTCGCTAAGCGGAATATTGCAAGGAGGTGGGGTTCGGGAGACTCGCCTACATTGCGAGAGTGGTGTAGAGACATGGATAAAGCTATGGTGGCGGAGAGGGCGGCGTATGTACATAGGGGATGTCCGAAAAAATGGGGAAGAGTTTGGGGAGACTGGAACAAATTCAGAGGGTATATCTGCGAACCACCAAGCATGGAGACTGATCAGCTGTCCGATTAATGAGATTGGGGGGGTGGGGAAATGAAGTTGTTGTATTGCAATGTTAATGGGATTGTTCCTGCTGCCACAGGTAGTGAAACCGTAAGCGAAGTCGAAGGTAATTGTGCCAATGGATGCTGAATATTATGTAACATGTGTGATTTGTTGATGTCTTAAGTTTACGAAAAAATTTAAAAAAAAAAAAAAAAAAGTAACAATGGGAATGCCATAATTGCTGAAGCAGTACATTCATGTTGTGGAAGCTATTGTAGATCTGGTGATGAGTATTTGTGACCGCTTTTTGTGCCCCTAATCTACTTTTCCATTGAATAAGTGATCCTAGAAGCTTATGCTGAAACTTATGTAATGCCAAACATACGGATGCACATTTGTCACTGGCATAACATCATGGACATTCTTTCAATTGCATGGAAGTGTGTCCACATGCAAATGAGAGACATCTTTGCCCTTGTGTCGTATTACATACGCCAGTGCATGAGCAAGCAGGCTCTTGAGAAGCACACTGACTGTGTGCCACATAGGAGGTGGGAAGTCCACTGTGGAGAGCACATGTTGGCAGGTGACAAAGGAGTCCCAGTTACCCCTCCAGGTGTATGAAACAGGTTTTGGCTACTAACCCCACCCGAGCTTGGGCTTATCAATGATTATCTCAAAAAGTGGCTCATGGGGATACATTTACTTACTATTTTTTATCAGAGGTGACCCCTTAGTGTCGCTACTTCTCTGGAAGCTTTACTTTCATCCCTCAATTCTTCACCTACCATCTCAAGCTGTTTTTTTTTTTTTTTTTTTTAGGATGTCTGGGACAGTTGTTGGATATCCTAGAAAACAAATTCGTAGGGCATCAATTCTAATGAACTATCTGTCCTAAAGTACATTATTGACATTTTCAAAATGAATGAAATGTATCATTTGGGAGATACGGTTTCATGGAATGTCATTTTTCCTGAAGTTGTCTTGTAGATTGTTTAACTGGTTGACAGGGTAAATAAAGTACACAGAGTTTTATAGTCAGCAAAAATAGGGTTCAGGAAAAAGGCAAAAAAATAAACTGGATAACTGTGCAGAAAGGTCACATTTCCAACATAGCTGCAGTTCCTTTCTTGATCATGGTGTAGCAGATCTTAAAGCAAAGGGTGGCCCTAAGCGATATAGTATGCTGGGTGACAGAGTCCTCCGGGGAGGGCCACATGGAAAACAGGGGTCCTGGTCCTCAATCATGGTGTTGAGGTTGTTTTCCATGAAGTCAGAGGGCCCATCTTATTATGGCTCTACAAACTTAGTAAAGTACAACCCTTTTCTCTCAGACTTGCGAGAGTGAGGATTCACTGGCCTCTCAAGGAGGTAGTTTTGGGGTGCTCACACTCAATAATCAATCAACAGGCCCAATAAAGTGAGTGTCAAGTTATTATCTTTGCAAAAAAGTAATATATAATCACACCGTTGCATTTAATACTACACAGTACACTGAGTACAGTAATCAAAACTAGTGTCTCTGGGCGCTATGTTGGCAGATGCTGACCTACCCTGCTCCCTCTTTTTCCCCAGCTTCTCTTGCGAAGTTCTGGATTACCCTTTTTCTTTCTAGGGGTAAACAGTTGTAGCGTCAATATATACCACAGGTGCAATTCAATTATATCCAATACATATGTGTGCTCAACCGCCAGTCTCTTTCCCCTTCATGTTATTTGCCATTCGTCAGACGGTCACTTTCAGGCTGCCCGGTGCTTAGAAGGTATGCCCACACACTCAAGAGTCTAGTTGCATCTGCAGGCTTTTGTGGAGTTCTTTCGACCAGGGCTCAGGGCCGTGTTTAGCAGCATGCCCCCTCAGCTTCTTCTTTGCAGTTGCCAAAAGATCAGCATTCCTCATATGTCATAGTCCCCCTGGACTGTTGGTAAGTGTAGTCCCTCGGGGTCCTCCAAGTTGGCAGTTGCTGCCCACACTGGGGTCAACTGGACCACAGATATAGCACCAGACATGTCCTTTAACACTTAGTTGGCGTTCCACTTGAGCCAGTCACATATTCGGCAGATACAGTCCCAAACGGACTTATCAGGAATTTGGCAGATGATGCACCACATGGGCTGATAACACACAATCAAACCATCATCCGGGCCTCTGCAATCAGGTTGTTGTGGAGTTTCTGCCTGGAACTGTAGGAAGAGTGAGGGGGTTCTGTGACACCTGGGTCCTCCTGGATTGCTCTCCTCCAGCCTACTTCTTCTGGGCTCCCCCACAGACATCAGTAACATACTGGACCTCACTCCTTCCTGGACAGGCTCTCCTGCATGGTAGGCAGACTCCATCACTCACAGCAGGCAGGCAGGCTTATAGGCACTTCAGGACAGCTACACAGCTTCTCCAGCAAAGATTCTGACTTCGGGTAATCTCCCCTTACCTCTGGGAGATTGGCTGTCAGGCAAGCACTGGCTATGGTTGCACAGGGGGCCTCTGCCTCCCTTCCTTGGTCAAACAAGCATTGGAAAAACAATAGGTCTTGCATTTGTTGGAGTTTGAGCTATTGGCATTATAAAAGCCAATGTTTTAACCTATACAATAGATATGCACTCCCCACCATAATAAAATAAAGAACTTAGTTGTGTTTTTTTATGTATTCTGTTAAAACAAGCAGTGCTGTGAGGGTGCCATACCACAGGCTGTCACTAGGTGTCCCTTGGGACCTCTTTTAGCCACATTGGTACTGCACCCGTGTTCTGGTCTACTGTCAGGCTCAACATCCTGTAATAATGGGCTGATTTTTTAATTTCCCAGAGCCCATGGCTAGATGTGCTATATAAATAAAAGCGTTTGTAAAGTAACAAAAAAACTAGCAAAACAGTAGTGGCCTCAGGGTGGTGGGAGACTGCGAGCAGTGTTGTGGGAGAGGTGAGGGGGAGGTACGGGGAGATTAAAGGACATGAAGCAATGTTGTGGGAGGGGGAGGCACAGAAGATAAACCAGGGCAGGCAGAAGTTTAATTGCACAAGTAAACAGAACAGTTAACATTAAAGAGGCAGGCCAACTAAAAAAAGAGTGTTCACTAAGTTTAAATAACCTCAACAGTAGGAACATATGTTAGAGGGGCAGTCCTCATGGGAGGTTACAAATTTCCAAAAGGAGAGACTACTAATTGTATTCACCAATGAAAAGGCAGCATTTCTAAAGGATAGCAACAGGAACCAATGATAAATATGGGCGTTTTTTCAAGCCTATATTCTAGATAGGGCATGTCTCGAAGAAACAGCGCAAGCGCTGCCAAAGTGAGACCTCAAAAGGACTGGGAATGGCAACGAAGGTGGGGAAGTTGGGATCCCACTTTTATAAACAACTGGCAGACACAAAATATGGATTTTGTGTGGAGAGATACTCCTCACATCGTAAAGGTGCATAAATATCAGGAAATTACACCAACATGCCTGTATGTGCTATATACAAGCTGGTGTTGTCACTTGCTGCATAGGTGGAGCTGCAATAGAAGTCGGGTGGCATAATCTAGCAGTGACGAAGAGCTAAAACCAGAGGAAAGAAGTTCTGGATCCAATTGGGCACCTTGGGAGATTGATAAGTAGGGCAGTCTGTGGGAACAAGTGTGCATATGAAAAAGTGCTTTAATTTGCAGCATTCAGAAACATTACATGATGCATTTAGAACTCCTTTAGTAAGGAAAGCAAATCCTTAGCACCATCATTCCTTGGCAGGTTTTACCTCTGACCTGTAACTGCTGGTAATGCAGAGAAGAGAAGAAATGGGAGAAGCTGCACAGAACAGATGGCATGGGCCAATTTTGCTCACGCAAAATAAAATATTCTCTTTTGAAGCATTGCAACTCACTCCTTTAAGGCCTAATGCTAAATGACACAAGTGCATTAACCAAGTTAACATACATCAAGACGTGTGATTTCTATTAAATCTGACAAAGCACAGATAAAACACTTCTAAATGCTACACCCCCATCTTGCATGTTGAATTGTCACAGGACAATTGAGACTTCTGGGTTGTTTACAGAAAAGAAAACATCAGTTTGATAAATGAATGCAATGATCAGCACTGTGAATGTTGAGAAAATCAGTGTAAATAAATACTGTCTCTAAGTTGTCTGTAAAGTGGGCAGTATGGCGGCTAAATGCTTCAGTTTTTGTAGAGATAAACACTTACATGGCAGAATGGACAAGTCTGTTTGTTCATATTATTTTGTTAGAGATTGCTGCTGACCATCAGTGACTCGGAAGTGACTTTCGGTCTCTGCGTGCAATTAGAAGGGGCCTAGGCCCAGATGTACAAAGCCTCCCGTTTGAATTTCTTAAGTAGCGACTCCGTAGGAATCGCTATAGAAGAAATGCGAAAGGATATGTACTAAATTTGCGATTCCCTAATAGAGCTTCCTACAGATTAGGAATCGCAATTAGGGAATCACAAATAGGAAATGCCATTGCATTCCCACCTATGGGCAAAATAGGAAATGGTTTGCATTTCCTAAATTGTGATTTCCTAGCAGGAAATTACAATTTAAGCAATGCAAAGCCATGGGTGCCTCTGGGCTTATGGCCCCCCTAGAGGCACCCCGAAGTTCCTAGTGCACATGTAAGTGCACATATGCCCCAAGGAGCTTCATATCACATAAAAAAATTATTTTTAAAATATTTTTTTTAATATTGCACATGGCTACTATCGACTAAATGCCCGATTCGCATATAGGAAATGTTGCGACCGGTTTTGGCCCTTTGTACATCTGAAAAGGCCATTTGACATTTTTTAACAGGCTAAAATAGCAATTCGGCCCGTTAAGAAATAACTAAATGACTTCATACATCTGGGCTCTAAACCTTTATACAATAGTCCACAATTTCATCCCGGCATTGACTCCAGATGCTTTCAACAGAGCCTATGCTGCAGTGTGAACTTTGGGGCTTATAACAGGAAGTGCTAAACTGGCAATTCTGGTGAGCTTTAATTCTACAAAGAAACACGGCCTGTGCATATTGTTTGTTAGTTTATGTAGTCACAGAAAACAGCTTAAGTTCAAGCACCTTGACTGTCAAGTGAGCAGAACTGAGACATTCCATTCCCTTTTAAATGAACATTCCTAGGATTCAAGTTGCTCCTCTGACTACTAAAATGAAAGCATGCCGGAAAACAAATGTAGACGTGAAAAAAACAAGGACTTTAGAGGCTGAACATAGAGTGTAATGAAAAGAAATAAAATTCCCTGTACTTACTTACGAAGAATGGGTTGCTACCACTGTCATGCTGGAGTGATGCAGAATGGTACCCTGTGCATCAGTGAATTCAGGTGGATAAATGGTTTGACACAACTGATTACTTGTGTTACACGTTTTACTGTCTGCAATGCACAGTAGTCAGTTGCAGTGTTTTAATGTATATCTTCTTTCAACAACAGCGAGATTATATTTGATAATTTGTTAATAGGCAAATAAAACCAGATCTTTGCTTTTACTGTTGGTGGAAAAAAAAATCATAACCACAGCAATTTTAACATCATTTACAGTTACACTGTAAATGAAACCAGCTGGCAAAGAGAAACAGGACAGACTGATCAGGTAAGTCCCTTGCACTCAGACTGCACAAACCTCAGAGATGAAAGGTTTAGATGTCACTACAAGGGAACATTTGCTTCCTGAAACAGTGAGGTTACATTCACATTGAAATGTCATTTGTTTTCAGATAACAGAAGCGGGTCTTAGACCAGACACTGCAGGCCACACTGTATTTTCTACGAACGGGACATAGTTACGGTGTCCACATCAGAAACCACCCTACTGTTTTTAATCTTGAACAACTTCCATGTGTTTACAGACAAATAAATCAAGCCATAAATAAGACAACGGAGGCCATGTTTTTCTAAGTGATAGTGGGGGAAATTCAAAACCTTGCACTGATGTTAGTGTATATATTGCTTGTCTTTTACTTATCGCTCATTGTTTAGAATCTAAACCATATGGCTGGAACAGAGCTGCACAAACGATAACAGCCCAGGGAGGACCAGGTATCTTTAATGAGTGTAAATCCGATTGCAAGGCTAATGCTACTTACTCTATGCTCTCCCTCTTCCTTCTTGTAAGATTCTAAAGTATACTTTACACGTTTCAATGCTCTTGATGTGAGCACAGAGACAGAATATAATATTTTGATTTTCTTTTTTTAATCTCAAAGAAGTTTTTTGTAGGATTTTGCACAAGCAGGAAAATACAGCTGAACAACATATAGAAAGAGCAATCCATTGTGTGGTACCTGCAGGTTGTATGGGTTCAGCAGTAGAACACATGATGAATGAGCCTCATATGACATCAGAGGGCAGGTGTAATTAAATGTGTGTGGGATAATGTAGGAGAGGTATCTGTTTGTATGGTGAGAGAATGAAGCTGTTTAGTGAAGCAGGTGTGTGTGTGGCCCTGGTTGGTAGGAAGATGGGTGGAGAGTGATAAAGATGAAAGAAAGGAGAAAAAAGAAGAGGAGAGATAGGCAAGAGTTAGAGTAGTGTGTGCAGAGAGGCAGTTGGGTAGTGGGTGGGGGTATGGCTAGGTGGGAGAAACTGGGGATTGTAGTGGCAGCTACTACTACTTTAGGGACATGTTTGAAATAAAACTATCTAATATAAGCCAGATATTACCACTTTTCATTGATGGTGCCTTCAAGTGTGTGTTTAGGGAGTTAATTGCACCTCTGTTGAATGAACCCATTCCCACCAGCTACGGGAGGGGAGTTTGGATGAGTCCTTCCTCTTGGAGAGGATAACTTTGAAGCCAATTGAAACCATAATGTCCCATGAAAGGTGGTCTTCTTTGCTCAGCACATATTTTGTCTTGGGTGTGGATTCCAAGTGTAATGGAGTCTAGCATAGGAGTTTAATTTGTGTGAAGAATTTGTGATACGGTATGGATAATATACAACCAGAACTACTTAGTGAAGATACATTCCAATGGCATGTGCCTCAAGTCTCCTGCTTCTTTCTCGCAGCTCCTGCAGGTGTCAGAGGGTCTAAGAGTGAGTTTACATAGTTTGTCTGGAGTCCAGTGGGCCATATAAGCAAACCAGTTGCGACTTTTGCGCTAGTGGTGGGGGTAATTTTGTTAGAAGTGAGGCTCTCGCATATGGATGGCCAGTCTAGAGTCTCCTCCTGGGTGCAGTGTGAGTCGGAAGGTAAGGATTCGCTGTTATCTTGTATTGATTTGAAGAGATTGGATTTTGTAGGGTGGAGAGGAGAGTATATAATTCAGACGCTAGGTGTACAGCTTTGGTATGTGATTTTCGAGTGTTGGGTAGATCGAGAGGAATTGGATTTGTGTCTGGCTATGAGTGACTTCTTCTTTAGGAAGTGGAACAAGTCTAGGTAATTTAGATCAAAATTAGCTTTGAGTTTGGAGAAGGGTATATGCTTGGAGGAAGTACTGCATCTTCTATCAATAATATGCCTTTTTGTGCCCATTCCTCTACAAACAAAGATTTTCCTTCTAATTTCAGGTTGTCATTATGCCACAGGGAAGCTAGGTGTGCGTATCACATTTTATTAGATTTTTTGTTGTCGACTTTGTGCAGGGCCTGTACTGTGCTTGCAGAGTGGTCACTTTTTATTCTTAATAGTTATAAGGGATGTAACGGAGAGTAGTTTAATGAGACCTTTTTCAATAGTGAGCCATGAGGGGGGAGGAGTTGACAAAAGGTAGAAACCACTGGCTTCCCTGTTTTGCGAGGAGGTCGTGCTGGTATCTCCTGTAGTCTGGTAAATTTAGGCCACCAAGTTCTATAGGTAGCCTTCGTTTCTTCAGTGCAATTCTAGGATTTCTGGAACACCGTAAGAACTCACTGAGCATCGCATCTATTTTCGTGAAAGAAGTGTCTGAAAGGTATATATATGGGGGACATACGGATTAAAAAATTAATAAGGGGAGTGATCATCATTTTCATGCATTCTATTCTTCCCTACCAAGTGATGAATATTGTACCACTTATCTAATCTGTCTTTAATTTTGTCTAGTTTAATTTTTTCGTTGAGGCCAATGGATTTTTTTACCTTCTGGGCGAACAAGATTCCCGGATATTTTATATTATCAGGGGCCGAGGCTGTAAATGCTCATAAGAGAGCTGTTACAATGCACATAAGAGAGCTGTTACAATGCACATTAAGAGGAAGTACCTCTGTTTTATGTTTGTTGAGACAGTATCCTGATACCTCAGAGTACTCTTTGATAATGAATATGATGTGAGGGAGAGCTGATTCTGCTTGGGTGTTATAGAGGAGTATGGCGTCTGCGTAAGCATCCAGTTTCTGCGGTCTTGCAGAGAAGGGGATGCCGGGGATAAGGGATTCTCTCTAATTAGTGTGAGCAGACGTTCTAAAATTAATAAGAATAGTAGGGGGGAGAGAGGGCACCCTTGTCTGGTGCCTTGTTGGAGGGTATAGGAGTTGGATAAGGTACAATTGATGTTTATTCTAGCTCTTTGATCTTTATATAAAGTGAGAATCCTAGATACGGAGGGGCCTAGGTTGAAGGAGGCCAGAGTGGCATGGAGGAAGGCTCACAAATCTTTATCAAAGGCCTTCTCCACATCCAGTGCTATCGCACAGGTGGGGTAATCGAGATGGTGGGCTTTTTCAATGGTATGGCTGAATTTGTTATCTGCTCTGAACTGCCCTTTGATGAAGCTGGATTGTGAGGGGTGTATTATATTTTTTGATGATGGAATCCAGCCTGAGTGCCAGGATTATTGCATATATTTTGCGATATTTATTAGGGAGATGGGGCAGTAGTTTTTGGGGTTGGATTGGTCTTTCCCTTATTTGGGTTTAACTGTTATAGTTTCCTCAGTGCAGATCCCTCAATTCCATCTGTGGAGAAGAAGTGGGCAAATAGATCTTTAGGGGAGTGCTTAGCGACGCTCTCAGGTTTGGTAGGAGGAAGCTGGAACGCCGCCCGGGCATGGAGCCTTTCTGGCTTTTATGTTTTTTAGTTGCTGTTATGATTTTATCGCAAGAGATAGGATTTTCTAATGAGTGTTTTGTAGTTTCATCTAGCTTGGTAATGTTAATTTTGTTGAGGTCTTCTAGGCAGGTTTCATAGGGATTATTGGTACTTTTTTAGTTCAGGGTGCAATAGAAATGTTCAAAGGTGTACAGAATACTTTTTTTCAGGTGAGGTGTTTGTGTTAAGCGGTTGTTGTGTCCAAAGTCGGATCATTAGGGGCTGAGCAAGCCAAGTACCAAAGTGTATCGAAGGAGGAGGTTTGCTTATCAAAATATACAGTCTTGGGAGAACTGGACTGCACTCCTGGTCTCTTTGCCCCTGGACTCTACTTTCCTCGGGGGCGACTTCAATGCGGTCTCCTACCCTGACTTGGCCACGACAGGGCCCCCATCCCATTGTATACTTGCGCGAACTGGTCTGAATCTCTAGGTCTTTGTGATGCATGGCGCACCTGGCATCCACTCTCCAATCAATTCACACACACCTTGGCTGCCCACCACACACACACACTTGTGTATCAACGCGATTTTCGTTCCCTCGACTGATTGTCTCACGATCCAAGATGTTTCCATCTTCCCTCGAGGTATAGTCGATCACTCCCCGGTAATACTCATTACGGGCTCCCCTCCCACCTCAATGCGTCAGACGTGGAGTTTAAACACGTGGTTCTTTCAGGACAGGGAATTCCAGAAGGTGGTGGGACAGGAACTTAAACATTATTTCCAGACCAATGAGGGATCGGTATCTTCACCAGGCACCCTGTGGGAGGCTAGCAAGGCCACGATTAGGGGAGTCGCCAAGGGTCAGCTCAAGGCGAACAAATTCCCTCGTGCGAGGCACAGGCTCTACGCCTTGATCAATCCATTGCTCAGAATCCAGACGCCTCAGAAGTGAGGCTTCTTGCTCATATCTGCGCGGACATTAGACAGCTGTCACTAGATGCGGCCAAAGTCCTCTGGCGCTCATCCGTTGCCAGGGTGTACGGCTGGGGCGATTAAAACAGCTCACTTCTCCACAGATTAGGCACCTACCCTAGGGTGAACCGCATAATCCCTGAAATCATAACTCAGGAAGGATCGGTGTGCCGCTCCCCGGCGGAGATGGCCCGCGCCTTTGACTTGTACTATCACCAACTATATACAGCCAAAACTCCAACCCTCTCTCTCTCTGACCTGTTGGAGGCTGGGAACGGCTACCTACCTCACCTGGATTCCTGGACAGTCCCATCACCCAAGAAGAAATTGGAGAGGCGATTACTCTTAACTCCTCTGGCAAGACGCCGGGCCCGGATGGCCTTCCCCAGGAATAATATACTCTGTATTGTGAAACCCTCTTTCCCTACATTGCTAATCTATTCCGGGAGGAGGCTGGAAAATTTTCCTTCCCTCCTGAGACTGATATGGCCACCATAGTGGTCCTTCCCAAATCCCAGCCACCCTCAGCCCGGTGCACAGACTACTGTCCCATCTCCCTTATCACGGAACTGAAGTTGTTTGCCACAGTCCTCGCGCAGCGACTCAAACCCCACTTGTTCGCGTTGGTCCACTCAGACTAATGTGGGTTCATGCCCTTGAGTGGTACCCAACACTGTCTCCGGCGGCTGCATTCGGCCCTGGCCCTCCGTCACTTGATCACCCCCTACCTAGTGCTCCTCCTTGTAGACTTTAAGACAGCCTTCGACTCGGTGGACTGGTGATTCCTGGAGGGTGTCCTTGCTGAGATGGGCTTCGGGCCCCGCTTTCGGGGTCTAGTCCGAGTACTATATGCCCGTCCGAGGGCAAGTGTCCTGGTGAATGGGGTTCTATCGGAACCCTTTCTGATCTGTAGGGGAATGAGGCAGGGATGTCCTCTTCCCCCTGCTATTTGGTTTGGTGATGGAGCCCTTGGCGGCCCTGATACGCTCGAGCGGACAGGTGCAGGGTTGGGAATGGCCCAATACAGAACCAGACAAAATCGCGCTTTATGCGGACGATGTCCTCATTTATTTAGCGGATCCCGCGCGGTCGGGCCCTCACTGCATCCAGATCCTCCATTCCTTTGAGCAGGGCTCTGGCTCAACCCCGACAAGTCGGTCCAGGTCCCTCTCCAAACTAGAGAATGTTTTGATTGGCAGTCCAACATACTGCTCCACCACCAATCGTTGAAACATCTGGGGATATGGGTGACTTTACTCCCAGAACTCAGCTGGGCTCTTAATGTTACTCCCATAGTGAAGAGGGCTAGGGCAGACCTCTAGAAGGGGCAAGGATTGCCCCTGAATCCCATGTGGAGAGTCGCCCTCTTTAAAATGATGATTCTTCCCAGGTTCCTTTGCATGCTTCAAAACACCCCCCTTAACTTCCCAAGGGCCTGGTTTCGTGACCTTGATAGCATGGCCTCTAGGTTCCTCTGGGGCAAAGGGAGGGCCCGCCTGGCTTTTGAGCGTCTGCAGGATCCCTTCCTTCGATGGGGGCCTGGGGATGACCCACTTATATCTTTACTATTTGGCCACGCGTCTGCTATCTCTCCACGGTTTAATGGGGGATGGTCTGATCCAGCATACAGGCTGGAGCTAAGTGAGCTGGGATTGACCAGCGTTCAGTCGATGCTATACGGGGGATACTGTTCTGTCCCGATTCCCAGAGGTGACACGTTCCATGCTGCTGGCCTGGCGAGCCGCACTGCGACACACTAAGTGGACACACACACTGACCCAGTGCACGCCCCTGTGGCAGGGCACTTGGCTCAGGGAGGTCACTAGGCTGCAGGGTTTCCGGTCTTGGGACCTTAAAGGTATTTCACAATTGGGAGATGTACGGGTGGGCGATCACATGCTCTCCTTCCAAGATCTTCAAACTAGACATTCCCTGTGCCAGTCACAGTTTTACAGATACCTACAGCTGTGCCATGCTCTTCAAGCGCACCTCACGACAGTTACACAGCTTCCTGACCATAGCCCTCTTGAGGCTCAGATTATGCTGGGTGACCTGGGGAAGGGGAGCATCTCTCGCATCTACTGGACATTGGTCAACAACACCCCAAAATCTTTAGTTCGGCTATGTGTTCAATGGGAAGACTGGGTGGGCACCTTGGAGGAAGAAGACTGGCGTGATGCCCTTTGGCCCCCAGGACAGTCACCACCTCTGCCAAGCTGCGCATGATACAGCTATATTATTTACACGCTGCCTACCTGACCCCTGCACGCCTGCTTCGCGCAGGTCTTCGCCCGACCCCCGCCTGCACTAGGTGCGGCCACGAACCAGCTGATTTCTTCCATATGGTATGGGCCTGTCCACGCTTGGCGCGGTTCTGGGGGGATATTGAGGAGGAACTCAACGAAGTACTGGGGTGGGAAATTCCAGATGATCCAAAACACACGATTCTAGGTATCACAGACGGACTGGATGGGACAAGAAATGAGAAATCGTTTTTTACTACGGCAATGGTGGTGGCAAAAATGGATATAGCGGCCTCCTGGAAATGCCCTGACCCACCACTCCCCCAATGTTGGGCGGTGGTGGGCTGGGGTCGACTGGTGCGCCACGCAGGAAAGAACCATGTATGAGGCGCGTGGGTGTCCCAAGAAATACCGAAGGGTCTGGGGGAAGTGGTTGGGAGGAATGGCTTAGTTTCACTGGTAATGTTCAAATGTATATCGTTTTGAATTTGTCCATCCCTGTTACATGGGTTAATCGGAACATTGCCTATATTTCTATGTTATCATGGTGTCATGATGATTGGCTGGTGCTTTCTGTCAAAGCAATAAAAATGTGTTTATAAAAAAAAAAAGTTAACTGAGGGTTGTCCAATAGTGTCTTGGTAGTTAAAATAAAATTATAACCATAAAAAACATTTTCCATCAAACTTGTAGTAAGACCGAAGTGAAGCTGATCTAAGGTCTAAAAATCAAGATCATCTGTGAATGGTTGTTAGTAGTTATTAAGTTGGTGGTTAGTAAGCTGTAGAAGGCGTTATCCGTGTGTTAGTGTAACATGCAAGATGCATGGGCTTGTAATCCATCTTGGGGTTATGGCTCCTCAGATAAATTTAGGCATACATTTGTTAGTAGCAAGCAATAAACTTGTACGACCAATTCAAGAAATTAAACTAGGGGGAGTAAACATCCCGTAATACGTCAAGGTTTCAGGCAGTTCCATGAGAAGGAAGACGCGCTAAGGAGATTAGAGTGTACCGTTTGAGTGGATTGTTGGTTGTTGTTAATTAGTGGTTATTAGTAGGGAAGCCTGGTTACAGGGCATTACAGCAGGACATTAGGAGCACATTTTCAGATTTAGAATGTCTGCAATGAAGAAATCCAGGTCTTTAGGCTTCTCCAAACATAGCGTTTTTCCGTAATGGTTATCTTTAGTCGCAAAGGACCAATGAAGGAAAATTGTATTGCTAAATTTTTAAGAGCTTGACTTTGGGATAAGAACACTTTCCTATTTTTGACAGTGTCTTTAGAATAATCTTGGGAAATCCAGCTGGAGGAGCCTTGCCATTTAATTTTTCTGTACCGTCTTTATCTGTGTAAGGATAGTCTTGGTGTGCGAATATCGGAGCAGTCTGAAGAAGAGATCTCTTGACTTTTCGCTGTTTTTGGGGTCTGTATGTGGGAACTCTGTGCGTGCAGGTTATTTCAAAAGTTTTGGAGAAGTTTTAACCCAAGCTCTTGGGGGATCCTTTTTTCTATGAATGCTGCACAAGAAGGGGCCTGGCTTTCTGTACCCTCTGGGAGCCTAAGATGCGAAGGTTGTCAATTCTAGTTTTGTCCTCCAACTCCATGATGCTTCTTTCCAACCAGGCCAGTCTCGCAGTGTTGATTGATAAAGTCTTAGTAGAGTTATGCTTATGGTCTTTCAAGAGGTTTATACGTGATTGCATTTCAGAAACTCTACCACCCAATGAAAGCATTTCCTGTTTTAAGGATGTAAGATCCTTTGGGTTTTCTGTGGCAACAAACCAATTTAAATTTTAAAGTTTTAGTTCTACAGATCCCCTCGCATTCCTTCACCAGTTGGAAATCCAGGTCTCCGGGTTCACCCATAATGTTTAATCTATACGTAGAGATGCTGGAGTCCATGTCAAAGACTTGCATCTATTTGTGCTCCCAGGAAATTGCATACTTTCCTAGGTGGTTGTTGTGTTCTACTGCGTGAAACTTGTGTGACTAAATTTATCTCCAAGTTGATTTTTGTTTTCAATCTAGTCACCACTGCTATTTTATGTAACAGAGCTGCAGATTGTGCAACTTGGTTAGCTACTGAATTACCGTTTGCGTGGATTCCCTCACTCTGGAGGCATGTGCTGAATATATATCGAAGGAAGTTGGCTTTTGAAAGCCCCAGTACATATGCAAACCTGCTCATCTTGTTTGCCTTCTCTAGTCTTTGTAATGATTGGGCTCCCAATGCTTTAATTCTGCTTTGTAATCTTGCACACAGGAAGATGGGTCTAGAACAATCAGTGTGGGAACTAATGGGGCTTTTTTTTAACAAGGCTGGAAGCAGTGCAATTATTTCTGCTGTCTATTCAGATGAATATCGAAGAGGTTTTATATGAATGTGTTTAATGAGAACTCTTTATCGTCAATTCTCCTCCCAGCTGCTGGCTACAGTGAGCAGGTCGAATAAAAATGCTGTGGGGGGGCTTTATAAGAGTCATATGTCAAACTGCCGGTTGAGTTTGAAGAAATTCACTTCTTCCATGTTACAGTATAAACAAACTATATGTTTGAATTCGCCCGAGTCACAGCCCATTTCACCCATCTAATTTGTAGGAGTCTGAAATTGGCTAAGCCAGCATTTGTCGTTGTTTCTAGTGTTAGCGGTGACAGAATAAAAATATTTTGCTCTATGCCGTGGTTCGTAGTGCAGTGACATGTTTTCTCAGCTGGAGCAAAGCACGCCAGCTACTGACTAAGTGTAAGTTATACGCCATGGGCTACTGAATATGTTATGTTATATGAGCTTGTAAAGCGCAGCTATCATTCCAAGGAGCATCATGGCACTGTGCGAATCCCTAATGCACACAGCTACTAGAACTGGGAGGTTCAGATCAGTGATCTACATAGAGCGTCGGGGGCAGTAAAGATCAAGGTTTTCAGAGCTTTCCTGAAGAGGGTGTCTGATTGAATGAACCGTATATGGGTGGGGAGAAGGTTCCAGGCCTTTTTGGTCCCAGTACCGCAATCGATTTCCCACTGTTTGTGCTACACCTAAAAATAGGGGGCTGCAGAAGATTTGCGTTGGACGATCTGAGTGTGCGGTGTGTCACATAGTAAGTGAGCTGGACACGGAGATAGTGAGGGTCTAAAGAATTAAAAGTTCTGAAAGTAATTATCCGGATCTTAAAAATGACTATTTTATGTATTGGCAGCCAATGAAGTGCTTTGAGTGCAGCTGAAGCTGATTAGCTTCTTGGCCATTTTAAAACTAGTCGGGCTGCTGCACGTTGCACCATTTGTGACTTGTTTAGGACCGACGTATTGGTTCCAGCGTAAAGGCTGTTGCAGTAATCAAGTCTGGAGTGCGACTGCCTTTCTAGCCACGCAGGGAAGAAGATCGAAGAACTTTTTTAGTGACTTTATCAAAAGAAAGCATGTCCCAGCCACTGCTAGGGATTGCTGGCGCAGGGAAAGTGCTGACTCGAATTTCACCCCCAGGTTCTTTGTTACCTCCTCTTAGGAGAGGGGGGGGGGGGTGTCTAAGGCCACCATAGGCTGGGGGAGAAAGCATTAGATTTCCCAAGTGGCATAATTTCCATTTTTTCTGACTTGCATTTCAGATGATTTACTTTCATCCAGTGAAAGACTGCTGTAAGACACTGTCGCAGGTTTTCTTCAGCAAGAGTGGAGTTTTTACCTAATACCAGGATTAACTGAGTATCATCTGTGTACAAGATAGTCTCAATGTTGAAAGATGATATCAGACTAATGAGGGGAGTCATATAGGTGTTAAAAAGCAGTGGGCTAAGAATGAACCCTTGTGGGACCCCAAAGTGCAGGGGTTTTCTGCTGATTGATCTTGCCCAAGAATAACAACTTGACTTCGATTAAGTTGGAAGGATCTTAGCCAAGACCAGGCGAGATGAGAAATGCCATATGATTTAAGGCGTTCTAGTAAGATGTGATGAGAGATCGTGTCAAAAGCGTCCGATAAATCTAGTAAGATCAGCACAGCAATTTTTCTGTGTTCTAAGGCAGATTTAGGGGCTTCAGCAGTGCGCAGGAGCACAGATTCTGTTGAGTGCTGAGGCCTGAACCCTGATTGACTGGGATGTAGACTGTTCGTCTCTTCTAAGTAGGTCATAAGTTTTGTATTCCCTAGTTTTTGTGTGATTTTACTAAGGCATGGAAGCAGGGAGATGGAATGAAGATAAGTGAGAGTAGTGGGGTCAGCAAGTTGCAATTTCTGGAGCGGTTTGACTGCTGCGATTTACCATTTGTTGGGTATTGTATTGTAATTGCATTTATATACTACTGCTTGTGTAAGTGAGACATTTCTAATTTTGATAATGACTGGGTTACTAATGTCAATATTGGCATGCAAAATCAGAGGGGCACATGGGTCAGAAGGAGATCCTAATTTGCATGCAAGAATAGCAAGGTGGAATTGTTCTAGGCTGACAGCTTGAAGGGACAGTCTATCTTCTCCTGGATTTAAGGGCGTCTCTGCGGGAGGGCCGTGGGGTGTTATAAAATCTATTTGTATCGTTTGGACTTTTTGTACAAAAAAAGTCTGCAATGCGATCGCAGAGAGACTGTGATGGAGGGATCTCTTGTTGAAGGATTATCGGGTTAGTGAAGGAATTTACTATCTTGAAGATAGTTTTTTGATCTGATGTGTCCAGTTTGAGTAAGTTGGTAAAGTAAGATTTTTTTCCGGCTTTGATCTGTTGGTGGTTATGTTTAAGAGCCACTTTAAACAAGGTTAGTTGTTCCTGTTTGTAGTTTTGCCGCCATCTGCGTTCTAGTTTCCTGCAGTGGCTATGTAGTTCTCTCAGGTTTTAGGTATACCGGGGGTGTAGAGCTTCTTAGGTGAGCGATTTCTCAGTAGTCTAGGAGGGGCAAAACTATCGCTAAGAGTGGATATCCATTGATTAAAACATTGATTATCCACTGATGGGTCCCCTGACAGCCTGGGCCTGCATGCCGCAGCTTCTATATTGATATCTGGTGAGACTGCCATATCATTTCACCTTTGTCTGGTGTTTTGAATCATGAGGTGTAGCCAATGGGGGTATTCGTATGTTGGCGTCTAATTTTGAAAGGTATGAATTTATGGTCCAACCAGGTGAGGTTAACTGGAGCATTAGTTATGAGGGTTGTGAGTTTGGAACAGATGCCGTCCAGGGTGTGCTCTGCATTCTGGGTGGGAGCAGATATCCGCTGATTCAGGCCTAGCGTTTCTATGATTTCCATGAAATTCGTTGTACCTGGCTCATTTTGCATATTTAGATGGAGATTAAAGTCCCCCAACAGAGTAAAATTAGAGAATCTAAGAGTTAATGAACCCATGATATCTCCAATGCTATTCATAAAAATCAGATGAGGGCTGGAAGGGCGGTATAACAGGGCTCCGGAAAAGGAAAAGGAGAGTTGAAAGCAGAAGCCGATACTCTCTGCCCCACTGAGGTCTGTTATTTCAAATGTTGAGAATTTCAATGTGTTAAAGTAAATAATGGCAAGCCTTCCTCCCAGGTGCTCTGGCCTATCCTGCCTATGGTTTCAATAGCCAGGGGGAGGGTGGAGACAATATCAGGGTGTCACCACACTTTAAGCCACATTTCCATTACAAAGAGGCAGTCCAGGTCATCATAAATGTGTGGAGCATGTTTACATAGTGATCTAGCATTAATGAGACCTCCTCGTAGATAGTTTGAGGTCAGACTATTACTAAAAGGTGTTTCCTGTACAGGGGTGAGGACGTGTTTACAGGTCTTACAGCAAACGGGGCCCTTCCATTTATTAACATCAACTTGGTTCTTGCTTTTGCTTAGTGTATTATTTAGGGCAAGGATGGATTCTCTAGTCGTGCACGTACCTGGCGATAATTGTGCAGCGTTTCTGGTGCTGGCCACGGTGTAAGTTGTACGCCATGGGCTACTGAATATAAGTGTAAGTTATACGCCATGGGCTACTGAAGGTAAGTGTAAGTTATACGCCATGGGCTACTGAAGGTAAGTAGAAGTTATACGCCATGGGCTACTGAAGGTAAGTAGAAGTTGTATGCCATGGGCTACTGATTAGAAGTGTTAGTTACACACATTTGCTACTGAATATAAGTGTAAGTTATACGCCATGGGCTACTGAATATAAGTATAAGTTACACGCCACGGGCTACTGTATATAAGTATAAGTTACACGCCATGGGCTACTGTATATAAGTATAAGTTATGAGCCATGGGCTACTGAATATGTGTAAGTTATACGTCCGGGGCTACTGAATATAAGTATAAGTTACACGCCATGGGCTACTGTATATAAGTATAAGTTATGCGCCATGGGCTACTGAATATGTGCAAGTTATACGCCAGGGGCTAATGAATATAAATGTAAGTTACACGCCATGGGCTACTGAATATAAGTATAAATTGGGAGTGGTCTGATCTTCATTGTACACTGCGTGTATGAAACCTGACTGACTGATTCAGAACTCTTTTGATGATTAAATAAGGAAACATTACCTACCTGTAGAAATCAGTTTTCAAATTGTAGTGCTGCAGAGACCCATGCTCTGCATGCTCCTACCATCCAGTATGATGCTTAGGAGTAGTGTTGCCCTCCCGCTAGAAGGTGTCCATGAAAAAATGTCAGCATCCTACTTCTTTCCTTATGCTCGCATCCAGAGAGGGCGCATGTGTATGTACAGGACTAGCAGCAGCACATTGATTGTTGCAGGTAAGTATTTTGTATATCATAGATTAAGATTGGCCATGAAACACTATATCCCAGCTTCCCGTGGGGTCCGCGGGAGCGACTGTCACTGAGAACCATGGTGGGGTGTAAGGACAGGAAAAACTTGATAACTAAGCTCTACAAAACTGCACAAAAAGAAACTCCTACACCAATAGACAGCGCCAGAGAAAAATGGAATGCAGTGCTGACCACACAAATCACGTCTGACGACTGGGAAACATGATGCAAATTACTAGATAAACTTACGTCTAACTGCAATTTAAAGATGATACATTTTTAATACCTGCAGCAGGCTTATTACACCCCACAACAATTACAAAAGTTCGGGCTGCAACAGGATGTAAAATGCAAGCGCTGTAAAGCGGATGGTACAGACTTTATTCACCTTGCTTGGTTGTGCAAACCTATAGCAACGTACTGGATACAGATAACAGGCATACTGACCGAGATGATGGGGGTGGAGGTTACATGTTCACCAGAAATGTTTATTAGGCCTGCTGAAAACTATACCCAAGGCATATCTGAAGCTCGTAGCGGTGGCCCTGCTACTGGCTAAACGCCGAATATCAATTTGCTGGGGCGGAAAAAAGGTGCCGCAGAAAAAAGATTGACTACAAGATGTGACCTACTGTAAAACACGGTGATGGATCAAACCCAGATCTGTTGACTGGGTGTGAGTGTTTGATTGGTTCTGATGCTCCGTCCATCACCACCCCCTTTTGTACCGCTTTGTTCACCATAAGTTGGCAGGGTATGCTCAGACGGGAGTCCCTTGCTCACTTTGCCACTGGATTCAAGCAAACCTGGCTGAAGATGGCTGAAATGGTAGAAACCGGTCCTAGGAAGCTTGTTTCTGGTCCAGGGAAAGCATGGCTTGGCAGTTCGGGCTGGACTGTTCCCACGAGGCACAGGGTCAGACTGATTTGCATATCGCCATGTCTGAACTGGGGTGGCAGAGTGGGCTAAAGAATGGTAATGGATCAAACCCAGATCTGTTGACTGGGTGTGAGTGTTTGATTGGTTCTGATGCTCCGTCCATCACCACCCCCTTTTGTACTGCTTTGTTCTCCATAAGTTGGAAGGGTATGCTCAGACATGAGTCCCTTGCTCACTGTGCCACTGGATTCAAGCAAGCCTGGCTGAAGACGGCTGAAATGCCAGAAACCGGTTTTAGATTCTTGGAGCAGGGCGCTGGCGTGGCAGCCTGCCCCAAGACCGCCAAACTCATAATCAGGCCTAAATCTGCACCGCTAGATTTACATAAGCATGCAGATTTACTACTTTTGGAATTCCCAAATGTTCTCAGAACTAAACTTAAAAAGCTTCACCACGTAAATGTTTTCCGTCATACTTCTAGAAATGTTATGTAATTATAGCAGAGTTGGCCTCCAGGGATAATAGAGCCCCGTTGCAAGCTCAATTTTTTTTTTTTGTCTGGTAAAACACATTTTTCCCAAATGCTTGCTCTACATC
The DNA here is from genome assembly GCF_964204655.1 of Triturus cristatus. Classification (NCBI taxonomy): domain Eukaryota; kingdom Metazoa; phylum Chordata; class Amphibia; order Caudata; family Salamandridae; genus Triturus; species Triturus cristatus. Next base: position 949,686,320 of record NC_140583.1, on the reverse strand, counting down.
TCCTTCCAATGGGGGGGGGGGGGGGGGGGGAGGTTGGGTTGATTCAATTTTATTTTTCATAACACCCTAATAGAGGAGCAGTCAGTTTCAGCCTTTTGCAAAAAGAAAATCTCAGACTATTTCCAGGGTGAACAGAGGACAGATCAAATTTTGGAAATGTTAGCAAATGTACGTGCTTGTGGGCATGTCCAAACTGCCATACCAAATAAAGTCTTTTTTTTTTTTTTTTTTTTTTTTTAAAAACCTTTATTTGTGCATAGTAAAAGAACAAATACGGGCCTACAACCATCCGGCCGGCCACAATACGGTTAAGCACTGAGTCAAACATTACATCCCTTGTGCATTGGTGATCAAGCTTAGCTACGATTGACGAGGTATACACTGGAGAGATCCTTGACACCAGGGGAAGGAGAAGTGAAGGTTAATTTTAAGGTTTTTAAAATAATTTTTTCGAGAAAAAAGTCAGTAAAGGATAGAACCAAGGAGATTCGAGTCCGCAAGATGGCTTCACCACACAGGAGATCAGCAGCAGCATTAAAACGACCATAGAAAATCTCAGACAGTGAGGCGGTGCAGTTAGATAACAGGATAGTCACGTGAGTAAATACGCACCCTTCCAAAGCCGCCCCCACTCAATCCACCCCACACCCGGACCCCGAATCGAAACAAGTATAGCGCAGAGACATAGAAGAAAAAGGCCCATAGAACTAAAAAAAAAAACAGTGAATTACCCCCCCACCCTACACCAATGCGGAGGCCAAATAAAGTCTTGAGTGAGATTTTACAAAAGCGAATTACCTGCCCTCCTGTTCACCATAAGTTAGCAGGGTATGCTCAGACGTGAGTCCCTTGCTCACTTTGCCACTGGATTCAAGCAAGCCTGGCTGAAGACGGCTGAAATACCAGAAACCGGTCCTAGGAAGCGTGTTTCCGGTCCAGGGAAGGCATGGCTTGGCAGTTCGGGCTGGACTGTTCCCATGAGGCACAGGGTCAGACTGATTTGCATATGGCCATGTCTGAACTGGGGTGGCAGAGTGGGCTAATGAACGGTGATGGATCACACCCAGATCTGTTGACTGGGTGTGAGTGTTTGATTGGTTCTGATGCTCCGTCCATCACCAGCCCCTTTTGTACCGCTACTGTAAAACACAGCTGGAAACCTATGCAGAAGGGCTGCCTGAAACCTCGCGGCCGCGAGATATTTGGGTCCGATATGTTGTTTACATGATGACTGCAAGCTCAGAAACAACAAGCTAAGTTGTAAAGGGTGGGGAAAATATAGTATACTGTGAGTAGTAGCGCATGTTTTCGATCTCTGTAGACTGGGCACGTGAATTACAATTATGTCCTTGTGATAATCAGTCGGTTCAATCTACATCTCATTTAGTTTTATTCTGCAAATTTTATACTGAGTTAAGAAAGGTGTGGATAGTTCCACTTTTAAAGGTTTGTGGGCTGAGGCAATGGCGTCCGGTATTTTATTAAGCTCCAGATTTTAGAAAATGAACATGTAGCCTGGAGGATGTCCATGTTCTTGAAAAAAATGCTTTGTCAAAGGAAGAGCATTGTGATATAGGGGGCGAGATTTTTAAAATGCACTGTCTTTTTAACATGTTTCATTTTTAACAACTCTGATTATACATCAAACTTTATGATATTTTTAATTGGTTACTGTATTCGTATTTGCGTGTAAATTCTGGTGCAGAACTTTTGCATACCTTTTTGTGCTTTTATGATTGTTAAAAAAATGCAATCGAAATAAAGCTTTCTTGACTGACTGACTATCTCTGTATACTGTTGACTATAATGTGATAATGGTAGCCCATGATACCCAAAAGAATTATGCTCAAACCAAAGGGTCATGCATAATGGAGATCCTTTATTTTTCTTGTTTGATGTTATAGTTTATGTTGATGCACGCTAATTGCAATCGCACTGCACAACGAAACCATATTTTATGTACCTGGACATGTAAAACTTGGCAATGTGAAACTGTACCAAAGATCCTTTGTTTATGGAAATCAATAAAAAGAAATTAAACAGCTTTTTGTGTTTGCCACATGTACTGCTTTAAATTAAAGACTTCATAGCATTACCCAGATCCCCCTTGTGGTGGTTCGGGAGCATAACCAGAAGACGTTTGGAGCAATGTTTAAAGTATGGCTGGCCTGAAGAGCATAGTACGGTCCGCAAAGTACATGACGGATCTTCACACATCTAAAGTGTATAGTGCTTTTTAGGTCTCGCCTGGTATCGCGTAAGGGATCGCTCAGCGAGACTTATGTAGGGGCTTCCGAAAATGCTCCCAAAGGCTTCCCAGGCGGATCGGGTGGCGGTTACGCGCACAACCACGCGCATTCCATTTGCCACCAGCTACTTCCTGCGCGTGCGCTGTCTCACGCATTCAGAGAGATTTAGTAAGGGGCACAAGACCTTAGGAATGCGGTTTATGGCCAGTGCATGTGAGGCATTCAAGCGCGAAGCTGGCATCTGGCATCGGACTTGAAAGCAGCAGACTGCTTTCGCCACAACTTTCGTTATAACTCACACCCCATATGCTCGTTCCCTCCCACCCTTCCTTTGATGTCCGCTTTTCTTGTTGTTTACAAACCACGCCACACACTACCGCACGCCACACACTGCTGCATTACACACTGCTGCATTACACACTGATGCACGCCGCACACTGCTGCACGCCGCACACTGCTACATGAAACACTGCTGCACGCCTCACACTGCTGCACGCCACACACTGCTGCATGCCGCACACTACCGCACGCCACACACTGCTGCGCACACTGCTGCATTACACACTGCTGCATGCCGTACACTGCTGCACGCCACACACTGCTGCACGCCACATACTGCTGCATGCCCTGCACGCCACACACTGCTGCATGCCACACACTGCTGCACGACGCACACTGCTGCACGCCGCTGCACGCCACACAGTGCTGCATGCCTCACACTGCTACACGAAACACTGCTGCACGCCACGCACTGCTGCATGCCACACACTGCTGCATGCCACACACTCCTGCATGCCGCACACTGCTGCACACCGCACACTGCTGCACGCCACACACTGCTATACGAAACACTGCTGCACGCCACACACTGCTGCACGCCACACACTGCTGCACGGCACACACTGCTGCACGCCGCACACTGCTGCATGCCACACACTGCTGCATTACTCACTGCTGCATGGTGCACAACACTGCTGCACGCCGCACACTGCTGCACGCCGCACACTGCTGCATGCCGCACACTGCTGCATGCCGCACACTGCTGCATGCCACACAGTGCTGCATGCCTCACACTGCTACACGAAACACTGCTGCACGCCACGCACTGCTGCATGCCACACACTGCTGCATGCCACACACTCCTGCATGCCGCACACTGCTGCACGCCACACAGTGCTGCATGCCTCACACTGCTACACGAAACACTGCTGCACGCCACACACTGTTGCACGCCGCATACTGTTGCATGCCACACACTGTTGCACACCGCGCACTGCTGCACGCCGCACACTGCTGCACGCCTCACACTCCTACACGAAACACTGCTGCACGCCTCACACTGCTGCACGCCACACACTGCTGCACGCCACACACTGCTGCATGCCACACACTGCTGCACGCCGAACACTACCGCACGCCACACACTGCTGCGCACACTGCTGCATTACACACTGCTGCACGCCGCACACTGCTGCATGCCGCACACTGCTGCCCGCCTCACACGCCTACACGAAACACTGCTGCCCGCCTCACACTGCTGCACGCCTCACACTGCTGCACGCCACACACTGCTGCACGCCACACACTGCTGCACGCCACACACTGCTGCACGTCTCACACTGCTGCACGTCTCACACTGCTGCACGCCACACACTGCTGCACGCCTCACACTGCTGCACGCCTCACACTGCTGCACGCCTCACACTGCAGCACACCTACCAGAGTTGGCTGCAATAGATCAGCTATTTTCTTCATAACGAGCGAAATGAGAAAATGAAAGGCTGTTAAGTACTTTCCCGTTGTGTTTCGACTGCTGAGCTTCAAGCGTGATTTGGTGAATGGCTTTGAAATATTCTGCTGCAGGTTATGGCAAACTGCAGTTTCTTGTTTTAATGACAGATAAGCAGCCCACTTCACATACACACACACGCACACCATTCGTGCATGCACACACACTCCATCACACTTCCAACACACCTGTGCTCTTGTCACTGGAGAATTGTGCAGCTGCAAAATAAGTGCATGCATGCGTACCATAGAGTAGAAAGGTTGCTTGGTGACAACCCTGCCATTTGACCCGCGACACTTCCGCGCCATTTCCTGCTTTGGAAGTTTGTTATAAAAAATGCGCGATTCGGACAAATCACTACATATCACTGTCTCCGAACTAAAATTGCTGCATTGGCATAGCTTTTCAATGAGACAGCAGGAGCATTGGCGCTGGGGCACGTTGGTCTGGGGAACGGCGGCAGCCTGATTATTGGTGCATTTTACTGCACGGTCAGCGGGAGTAGAGGGTGTGGGCACGCTATTCTCTTCCGGCTCATGAGGGCCTGTGGCACGCGCTACACCACTGAAATATGCCTAATGTTATATAACAGTGATTGTGTGATGTAATTTAATGTAGTCCAATTTGCTCAGTGCGCCATTCAGTAAAGTAATACTTATATGGTCCCTCCCCCAGTCTAATCAAGGTTTCTAAAATCATGTATCAGTAAGATATCACAACAATCTTACAGTGTAAACACTTCATGTTCAATATATAAAACTCTCCATGTTCTTTGAAAACAGCCGATCTAAACCGTCTATTTTAAATAAAGTAAAAAAATAGATGACATAAAAACAACCATTAATTGCAGTCCAAACACAAACGATTGGAAAAAATACATGCACATTGAATGGTACAGAAATAAAAACACAGACTGAAACCCAGTTCCCTCACAGATACACATACAATTACAGACAAGCTGAAAAAGTTCTAAGCTTCGAGACGCCTGCATTCACACACTCGCCACAGACGCGCACACCGAGCATATAACCTAACGCACTCATACACACGCATTCACACACAACCCTAAAAGCAGCGTGTTTACATTGTGCCCTATGCGGCTGACACGTTCCTTTTTACAGAAGAGATAATACTGCAGACGATTTACAGGCACCTCATCCAGACCTTGGTGTATTACAAATAGAAAGCGATTTAAGGGAAGGAAATTCCGTACAGCAGAAGATTATGCAGTGGTAAAACAATGTGTCTTCTCACTCATAAATTATAGACTGGTTGACTAAGGAAACAATTTATTGAAAAGCGGTCTACCCAGACATCCTTTCCTTCACAAATCAGCCTAAAATCAGCCTAGGAAATAAACTGTACAACTATACAACTTCACTACTCGCAATACTAGCGGGAGACTGGAGGAGGTCGCCGGGGGTGGGGGGGGGGATTACACTTTACAAAAGAAAGCTAAGCTTACCAGACCAGGTCCGCGCGGCGCCTCTCTGCTTCTCGGCCGGGTCCCGTTGGCGCCTCTTCTAAGGAACAGCACTGGTTGGCAACACCTCTAAGCCAATACTGACGCTGCTCCAGCAGCGCAAGCATTGGCTTGGACCAGGGTGACTCACCGCCCGCCTGCCCATTAGGAGACCGAGGTTTAAGCCTTTTCTCAACCCTCGCTCTCCTAATGGGCATGCGCCAGCCACAGCAGACAGTAGTGCGCATGACTGGGCACGGAGCGAAAATTCGCCTCCTTCACCCAGCATGCGCACTGCTGCCTTCTGTGCGCTCTGCGCCACCCCTGGTCTGCTGCATCATGTCAGTCACTCAGCAGCATGACGTCGGACCGCCCTCCCTCTTCAGAATCTGAAGGGGGTGGGCAGTCCGAGTTCATGCTGACTGTGACTGACATGATTGTCAGAAAATTCTCCCTCGACGCCGAGGGAGCTGCCGGACGGTGCGGGCGGCTTGTGGGGCAACGCCCCAGCGCCCTTTATGGACGCACCGCCACTGTGCTGCATGCCGCACACTGCTGCACGCCGCTGCACGCCACAGTGCTGCACGCCGCACACTGCTGCATGCCGCACACTGCTGCACGCCGCACACTGCTGCACGCCGCACACTGCTGCATGCCGCACACTGCTGCATGCCACACACTGCTGCACGCCACACACTGCTGCACGCCACACACTGCTGCACGCCGCACAATGCTACACGAAACACTGCTGCACGCCACACACTGCTGCACGCCACACACTGCTGCACGCCGCACACTGCTGCACGCCACACACTGCTGCACACTGCTGCATTACACACTGCTGCACGACACTGCTGCACGCAGCACACTGCTGCACGCCGCACACTGCTGCATGCCGCTGCATGCCCCACAGTGCTGCATGCCTCACACTGCTACACGAAACACCGCTGTACGCCACACACTGCTGCACACCGCACACTGCTGCACACCGCACACTGCTGCACGCCACACACTGCTGCACGCCGCACACTGCTACACGCCGCACACTGCTACATGCCGCACACTGCTGCACGCCGCACACTGCTGCACGCCTCACACTGCTGCACGCCGCACACTGCTGCACGCCGCACACTGCTGCACGCCGCACACTGCTGCACGCCGCACACTGCTGCACGCCGCACACTGCTGCACTCCACACACTGCTTTTATGCGAGTTTATGCTACTGACGTTGTAAATGACAATGCCTTTTATTTGTTTTAAAACCAAAACATAAATAAAAGGCATTGTAATTTTACAATGCCAATAGCTCAAACTCTTATAAATGCGAGACCTATTGCATTGCAAATGCTTGTTCTGCTAGTGACTGTAACTGAGGGGAAAAATGAAGGTACTCTTTAAAGACCATCCATGAAAGTCTTAATGATTGGAATTTTCAAAATGGACAGATGTGTATTTTGTAGGTGTGCACCAACTGTTGATAGATGAACGTGTACCCAATTATAAACGAACTCTGTTTTCTGAAGGAATCGCTGATGGTAGACCATGTTTTGGATAGTCGCTGCTAAGGGCCGAATGTTGTTGTCAGTGCAGTAAATTACAAATCGTTTCTATTTAGTTTCATAACATGCACATGTAGTGGGTGTCCAAGCTTCTTTACAACTTGACAAGCATTCTTCTGGTAGCTGCAAATATTTAAATTCTAGGATCTAAGGTGGCAGACTACAAGACTGAGTATTTGGTTGGGATGCAATAACTGATCTTGATGCATATTAAACAAGCCTGGGCAGGGGTGTAGCTTTCCGTGTATGTGAATGGATAGCTCCAGTAATAGAGTTCCATTGTTGGCTTGCCTATGCTGAGGGAATAAGAAATGGCGTCCGAGTCACTGGATACATTTTTCGCATTACATACAAAATCAGTGGCAGAGTGGGAAACGTGAGCAAATAGCCCTGGTCAACTTATCCAAAGGACATTGCCCAGGCTCCATGAGTGTGAGTACCAGGACGTGACGTTTTGACATTCTGGCGTTTTGTACGTGGCTAACGGGTACACTGTTCAAGCCCCACAAAAATTTGAAGTAGTAGTTGAGAACTTGGGAGTTGAATTTTCCATTTGTGAGATTGGTGATGTATTCTGTTTAGGAGACCAGCAAAGTGTTGTCCACCCCGGAAGATGCTCTGCTAACAAATGTTTTAGTGGCAGAGAGCCAAATGGCAAACTGGTTTGGCAAGGCTGGACAATTGTAGGGATTGTGTGCCGCCTTGTTTTATTTATGTAATGCATAGCGGTCATATTGTCTGTTCAGAGTAGGATCACTTTATTGTGAAGTTTGATCTGAAAGGCTAGAAGATCCCCCTGTACCACTTTGAACTCCAGCACATTGATGTGGAGGAGACATTCTTACAGAGATTTTAAATGGCAAGATATGACTGTAGAGGACACATGAGTAAATTGCATTAGGGAGCAGAGCAATACATAACACCATCATTCCGCACAGTTTCATTAACATTTTCGTTTTCAGAGGACTAAGCGTCTGATAAAAGGAAAATGTCATCACTCTCTCAATTGTGGGGTGAACCTTCCTGTGACTGCATTGAATATCGCCCACAAATGCATTTGCTGCACGACTTGCCCACCCTGACTTGTCCCCTTTACCAGCCAGTCAACCGCTCAGGGAAACACATAGATTTGGCTGTGCCGTAAAAATGCACGCCATTAGTGCTAGACTTAAGGAGTTGAAGTGACCGCAAAAGGTAGGACTTTAAATTGGTAATGTGTTCCTCTTACCACACCTGAGGTACTGGTTATGAGCCTGGTGTATTGGGATGCTGAAGTAGGCGTCCTTGAGATCAAGAGTACCCATGTAATGTCCTGCCTTAGAAACGGGATGATATTCCACTGAGCTGCCATTTGGAAGTGGTTGCATGTGATGTTGAGTGCTATCAGACCCTAGAATGGCTGCAATGTTCTGTTCTTTTCGAGGATGAGAAAGTACAGCGTACACACCCTGCTTCCGTTGGTTTGCCAGAAGTCTCTCTATTTACCCTTTAATAGGACTGCTTGATCCTCTTATATTAATAGTTTACAGTGTTCCTTGTTGATTTTGTGAGACTGGGGATGGTGATTTGGAGGGGTGGTGTGAAATTCCAAGCAGAAGCCGTGGGCAGTAATTTATAACACCCACTGATCTAAACTGAAGATTACTTTGGAGGGTAGAAGTGTGTGGGCGGGGGGGGGGGTATAATCCAGCCTCCATCACACTGTTTTGCGTGGTCGGGGAGAGTATTAGGAAGGTCATTGTTTGCTGGTCAAGGTACGTCTACCTTGAGCAGTGCCGGAGTTGGCCAGCCATTGCCAGAAAAAGCTCCTCGGGAATATTGGCTGCATAGTGGGTGCATTGCAGCTCCCTCACTACAGAGCATACCCTGGTGGACCCAGGTAATGTCCCATAGTGGCTCTGAGATCTGGGTGAGGCCAGTGGGGGCTGCATCTGCTGAAAAAGTGCATGGATAAATGCATACAGCCTTCGTGGAATAAGTCGGTCTGCGAGGTGTTACCTGGAGGTCGCGATGGGTAGTGACAGAGCTGCCAAACACTCACAGTCCAACAATAATACCTAAATATGCCACTCTCTGTGGTAGAGAAGACACTGTACAGGAAGTGAGGGATGAGCGTAGACAAAAAAAGAGCCTGGAGCCTTCACCATCAGCTATTATGAAAGCCCCACAGGGAACTCGAGCAGCTCTTTAAGAGAAAATAGACACTGTCATGATAGAGGATAACCTTTTGAGGACAGACATGCGGAAAGTTGTGGACCGATTTACGGAAGCAGAAGACCAAATGGCAACGCTACAAAATAAAGTCAAAACCTTAAAAGCTATAGTTACCTCGCTGTCTACCCAGACCACCAGAATGGGGAACAACTTGAGGATGCAGAAGGGCGCTAAAGGTGCAAGAACCTTAGATTTATTGAATATCCTGAAAGAGTGGAGAGACCCATAGCTGATTTGTTCCTAGAGGAGTGGAATACAGAAACGTTGCAACCTTACAAAATCCTCTCAGAGCGAGCCCACTGGTCACTGGTGGTGCCGCAGCATGGGGCTCCCCTCCCCCCACCCTCAAGTATTGACTGCAAGACAAACCATGATACAATCTTGCAACATGTACCCAAGTCCGGGCCACTGTGGTATGAAAACTCCTCGATCCTGGTCTTCCCTGACTACACTTCAGGACAAACAGAACACTTTCCTGGCCATAAAACGAAAGTTGAGAGACTTGAACTTTCAATACAGCCTTTAATTTCTGGTTAAACTCCACATTTAACACGAGGGAAAGACCCAATACGTTACCACGCTGGACACTGCATGGGAATGGCTGGAAACCGTAGGGACAGGCAGAAATAAGGAGTCTGCCTCAACACGTAAATCAATGCTACTGTTGTGAGGCAGACGTGGCCCCCAGAGGCAGTGGGCCTCTCATTGAATGGAGCATCTGGAGAAACTCTGTTGGAAATGTGGTACAGCCTGATGGAATGTTGAGAGAAGCTTCGGGGGACTCGGATAGAGACAGACCACCACTTGTAAACACTACTGATTCAAGGCTCAAAACGGACGCTGTTCATGACAAAAAAACCTTCCCATTTTTACATTTGCAAATGACCTATCTAGAGAAGGCCATTAAAAAAATAGGGTTATTGTTGATATGCCTAATGGGGCCTAAGTATGCACTAAACATTCTCTGCTGGAACAGCAAGGAGATGTACAGTGGGGTCTAATTATGGGCATATGAAGAAAATTGATCAGCATGGATGTGCTGTCATGCAACCTGTGTTGGGTAAGCCAAAATAGAATCTTGTGTGTAGAATGCTGAAGGACATACACCTCCAGTTTGCACTGTTCCACTCGGTGCCTGTGTGGTGGGGTGTGACAGAGGTAGCCGGGGAGAAGACTTTGAGAGGGGGTGGTGTTTAATGTTTCTTTTCCCATTTTTCCCTTCTCCTTACACTGTTTATTGAAGCTCTACAATGCTACTCAGGGGTAAGTACAGGGAGTTTGGTTGTTTCACAGTTCTCTGTCCAGGGTTGGACAGGATTACATACCCCATAGACTATTTGCTAGAGTAAGTCACATACAATGAGAGATCATGGGTTTCAATTACAAAAAGTCATGCTTCTGATAAAGACGGGGACAAGACCGAGATATGGGAAGTATTTATATAATGTTAACTTGTAATGTCCATGGACTTATAACTTCACAAAGCGCCACAGGATATATTCCAGTCTTATTTGGTATGGGGCCAGCATAGCCCTCTTACAAGAAACACACATATGTGGGAATGATATACCTAAGATCTGTACAAAATGGAGTCAAGTACATGCAACTTTTTACTCTAGATATGCTAGCTGGGGTATGAATCTGGGTGGCTCCTGATGTCTCGTTTCAACAGCAGGACATTGTGGCAGACACGTAGGGCAGATAATTTACCCTAGTGGGCATGTTGAAATCACAGAGTATGTGCTTGGTGAACGTATATGCCCCTATTGTGGATGGCAGGATATTCTTTGCCAGGTTTATACAGGAACTGACCCCATACATAGAAGCGGACATTCTCTGGGCCAGTGATCTGAATTGTGCATTACACAGTGGACTGGATTGACATCCACCGAGGGAGAGTGTTAAGCCCAATATGACCAACAGTCTAGCTAAGGTCATGAAGGGTTTGGGACTGATAGATCTGTGGAGGACCCCACACCCAACTCCTATAGTATACTTGTGCTACACACACCTCTGGCACAATTAGCAGACTGGATTATTTTCTGATTCACTTCCGTCACAGCCACAAATACAGAGGAGTACCATACTTAGCAAGGTATTGGTCAGGCCACTCTCCCCTAATACCCATCTACGTTGCATAGGAAATGCCCAAAGCGCCACGGGGGTGCTTACATGTTGAAGCCCTGGCAGATGAAATATTTTTCCAATGGCATGCTGACACCCTCTTGCAATACTTTACTTTGCTAACTCAAACACAGCAAGCAGCAAGGCATTACAATGGGAGGCAATGAAAGTCGTGATGTGTGGGAAATGCATGGCCTGAATATATGAGTGAAAAAAGAACTGGAACAGTCCTTGCGGGAGGAAAAAAAATGAAAGAAGTGGAAAACTCCTTGCCTACTGGCCCACAGAACCCTCCACTCTGGACGACACATAAAAACTCCCTTATTGACACGTGGAACATGTTGGACAGATTTATTACTAAGACATACCGGCGATGGCTGTACGGGGAAGGGGACAAATTTGGCGTGTTACTGGCATGGATGCTTAAGAGAGAGGCTTCACACACACCTGTATAGAGACTCCGAGATGAACTTCTCACACAGAAGGTTATCAATGGACTATTTTTCCAGCACATATGTGACATGTAGGCGCAGCGCCAAAACGCGGATTGACACAGGATAGCCTCCTACAATGCTGGCCTCCAGCAGCGCTGACTGTCCCCTGATAGATACATTTTTATTGTTTCAAGTTATTTAAAACCAGCACAATATAACAGACGCCTATAGGAAGACCGTTAAAACAGCAAGCTGTCAGAAGATGTCTTGTTTAGCTTAATCATGCTTGTGTCTATCAATGTTGTACATCCTAAAAGTGCCTGTGCCTTGTGTCTTTAAAATCTGATTCTAAAACAGAAAAAGAGAAAGTTCTGCTTCTTGAAAAGGGCTGCCAGTAACACAAGGGTCATTAGAGAGCAGGAGCCGATGGTGAACACCCCCAGTGATAAAGGGTCATAGGCCATGGAATAAAATGGCGACTACAATCATAATGAGTTTAATAAAGTGCATATTGCAGTGTTTTGTATCCTGTCGATTTTGACTCACTCTGTTCCTTGCTGTCCTGGAGCTGCCTGTTCTGGAGCTGGTTACTGCCATGCATGAGGAATTTCCTGTGACTTCACCCTCCTCCGGCACACTGGCCAATGAATAAACAGCCGAGTGTAAACAAGTTGACTATACTAAGGTGCACTTGCCATATTGTATGACATGTTTATTTTGGCTTGCTCTATTACCAGCTGTCCTAGGTCAGGTAAATCGTGGAAGGCCAGTTGGTGCCATATGCAAGGCGATTGTATTTAGTTTCTCAAGCCCAGGCGACTCCTATTTAGTCAACAAGTTTCTTTTATACTAAAGAGACCTGTGAGCTAAGTGCAGAAAGCAATCGGAATGTGCAAGACGATTTTATTTAGCTTCGCACGCCCAAGTCATTCCTATTTAGTCAACAAGCTTCTTTTAGACTGAAGACACCAGTGAGTGAAGTGCAGACAGCGATTAGATTGAGTTTGATAAAGTGCATGGTGCAATGTAATCTGACATGTTATTTTAGACAAGCTCTATCGAGGAGAGACCAGTGGCTAAAGTCCAGGCTGCACTCAGTTTGATTTTGATAAAGTGCAAATACGACCACATGTGGAGGGTCGGCTGTGAATTAACCCGACTAGACAAGGCCTGCACTGACCTGGCCACTGTGTGCCACAAATGGCAATGCCTCATAGGACACAACTGGCTGTTGTGTTCCGAAGGTCCAGTTAAACGCTCACATTTATGTTCTTTTAAGGGAATTATTCTACATCTGAGTTCTTTTTGAAGGCTGGTTTCAGGGGGCTGGATAGATATAATGCTTCTCCCTCTTCTTGGTACAAGGTCTCACACAAGTTGGCATAGACCTTTCATGAAAGCTCTTTCCTGTGTTCGTCTCCAGATTTATTTTAGCAATTTTGGCCAACAATTTTGCGGTTAGCTTTGGAGTCAGATTTTGTCTGAAGATGTTTTGGGCTCCAAGGGATTCTATTGCGTTCCTCACATAGGGCTCCTGATGAAGATTTTTAGGTCTCGCCTGACCCAGCGCATGCGCTGGTCTGGCGAGACTTATTGTGAGGGCTCCAAAAAGTGCTACCAGGCCAGCCTAGAGCTACATTGCATGTGCGCGGGCGCGCACGCCGCGCTTTACAGCGATTACTTTCACTTTCGTGGCCGCACGGCCGCTTTGATGTTTGATCGCGATCACTTTCACTTTTGCGGCCGCTTGGTATAGCCAATAGGTCTCGCTTTTGGGACCTTATAAGTATTTAGTTATGCAACTGTTGCATGGCTAAACACTTATAAGGTCCCAAAGGCGAGACCTATTGGCTATGCCAATGCTTGTTTTTTATCTTACATGCCTTGTCCTATCTTTAAGGGGTCCTGTGGGGGCATCCTTGAGCTTTGCACAGTATCTCAAGAACCGGGCTTTCAGCATATGCGATTAATTACAAAGGCAGAATTCCAGCCCTATTTGGACCACGGTGCAGCGTCAGCCAAGTTGACATGTATAGCATCTTGTTTTGGCTTTGTCCAGCTATGTCCAAGCGTGGTCTTTAAATATCAATGAGCCATACGTGAGAGCTGGCATAAGTTTGGCATCGATTACAATGCCAGTGAGGTCGGACCGCACATATTTTTTTGCCAATTTTATGAAGCTCGTTTTTGGGGGGGGAAGTTTACATAGCGCAAACTTGAGCGGAAGGTATCAGAGCGCTTTGCATGAGCACCAGCTGCATTACAGACACATTCATTTTGGTATGCACGGGGAGATTAAGTGATTTGCCCAGAATCACAGAGTGTTGAGCATCCCTGCCGAGACTCGAACCCAGTTCCCCAGCTTCGAGGTCAGACCACTCTAGCCATAAGGCCTCAACCTCTCGTTCATTGTCATGGGCAGGGCAGTTTCTTTTAGGCTGGAAAGTTACATGAGAGCCACGCCGATTGAAGTAAACGCCTAGATATTGGAGACTCTACACTTTTTCCAGAATCACATTGTACATAGATAATTTAAATTTGGTGGTCAGTTGTTTCTAGCTCCCCATACCATGATTTTTGTTTTGCCGTGATTAACTGTGAGTTTGTTTTACTCGCAATAGAGTGAGTGCCTCAAGGATCGTTGAAGCCCTACTGCTGTATGGTCGAATAGCGTATCTTCTGCGTACTGGAGGCAGTAAATGTTTGAGCCAGCGAATTTGTGAAGAAAGACGCGGGCGGAGGCCAGCTCTTTATTTATGTCCGCCTGGTAAAGGTTGAACAGAAGTGGGTCTAGGATGCATCCTTGTTTTACACCAGAGTTAGTCCAGATCTTATGGGTTGTGACTCTGTTGGTCGGGATATTCACCTTTACCCAAGTCCTGGTGTATAGGCTTCTAATGGCTCTCAGTAGATTTTTCGTGATTCCCCATTGGACAACTTCTGCCAAAGTATCTGCTGTCCACTTTATCGGATGCGGTGGTAAAGACGATGGGAGAGACGTAAACTGGAGGGGACTTTATTGAGGTTAGCAGCTTTGATCAGAGGTGAAAATGATCAGGTTGTCCTCTGTGCCGTGGCCTCGCCAGAAACCAGCTTGAGTGATGGGTATTAGGGCCTTGGTGTTGGACCATTCCTCTAGCTCCTTGTTCAGGATTTTTGCAAAGCATATGCGCTTAACATCGAGGAGGGCAATGAGCCTAAAGTTGGCTGGATTGTTACTTGCGCCTTTTGAGTGGTTTGGAGGTAATATGGCACTTCTCCAGCTGTCTGGCACTTCATTCCCCCAAATGCAGCTCTTGATAAGCAGACTTAGCAGGGCGGCCCAGTACCCTGGTACGGATTTGAATATTCTTGTGGGCAGGCAGTTTGGTCCTGGGCACCGGCTACTCGGAAAGAGGTCAGTATACATGTGATTGAGTCTTTGCAGGCCAATGATTCACCCCATTGTACCAGGTTTTCGCTGAGGCAGTCCACTTTTTCATCTGGCAGGGGCTCAGGACCAAAGTACTTTATCAACAGTATTGTACAGCTTGGAGATATAGTCCGTCCGCTTGGGGGCAGAGGTGGTAGGGAGAACTTTAGAGTTATTTTCACTTGATCTCTTGTGGACTAGTCCCCAAACTTTTGCAGAGTTTTTTGTTTTTCAGACCTAGTAGAATTCAATCCACGCTGTTTCTTTGTTGTGTCGGGTAATTTCCCATGCTTTAGTTCTGTAGGCCTTCCTTGCCTTCCGGATTTCCTCCGCACTTAGGGAAGTGGCTCTGTTTTTACAAGCTGTTCTCAGGAGCTTGTTCAGTTCTCTCTTGGGAGTTCTCAGCGCCGGGATGCAAATTCCTGTTTGCGAGCTTCCTGCCAAAGGATCCTTGTCAATGAATTTGTCAATTGACTTTGCCAGGAATTGCACCCACTATACGGGCGGCGAGGATGACTTTCAAGCCCCTTGATGTAGGGCTTCTCTTAGCTCATTCATGTTTGCGGCTGAGGGAGTTGTCGACCATTTTATTTTTTGAAGCTTGCTAACACCCTCTTCAGTGCCAACTGTTTGGATTTGTGGAAAACTAGAAGTTGCCCTGGGGAGAGCACAAGTTAACCTTGCATGGTCGCTGGTCAGTGTGTGCTTGAATGGGAAGTTACTTGCCTGTATAAAATGCTGCATGGATGTCCAGATGTAATCTATTAGTGAAGCACGCAAACTCGTTGCATGTGTGCAGGAAGAGGGTTGCTCCAGAGCCCCTCTACCACTTAGGGTTCTGAGGCCCAGAGTGTTGAGAATTGAAGCAAATTTCCCGCCGTCCTTGTCCTCATTGTTTTTCCCGAGGACTATCTCCGGAATGTCCCAAGCAATATGTTCCTCTGGTTGCCAGGGGGAGACTCCTCTGTGTCTAGCAGAAACATATTGAAGTTGCCCCCCAGGACCCACTTGTTAGCGTGATGCTGTTGCCTTAGGGTTTTAATGGTTGTTAAAATTTCTCCAGTGGCTATTTTTTCTTAGGCTGGGGTGTTATGTAAATATTTCCAAAGAGTGAAAGTGTCTCCCTGCCATGCACTGTGCTTGCAGTTGTTACTTTCACAAGGATAAAGGACCCCATGCCACTTGCGAGGACTCTTTCTTTGGGCTCCAAAGTTTTGTGCGTCTGTATAGAGTCTCCTCCCGAGGGGAGTCCCCCTTTGGTTGACGGTTCAGTCGCTGAAGAAAATTCATTGTGGTCTTGCCAGGCTATGGTGGCCGACTGCCAAGTTTCCTGTAGATAGATTATATCCTTTTTATGGATTTCTTCCATTGGTCAGTCACTCAAGAGGGTGTTTAAGACACAGATGTTAAAAGAACAGAATTGCAAGTCGCAATTATGTGTTTGTGGTATTGGAATTGATGTTCCTTTGCAACACTCTATGGTTTGTTGATCTTCAGTAGGAGCTCCCGGACAGGTAGCACACTTTTGTTGGCAACATGTTCCAGTGTGATTGGCTGTTCTATAGGTCATGGGTTTTGTGGGCCTTGGAGCAGCAGAGATCAGAGTCTCTCTGGCGATGCTGCTAGGTGTGTTTTTTGCCAGAAGCCAAGGATATACGCTTTATTACACTAATTCCCCATTCTGCCAAAGTAATGAAATGGCTCTCCACCCTGACTTTCTCCACATCTTGGAACCGTACTTTGGTAGCCTCATAGGCAGTGGTGTAGGAACGTGGGTACGGGTCGCCCTGGCTGTCATCACGGAGGGGGGTGACAAAATGGCAAAAATGTGTTTTAAACAAATCTTTTTGCCATTTTGTCAAGCCGGGGGTGATAAGAAATGTTCCGCACCGGTTCCACCTGACCTTGCTACGCCACTGCTCTTTGGGACTGTCCTTTTTACCAGAGATGAATGTAATGTAGACCAGGTCTTTAGATTCCAGGGACCCCAGCCCAGGGAGATCTGAGAGTATTTTAAGTAGATTACACCTCTTCAGGATGTCTTCCTGGCCGCGTCAGATGTATTCGGGGTGGAATATGAGAGTCTCCTCCAGGCTTTCTGATTCCTGTTGTGCGCAGTGGCGGTCCAGGGGTGTCTGCCCGATCTGTCTGCCCATCCCAGACCAGTGCAGGTTTCCACATTGTTGAAATTGGTCATCGGATTTATGTTTATTGGATATAACTGAGCCACCGTTACTAGTGAGGTATTTACCAGTGGACCCAACTGATGGCTGTTTCGCTCCCCACCAACAGTGGGGGAGGTATGGTTGTGTTGGGCCGGCTGAGTCTTTCTGTCTGTCTCCAGAATGTTTTGTCAGGTAAAACCATTCAGTTGGATTGCTGGATTATTGTTTTTAATGTTAGCTTCTGCTTCTATGGCCAGAGTGCTTCGACCAGCTGTGGTTTCCTCAATCAGATCCCCAGTAGTCGTCCTTCCTTTTGGGGCACTTGGTGGATTATTGCTTACCACAATGCCCCTTTCTGTGTTTTCTATCGCTCTTGTCGATCCAATATTTGTGGGAGTTTAAGTTACTTTGCGAGAAAGTTGTAAGTCCTGCTGTCCTGATCCGGCAAGTTCACTTTCGGGGGTAGAGGGTTGCCATTCTTTTCTTGTGCCCCCAAGAAGAGTTTCCGAATATGAGATAGAGTTCTGATTTTGACTGATATTTTTTTTTTCTTGTTTAGCCTTTTCAAACTTTTTCTGCTCTTTTTTGAGAGCTTGATTGAGGGTGTATCACCACTTACAAAATTGAATGATTCTATGCCTGAAGTGCCTACTACGCTCTCTTTGGACAGGAGGGTAAACACATTTTCTTTGAAGGTCAAGTCTGGGACGGAGACAGGGCATTGGGAGGCCAGTCCCTGTCGTTATTGGACAGTATTTCCAAAACGGATATTGGCCTGTGGTTATTGTTGCTCGCTTTTTACTCTGTCAATAAATCGGACATGACTCCAGACAAAGCCGAGATTTTTTCTAGGAGTAATGAGCAGGCACAAGGGTTGGGGAATTATCCGCCGACTGCTGTGCTTTCATTATGAGGGAGTTTAAATTTTCTAATCGTGTCTAAATATTTTTAACATAGTTTGCTAGGGATTGTAGTATTAGTATCTGTATGTCCAGTTTGTCCACATGCATAATGGTGGCCTGACTTCTACTTGTCGAGGTACTGTCTATGACTGCTCACTAACTCAGTACTTTTACACCTGTGATTTTCTCCGCATTGGTTAGGTTTTTAATGTTGGAGTCCCACTTTACTTTTCTGTGAGGGTTTTCTTAAGTAACCGCCCATTTTTAGGTGTCTGCACGCCATTGTGGTCAATTGCTCGTGTGGGATCCCTGTAGAATCCAACTTAATTTACTTGCTAGTGGGAAAGTCAGACGGGTCTGTTTTCTTGAGGAGCTCCTCATCCCATGAAATAGAGCTTCTCCAACTTCACAGGATATACTGTGTGTGTGTTGAGTGGTATTGAGGGCTTCAGTGTTTCTGATTTTGCAGCTGTGGCTTGGTCCCTGTTAGGCGTACCGGGTGCACTAGTATCAGTGCTCCAAACAATCGCAATTGATGCTGCAGGTTGTCTTTGGTTCAGTAGTTTCTTGAATAAAATTGCTCCCTGCTGGATCGATTATAACTTCTGGAGATAGGGGCCAGGGAGGTTTTGTAGGGTACCCCTCTGCCGCCCAATTTGTGACTTGGGGGGTGAGCGTGTGGCCTGTGCCCAGAGAGACTGCAGTTTGGGGTCTTCCCTTTTTGGAGCCACCACTGGCGGCAGTCTCCTTGTTGGTGTGTTGAGTCCCTTCCTTCCTTTCCTGGGATGTGAGTAGGCAACAGACTTCTTCCTCTGATAGAGGCAAAAAGCTCTCGCCAGCCACTTGGTGGGCATAATAATCTTAAACTGGGAAGCCTTTGATTGACTCAAGGTTTTGTTTGGTGGGTGATAAATGCAGATTGTGATCTGCGTCGAATGATCCTAAGAAAGGGCAATCGCTTCCAGGACCAGACAATTTAGTCTTTTTTCCATCATAATATGTTCTTATCCCCACCAGGGGACTTGCTGGGATCTCCATGATTTGCTTAAGAAGAATGTCTTGGCACCCCGTTTGTGGGCAGGAAATTCCCGGTTTTGTTTTGCCAGAGTTGGTTCTCACCCCTGATGCTGGTTGCTCTGGCTGTGCGGGTTTTCAGGAGTAACGAGCTCCTTCTGCGCATTTCAAGTGTCCAATTGCTACCAGGCAGTTCACAGGGAGGCTCTTGCTTCTGAGAGGGCTGTGTGCAGTGGGATATTTACTGAGATTGCTTACAGTTGCTGTAGATTGGAGCCGCAATGCACTGGACCGTCCTGCCCAGTCTAGTTGGTGCTAGTAGTGCGTCTCCAGACCCCCAACCCCTCGAGAGGTGTTGATCATCAAGTACCGGGGAGGAGGGGGGGGGGGGTGCACGAGCACGCTGGCCTTGGCTAAGTTGTGTGCTGCGTCGTGTGCACTGCTCCTGAATCTAGGTTCCCGGGGTCGAGGAGCAGACTGAGCTGAGGCACACAGCAGGATGGCTGAGGAGACGAGTGCTGGCGGCCCCTTTTACGGAGCATGATGGAAAGGCAGTCACTGGGGGTGTGGGGGTTGCTGGTTGATCCGGGGTATCAAAACTGAGAAGGGCTGCCCCACTCTCAACTACAGATATGGGAGAGATAGCTCGTACACAAGCCGCACCCAGCCTGGCTGGGCGCTTTCACGTGCACGGGGATCAGTCTGGGGGATCAACCCAAGTCAATAGGCCTTTAGGCCAGATGCAGGGCTCTCAGCTCACCCAGCATGCTTTCCCAGCACACCCGCCAGCACTGCACCCACACCGCCTTGCTGTTTCCTTCTTATGTGGGGCGGCAAGGAGTGCCAGAATGAGGAGGGAGCTGCGGGTCCTAAACAGGTTGCTGGTGGGCAGGCAGGTGCACACTTGTCTCTTACCTCGTGAGTCCGCGTTAGGCTTGTGCAGCGCTTCACCTTGGTTGGTGTAGTGAGCCAGTGGGCCACTACCATACAATGTAGAACCTTCACCCTCCCGGCCGGGCGCGGACAGGAGGTAATGAATAAAAGGGCAACTTCTGCTCGTGGAAGTTAGCCCACACCATTTCACTGAGTGTCGTGTGTGTTCCTAAGTTCTCCCCTGTAGGCCCCATTGACCCCCAGCAATGGCTGTGTCCCTTCCCCGCAATACCCCTCACCACATTGGCGATGAGAGTGAGAGGGTGCCCGGAGCTGTGGTGTGCTTGGCATCCTGCGGGGTGCAGGGCTCGGTGGGAGTGGTGATCGTGTCCCCGTTCCAGTGCAGCTGGCTGCGTGCGCTGGACTGCTGGGACAAGCAGCGCTCGATCCGCGTATCGGCAGAGACAGGTGAGAGGACGGTGGCGCTCGGGGGTGAGCGGGCGGCGTGTGGGCGCTGTTGCCCACCAGCGGATGAGGAGGATTCCACTGCACCGGCCTGCTCTGAAGTTCCGCGTGTGCACGCCAGGGCGGCCCGAGGACACATGCACGTGCGTGCAGAGAGGCCCTGAGAGGCTGCAAGCCCCCGCACAGTGTGGAAGTGCACCTGCAGTGAGCGAGGGCAAGGACCCCGCTTGTGAGGCTCCCAGTAACTAGGGGAGGATGGCGAGTGGCCACATCTCACTAAGCACTGGCACATACAAGTCTCAATAGTGCGTATACCACCCAAGGTCAAGAGAAAAGAAAGACTATACAGGAGACAGTGCCACACAGAAGGAGTCCCCGTTTGGGGGTGGGGGGGTGGGGGGTGGAATATAACTAGCAAGACCAAAGGCCAGGAAGAGCAGGGTGTACCAAGGAGTTTGGTGAGGAATAGAGCACGTGGGTGTGAGGACAATGTCTACTCCAGCAGGAAGTAATGCAGCAGGAGGCAATGGTGGAGGAGCACCACTGAGGTCGTGCCCAACATTGTCCGCACTGTTGCCGTTCAGCCAGGTAGCGGGTCCTGCCACCGCGGCGCCACAGTGGAGAAAGTGGGTCGGACATTTAGAAAATTACTTCCAGGCAGTCAAGAAAACAGATGGAGTGGTCAAGCGCTCTACCATGCTCCACATGGAAGGAGAAGAGCTATACAAACTGTTCCAGAACCTACCAAAGACTGGAAACGTGGATGATTGTGCTGCGGCGGTAGCTGCGCTGAATCGTCATTTTGACCCTCAGCTGAATCTGGATTTTGAACATTTCAAGATGCAACAGGTGAGGCAGCAAGATGAGGGATCTATGGACACTTTCTATGCCAGGTTGAGGAGGCTGGCGAGTTCGTGTACTGGCATCGATAAAGAGCTGGAGATCAGGGCGCAGCTGATCCAGGGTTGCAGGTCCTCGGAACTGAGGAAACTCATCCTACGTCAACCAGGCCTCTCCTTGGACGAGATTCTCGTATTAGGAAGATCGCACGAACTGGCAGATGCCAGGGCAGGAGAAATGGAAGTAGTGCTAGCACGCAAGTCAGAAGCCACTGCCACAGCGAGTCAGGGAGTGGTCAAGGAGGAACGCTTGGATGCGATACAAAGAAGTTACGTCCGAGGAAAAGGAGCAGCAGGTGGCCAACACAACAGAGGAGGATGCAACAACTGCGGATTGGAGAAGCACTCGCCAAGAGGATGCCTGGCACATGGGAAAACGTGCCTGAATTGTGGGACGCTGAGGCACTTTGCCAAAGTCTGTATGAGCCTAAAGTCGCCGGCGACAGGGAGTGGTCGTGGGCAGTGACCAAACAGAGTCAAGCAAGTGACAGAGGCGGGTGGACCGACCGCTGAGTTCGATGCTATTTGCCAACAGTTCCAAGCGCTGGATGACGAAGATGATGACGAGATATGGGTCGATTCATTCACAGGGAGGAGCAACAAGAAGAAATGACCGCCTCCGATGTGCCGGATCCGGGTTGGTGCCACCCCCATGATGGCGCTCATTGACACAGGGGCATCGGTGAACATCTTAGTTGCAGCTCATTACAAACAGCTTGATCCAGCTCCTCCGTTGATGCCCACGAGAGCGCAAATATACACATATGGAGGAGACACGCCGATTCTTTTGCAGGGAGTGATGGAGGTGGAAGTCAAACATGGGTACACCACAGCCCTGACAAAGTTCCACATCACAGATGACAGCGCGGGGACCCTGCTGGGCTGTCACTCAGCAGAAGACCTGGGACTCGTGATGTTTGCATGCCAAGTTCATCAGTCGCATGCCGAGAACATCATGGAGGAGTTCCCAGCACTATTTGAGGGCCTAGGTTGCCTGAAGGGAGTAGATGTAAAGCTGCACGTTGACAAAATGGTCTGGCCAGTGGCACTTTGACATAGGAGGGTGCCATTCCATCTGCGTCCTTTGGTGGAGGCGGAACTAGACAAGCTGGA
The DNA here is from genome assembly GCF_964204655.1 of Triturus cristatus. Classification (NCBI taxonomy): domain Eukaryota; kingdom Metazoa; phylum Chordata; class Amphibia; order Caudata; family Salamandridae; genus Triturus; species Triturus cristatus. Next base: position 949,663,645 of record NC_140583.1, on the reverse strand, counting down.
AAAAGCTGGTGTCATTGAGAAGGTGGAAGGGCCTACCCCGTGGGTGTCGCCATGGGGATAGCGCCCAAACCCAAGCAGCCTTGGGAGATCCGTCTGTGCGTGGACATGAGGTTACCCAACAAGGCAATCGGAAGGGAGAGGCACATCACGCCTACAATAGATGAAATCGTTACAGACATCAATGGGGCAAGGTGGTTCTCAAAAGTAGATCTGAACTCTGGCTATCATCAGCTGATGTTGGACAAAGCCAGTCGCAACATCACCACCTTCTCCACTCATGTAGGGTTGCGGAGATTCAAAAGACTGAGTTTTGGCGCATCCTCGGCAGCCGAAGATTTCCAGGATGCCATTTGGGAGGCTCTGTTGGTTTTGGCCGGCGTCATGAATGTCAGTGATGATGTGCTCATTTACTCAGACGTTGGAGGAGCACCATGAAAGATTGAGGGCCACACTCACGAGGCTAAGAGAATGAGGCCTTACTCTGCACAAGGAGAAGTGTCAGTTCTACGCAACTGAAGTCGAGTTTTTTGGAGCAGATTCTCGAAGGAGGGGTTACAGGTGGACCCTGCGAAGGTGGAAGCAATACGTACGGCTGCAGTTCCCCAGAACTCCACAGAGATGAGGAGCTTCCTCGGAATGGCAAACTACTGTGGTCGGTTCATTCCGCGGCTGGCCACCCCCGCAGAACCCCACAGGGCTCTGACAAAGAAAGATACCAAGTGGGAGTGGACCTGCAAGACCACCCAGGCATTTCAAGATGTGAAGAATACCCTTCTACAAGGGGCCACAGTTGCCTATTTCAAGCCAGGGAGTCCCACTGAGCTGATCGTCGACTCCAGCCCGGTGGGGTTGGGAGCTGTGTTGCTACAAGAGACAGACCGACATGAGTGGGTGCCTATCGCATATGCAAGCAGAGTATAAACGGCTGTCGAGATGCGCTACGCTCAAATAGAGAGAGAGGCACTGGCAATCCGGTGGGCCTGCAAGCATTTTGACATATACCTCTGTGGACACCAATTCAAAGTGATAACTGACCACAAACCGCTTGTACCGTTGTTTGGTGGATCAGCAAGAAATGGGCCACCGCGCATTGAGAGGTGAGCAGTGCAGCTGCAACAGTACGGCTTTGAGGTGCAGTACCGCCCTGGAGCCAACAACCCTGTGGACTACCTATCAAGACATGCGGTGGCTGATGGTCCTGGAGAGCAGAAAGAAGTGGATGAAGGGGCAGAACGCTATGTACGGCTTATCACAGAGCTGGCCTGCCCGAGGGCATTGTCAAAGGAAGAGTTGGTGGAAGCCACCTGAGAAGATGGATGTCTGACGGAGGTGAAAGAAGCCCTTAGGGGGCACAGTTGGACAAAAATTGTGGATGGAGTCCACAGGCTGACGGATGAAGAAAGGGAGAACAGGACAGGATTATGGCACTGCCGGGACGAGCTGAGTGAGAGTGAGGAAGGCCTGGCACTCTGGGGATTGCTCATAGTTGTGCCAAGGAGTCTGTGGAGAAGAACGGCCAAGTTAGCACACCAAGGGATCGCCAAAACCAAGTCCCGGAACAGATCCAAGGTGTGGTTCCCTGGGGTGGACAGGATGGGGGAAGAAATTGTGAGGGGCTGCCACTCATGTCTCATAACTGGGAGTGAACCCCCTGTACATCCAGTCATTACGGAAGATGCAAGTGCTGGACCGTGGATGAATGTGAGCATGGACTGCGGATCGTTCCCGGATGGGCGTGCTACGTTGGTACTAATTGACCAAAGTTCCCGGTGGTGGGGAAGTGGTGCGTTCAACGGCGTTCGAGCACATCAGGCCAGTGCTGGAGAAGACATTTGCCATGCTGGGGTTTCCTCACAAAATCAAAACAGACAATGGACCTCCATTCCAGGGGGAGGAGTTTAGAGAGTTCATGCATAAGCGCAACATCCGACACAGGAAGGTGACGCCAGAGTGGCCTCAGGCGAATGGAGAAGTGGAACGCTTCATGCGCACCCTTAACAAAGCACTGAGAATTGGGGTCGACTAGCAAGCGGATGTGGAAGGGTGTTTGCATCAGTTTTTGAGGGCTTACCGTCACACTCCTCACAGCACCACCAATATATGCTCCCCAAGTGACCTCATGATGCGCTGAGCGGTGCAGGACGTGGTGCCAGTCAGCAGCAGATGGGTTACGGGAGTGCTAGAAGTAGCAGCGGCACAGTACAAATGAAAGAGAAATAATGAGAGAGCCAACTGTGACAGGAGGGCAAAGCAGGTGGAAGTACAGATTGGTGATCGAGTAGTGATTAAGAGTCGCCAGCAAGGGTCGAAGTTCAAGACACCATTTGAAGAGAGGTATGGACAGTGGTTGGAATGAAAGGGACCCAGATCACAGCCAGAAATGGAAGGAGAAGTGTAGCATGGAATGTGTCGTGGTTCAAAAAAGTCTGGCCGACAGATGGCGCCTACGAGCCAGAGCCCCCAGCCTCGATGCAAGAAGCGTCCGGAGGTGCCGGTGGCAGCGGAGCCATGGAGGCGAAGGCTGAAACTGACATAGAACCTGCTGTTGCTGAGGAAGGAGGAGAAAGGATGTCGGAGGGAGAAACGAGCAATGCTGGAGGAGAGGTGTTGGTAGAGTTGCTGAGGGGGTATCCATACCGGCTACGAGACAACCCCAGACCGAGTCAGAGGCTGAGAGACTTTGTATGCTCCCACCGGGAAATGTGAATACAACAAACGGTGTGGAGAACCACATATATGTTGTGTGCTAATTTGGGTTGTTGAGAATTAAAGGTTAGGAGGGATGTAGTGGGCCAGTCGGCCACTACCATACAATGTAGCACCTTCACCCTCCCGGCCGGGCGTGGACGGAAGGTAATAAATAAAGGGGCAACTTCCACTCGTGGCAGTTAGCTCACACCATTTCACTGGGTGTCGTGTGTGTTCCTTAGTTCTCCCTTGTAAACCCCATTGAACCCCAGCAGAGGCTGTGTCCTTTCCCCGCAATACCCCTCACCACAGTTGGGGCTTTGGCAGTGGCTCTAGGCTCTGAGTTATTCCGGGTGAAGACCACCAGAGCCCCGGGCAAGTCCCTGCTGCTTGACCACTCGCTCCTCCTTGCTATGCTGCAGTGGTTCTCACCTCGTGCCACAAACTTTGCCCACCAGGATTCTACTTCCTGTATGCTGATTCCTCTTCCGTGTCCCCAGAGCAAAGGGATATATTAGCTGCCCTATTGAGTAAGGGAGAAATGAAGACACTAATTGATGACATGAAAGCAAAAACTCCTGGTAGGACCGATCTGCCAGTGCAATATAACCAGCAGAACAAGGGCCTCATAGCTGCCAAGGTTTCAGATTGCTAATGTGTGACATTTTCATATTGTTAGTGAACATATGAGTGACGTTCTACGACTATGATTGACACTTTCTCGCAAGCAAAATCCGGCATGAAGACAAGGGAAACATATAAGTATCAGCAATTACACCCACTTGAGCAGCGAGAAACTCTAAAATATTTAAAGTGCTGCAAAGCACCAGTGCACAACATAGTTTTCTTGAAGTTCGTGGTTCTTATTTATACTACTTGCAGGCAGACTGCTGGCAGTATATAACGAACGCTACCAAGCTAGAGATTTGCCTGCCTCCATGAGGGAAGCACAGATAGTTCTTATGCCCAAGCCAGACTGAGAAAGTTTTGTTGCATCGCTTATCTATGCTGCGTGCAGATGTTAAAATCCTAAGTAAGGTCCTGGTAAATCGTTGTTTTGATGTTCTTTTATTGCTCGTGAATAAGCACCAATGTTGAGTCATATCACATAGGAGCCATAATATACGCAAGCTGACTCATGTACTCTACATGGTGGACACGATGGATGACCATTACGCACTGACCTTGCGCGATCTTGAGCAGGCCTTTGACTGTGTCTGCTGGACCTATATGTGGAAAGTCCTGCTGGTAATGGGTCTTAGACAGGCTTATATTAAGTGATTTCCAAAAGACAGCCAGCAGTGGTGTTTCTGGACTGCATCGGTCAAATATGCCCCAAAAACTCAATCCTTGGAAATGTTTTCACAATATTAGGAGGGCAACCTAATTTCCTTGTTCACATTGAACTTTCCAATTCGAATTGCATGTATCTGTAGTCACTCTTTTGTTTTCAGTTACTTTCCATATCTCGTTTTTCAATTAATTTCCCTACATTGGTGTCTTTTTCAATAAAGTTCTTTTTATTAAGTAGCCAATTACATCACACTTAAAACCGACCCAGCCAACGCGTTTCATCCCTTATAGGAACTTCATCAGGGCAATTTGATTTTTCCTCTTTCTCAAAATTCTTCTTGTCCATTTATTCCCAGTTTAAATGTCTGGGCTCCTTTCAAGCAGCCTTTTGTCTTGTGTCCTAGTCCCATCCGATCGAACTCAAGTAAGTCCAGTTGTTATATGCCAGACCACTGGCCTGGGTCTGAACAGACCGCATAATCTCTGACCAATTTGGAATGGAATGAGGGACACAACAGGTTACTGGTGGACTTGATATGTACAGGCAAATGGAGCAGAGTCAAATTTGACACATTGGAGCGTGAATGGATATCCCTCTTATCGACTTGGATTATATGGCAGCCCACTTACAGAATGCTATCCACTAGCTTGATGAATGGGACAACTGGGAGAAAAGATTACTTGAAGGCACATATGAAGGGGACCCGTTGCTAAACCTGCTGATGAAGAGACAGGAAATCCCTTAACATGCAATCCAACATGTTTGTCACACATGGTACAGAGCAATTACAATGATCCTCAAACAACTCCCCTTTGCTCTGGAAGTGGCAATTTTGAGTATTTACCCAAAACTTCAGTAGACAGGCAGAAAAGGGGGTGCTGCTTAACCCTGGCGGCCTTATATTCTGACAACAGATTTATCACATTTGAGGAAATGCTGGTGGATTTTGAGATTGGAATTGGCCAGTTTTTAAAATATATACGACTAGCCCATTCAGCCAGGGGTATATGGACCTCTTTATCGGAGTCCCACCCACAAACGCACACAGACACTGTTATTAGCCCTCTCCCTGTGCAGATAACTGGTTTCTCATTTATATAGAGCATTGCAGGCTTAACTGGTTACAGACCTGAAAGTCTGCAACAGGTGGCAAGACTACTTTAAAGGCGAACCTACGGACAAAGAGTGGTTTGGGGTTTGCCAGGGGTGCAGACTGTGTCCAGTAATGCATGCTTTAAATTAATACAGTGAAATTACGTCCATATGACATACTACACACCAGTGAAATTGCACAAAATCTACCAGAGTACACGGGCAACATGTGGGAGGTGCCAAATAGAAGAATTCCTCCATGTTATCTGGTACTGCCCAGTCATATATGCCTGTTGGGTGGAGATAGCTTAAATAATAGTCAAATAAGTAAAAGATGGCACAACTGCCACACTAAAACAGTACATATTGGACATCCTTCCAAAGGTAGGGAAAAGGAAGCGCATGAAGAAAAGGTTTTTCAGGTTGGGCATCATACTGGCCAAGAGGCATATTGCCATACATTGGACAGAGTGCCTACCAGGGAGGCCTGGGTCTGTGACATGCTAGAATGGGAAGCGGCAGAAGAGTCACAAATGAAAAGGGGTTTGGTATGATGAAATGTTACCACATGACTTGGTCATGTGGGCCGAGATGATACAAGCCATTTCTAATCCACTGGGAACCAGATACTCGTGAGTTTTAAGAGGCAGCAGAAAACTAAAACTTGGCTTTTCTAACTGATCATGATGGAAACTCAGAAGACTGGGATGCATGTGGTATAACAGGGAGTCCACAAACTGTGTAAAAGTTTCACCTTGATAGAAGTGTCAAATGCCAGCTGTATGTAGACAACCCACCAATGTAGGCTTGTAAGAGACTTTGATTGCCAATCTTCTCTATGTTATGTTGTAGGGAAAGATGAGCTGGTATCTGGAAACCTGACCTAGGTTTGGTCATGCTGAGTTTGTAAGGGGTGTATCACTGCTGGACATGGGGTAAGCTAATACATTGATGTCACTGTAATGCCCATTACATTCTATGTAGCCTAGCCATGGTACAATTACCTGTAGGTCTTTCTTGTTGTACAATTCAATAAAATAAAATAAAACTTGCCTGAAGTCTGTGTTTGACTAATCCAAGTCACATCCGATGCTAGTGTTGGTGATAATGTTGCACCCCTCCACAATCTCCTTTGGAGTTTGCAGCATGCCACTGTGTTGTGGCCAACATTGCTACACACGACCCTCCAGCATCAATTTTCTTTCCCTCTTTGTCCGGAGTTAGGGTATCTTCTTTACTTTACATTAGGGCCTTTTTGCTGGGCAAGTAAAAGTATAAGCTGTCTTAAACTTCTTTTCCACCCATGGCCCTTGAACTCTGTTGAGTGTTTTGACATCACTTTCAGCACTGGTGAAAACTGGGTGCTCCTTTCACTCTTGTAAAGATTCTCTATGGAGAAATCCTACTCCTCCTTATTTTCTTCTACATGCAGTGGAACATTGTGTTGTGCTGCCGCTCTCACTATAACTGCACGGTACACTGAGGCATCACCAGGTTTGAAGCCTAGATGGGGGGTATAACTGTAAAGCAGATTCATCTTGAGTATCCACAATGTAATCATGTCAAGAGTTTGTCTGGTGTTCGGTGGGCCATGAACTCTAATATGTTGGCAATACATCCAAAGAGGGTTTGTTGTCTGAACCAAATTAGACAATGTGTAGAGACATTTGCAGTGGTGGAGTTGATGTGATGTCTGTTTTCCTCTTCTTTGGAATAGGCGAAGACATAAATTCATTCGATATGGCCTCCTCAGTCGTGAGCCTGCACTTCTTATGAAGTGGGGTCTCCAGCCTTATCGCCACTAAGAGCTACTTATGTTGAATGGAAATCATCCCGAGCTACTACTATTTAGTATAGTGAACACATCAAACCAGATTACATTAGTGACCACACTATGCATGTTTACAGGCAGTAAACATGGCCAGGCATAGTTGCCAGAAGTAATCTAAAAACGGCTTTGCCCATTTGGGATGTCTTGTCATGGTTAATACATAACAGCCATAGCTGCAGTGGTCCTGGCACCAAGGTAACGATGTTAATGATGCATCTCCCCAATGCCAAATGAATTATCAGTCAATAGCAGATTTATATTTATTTTGAAAATGCAACCATTTTCACCTAACATTAGCTAATGAGTTGTATAAATTCCACACATTTTTGCCTCAAATGCACTCTTTTCAATCTTGGTAGACATATATTAATTGATTCAAGCAAACATTTCTGATTTACTAGGCTGGACTGCACACAAGAGAGCTACTTAAAGGCAGCTGGAGAGCTACCGGTAGCTCACTAGCTACTGGTTGGAGAAGCTTGCTGTTTGGTCTGAAGGGAGTGTGAAACAATATGGCACATTTTAGGTTCGATATAAACATGTTGATTTCCTTTGGTAATGCTCAATCTAGTAGATACTCTAACCACAGATGCTTCACCTTTTGAATACTCACAGGTGCCAGACTGGATCTGGAAACTTTTCCAACAATAGAGCCTAAGAGAGAGCAAATGGTGCCGGTGAACTGTGTGGCAGCTCCATCCCACCCCCAGAAGTGACAGTGCAAAGTCACATATAGGCACCACCCCAATAGTTTGTTAGCCATTCCTTCTGGCCCCTCAGACATAGAGCAAATGTCAAATTGGAATGTCAACAGTAAATAATCTCTAAATTGGAACCTTATGAACTACCAGAGTGCACTTCACAGAATGGAGAGGAAAGCGGGCAGTGAGGAAGCTTTGGTTAGATGGAGTGTCACCCAAGTGAGCATACCAAATGTAAAGTAACTTGTACTTCTGATTGGTACTTCTAATTGCAGATTTCACACTAAATTGATGGATAACTGTGAGAAAGTGCCCTCTTTCTTGCATGGTATGCCCCCACTTTTTGCTAAATTGCTGAATGTACTTTGACTGAGTGTACCCTGGACTCCTGCCAATCAGGTGTCCAGGGCCTATCTTCCTTCCTTAAACACACAAACTCCAAATTGGAAAACCCTGGCCACATGTCAGCCCCTAGTAAATGGTACCCAGGGCCTTGTGACCAGGGAAGACCCCTAAGGGCTGCAGCACTCATTGTGCCACCCTTAGGGGCCCTGTACCCTTACACACACACACACACTGCCTTTGCAGGCTGAGTGTCTGGGTGCAGGACAAAATGAAGAGTCGACAGGGCCCACATCCCTGTGTGCCATGCCCAACACCCACACTGCCAAAGCATATGTCAGTCACCCCTCTGGCTGGGTGCCTTATGCCCATGGTGTGGGCACAGGAGCAGGAGCCCTGTGCCCCTACAGTACCCAGGTCCATTCCCGGGCACTGTAAGTGCAGTGCTGCCATTTAAGAGTACATGGTGCTGAGAGCTCGTCAAACACGAGCTCCACAGCACCATAATGGCAACACTAAAGACTGGGAAGTTTGGTATCAAACTTCTCAGCACATTAAACCCACACTGATGCCAGTGTGAGATTTAATGTACCAAGCACCCCAGAGGGCATCTTAGAGATGCCCCCTTACAACTAACCTACAATCCACGTCTGCTCTGAGGCTGCCCAGGCTGCCACACAGCAGACACGTTGCTGGACCCCTGGGTGGGAGAGCCCCTGCTCTCCCGGGCCTGCAACAATGCACATCCTGGGTGAGGTGATAGATCTCCTCCCCCAGGATGAGCAAAGGGAAGCTTCAAAGGCCTGCCGCCTCTAGGAGTTTCCCCAGGCCACTGCAACCCCCCACTCTGGCGGGAAGCTTGGCCGGAAACCCCATACAAGGACAGGGGATGTGCCAGCCTGCCAACCCCACCCCTCAGGTGGGGGAGGCGAGGTGAAGCACATCTCCGGGCTCTCGCCATCTTGAAGATGGGAGGCCCTACCCTATCAGGATTAGGCTACTGCCCCCCTCCCACAGGAGAGGGGCAGGATAGGGGGTGTACCCACTCCAGGACAAGGACCCATTGGTTCCTGGCCTTCACCTACCTGGAACGCCCCTAAATCTAGTATTTCGGGGCACCCTGAACCTTCCTTCCCCAGATTCCAGATTCCGAAACTACAAGAAGAGCGAGAAGAAAAGAAGACCTGCCCTGCAGCTGCAAAGGAGAGGGAGACACCAACTGCTTTGGCCCCAGCCCTACCGGCCTGTCGACCTCGGACTTGCTCCTGCTCCAAACCCGGCATCTCTTGTGGCCAGCAACCTCAGAAACCCCGGAGGACCTGGCTACCTTTGAACTCTAATCCCCTGGGACTCCCATGAGTAGAGGCTCTACTCAGAACCAACCTTTCACCCCTGGCAGCAGCCCGGAACCGCGATCCCAGCCCACTCTGCACCCGCCAAGCCTGGCCGGTGCCGGAGTGAACTAAACCCACGAGGACGACTCCACGGCGACTGTGACCCCGAGTCCGGCACCCAAGGACCCCCCTCGACTATCCTGAAGAAGCTTGCAGCCTCAGAACAGGGTGCCACCCCAACCGCGATCAACAAGAGGGTAAGATTTCCGACATCAAAAGGCACCCCTGCACCCGGCGCCCCACGGCTCTCTGTGCCCAATCCCGGGGTACCTACCTATCCTCCAACTATCCAACTTACCCCTCGAAGTGGTGGTGGCACCCGAAGAGTCCTCGTCCCCGAGCCTGCAGTCTTTTTCCAAACCGGAGATTTCCCATAGAAATCAATTGAGCGCCCGACGGCTCAAAAGCACCCTGCAGCCAGCCGCCCGAGTGGCCCTGGCAGTGAAAACTCTACTCTAACCCACTTCCCCACTTGCCCTGAGTAAGTGACCAGGAGCCCAGCTCCCACAGCCGCGTAACTTGCCCGACAGCAGCCACCAACCCAGGCCCCCCTATCCCTCATAGGATAACATTGGGCCTAACTCTCTCTGCACCCGGCCGTCCTGAAACCGCTGAGGGTGAACTGACTGTACCTACCTGACACTGGGGGACCCCTGAGTCTATGCCCAGAACTTCAACTCTGCCAGTCGAGTACTTACCCTTAAACCGTTAACTTCATTTTCCTCATAGGGTAACATTGACTGGCTTCTTCTTGGAAATTCTTCTAAGTGTGAACTTTTCAAAACTCAAAATATTCACCAAAAATCAGCCGAGTACCAAAAACGAGTTTACTCACCTGCTCTTAGGTGAGCTCACAGTGCTGGATTTTGGTGCCCAGCACTGACTCTGAAAAGTACCCACAACTATACTTACCTTTAACTCATTTTTCTTCCATAGGAAACCATTGACTGCTTTTCTGTGAAATTTCTTCTAAGTGTTGATTTCTGCAATTTCTAAATATTCCTCAAAAATCGTATAACATCTGAAAACGTAATTACTTACCTGTTTTGGATAAATGTCCCAGTACTGAGTCCAGACACCCAGTACTGGATTACAAACGTAACGATAAACTACTGTACCTGTAACCTACATTTCCTTCCATAGGGAATCATTGATTGTTTGCTCTGAAATATTTTCTAAGTGCTCACTTTTGAAATAGCTAAATATTAGTTAAAAATCATTACAGTACCAAAGTCGACTTTTAACAGCTGATTCTGAGAACTGACCCAGGACTGGATCTAGGATCCAAGCCTGGAATTACAAAAGTAATCTACAAAGTAATCTGTTGCATATAATCTGAATTATCATTGAGCTCAATGTATTGTGTTTAGAAATAGAGTTGCCTACTGCAACTATTTGTAACTGTTTACTAAAAAGTCAATTGCGTATACAAAAGTATTTTTATGACATCTCCTGTCGAGAAAGTATACTTTAATTCCAAGTGTTGGTTCTAAAATAAAACAAGCATATATTTTTTATATACAAACCATTGGCCTAGAGTTCAGTCATTGAGTGTGTGGAACTATTTGCTGACTGAGTGTGTACAACAAATGCTTTACACGTCCTCTGATACTGCCTTACTGCCCGACCAAGCTACCACTTTGGAGAGTAAGGTTATATCTAACTTTAACCTCTGTTAAACCCTTGGGGTCTGTGGACTCTGTACACCCTGTACCTATTAAGGAACAGTATATACAGAGCCACTTTCTCACATAACAAAGCAACATTCTCCCCAGGGTGGTGGATCTGAGAAGTGAATTTACAACAGTAAGTCCTAGGGGGCAAATTGACCCTCCATGTGGACCTGAGACTCATTATAGTAGTGCCTGGTGCAGGTATAGACAGGCACTAATGTAGACGCTTGGCAGATGTCCCGCACCAAAACACCACTAACAATAGCCATAGTGGCAGCTTTCAACCTGGTGGAACGGGCATTGAAGCTCCCAGGTAGATTTTTAGCCGTAGTTCAGCATCGCTCAATGTAAAGGACAATCAACCCTGATAGTCTGTTTCTAGACTTTCTTTCCACTGGCGAACGTGACAAAGAGTTGGTCATCCACTTGGTGCTCGTTAGTCCTGTGAATGTAGAAACTAAGGGGCCGATTTCAATGTCGGACAGACCTGAGTCTGTCCAACATCGATCTGGAACTGGGACAAACTGACCTCCTGTCGGCGGTCCCAAAATGTAGTGCCTCTTTAAATAGGTTATCATGGTAATTCATGAACTCATCAAACCTGGACAACATATCCTAAAATGTTGTTCACGTACATTTTTTCAAAGTCCACGTTATTTCGAGGAATAAGGTAGATAATTTTCCTACCTACCTGAGGACATTTCTATTATGTCTTTGCTCCCTCGTTTTGCCTGTACTCGTTTCGTCGATCGCATGGCTTTGCTGAGCCTGTTCTCTCATTTTACAAAGTGTGGGGTCTATGAACTGTTTTCAAAGGTATGTAAACTAAAAAAAATGTTAGATAAAAAAAAAATCATTTTCAAAAGCAAAATTTTTCCTTGCACAGTCTGCGAACACCGGTGGACGTTTTACACTGGCCTGATATTCATACATTTCATTTTTAAAATTACATCCGCAGTAATCGCCTGAATCGGACCACATTTCGAAAAGCACACAGAAGACACTGCCCCGTGCGTGCCTATGAAATTTAGGACTATTTTGTGCACCCGTTCTCGGTGCTACACTATCCAAAATGGCTTTCTTATAACGCTGCCCGGGTTTCGGATGTTCCCTTGCCCACATCTCCTGCTCCAGGCCGCTTTACAGAATCCTCCTTGTCTGCCAGCTCTGCACACTAGCTGAAGGTCCTTCTAGAATAAGATCTGGTCCAGCGCTTGGCATGCCGGCCCTGTACTCGAAATCTGGAAGCCTTGTGGTTTTCACATCCCCTCGGCCACATTTTTAACAATCGCCAGGACAGAATCTCTGCCTAAACAGAAGTCACCATTACCAACGAGGCACGACTCCTAATGCAGCATGGCCAGCCCCACTGTCTGTATTGCTGTTGCATAGTAATCCCACTGTTTTGCCCTGCTGCCCCAGTCTTCATTTCAAGACCCCTTATGTGCTATTTTCCTGTTCCAGACTTGACACGGCCCCCTAAGTATGGCCTCTCACAGAATGCAGCCGTGCCTCTGCGGGTTGACAGATGTGTGCTGGCTGAGATGTTAATGTGTAGCCTTTTCAGTAAAAAAAAACTGAAGGCCGTGGAATGCACGCAGGACTTCAGTAGAGAGCGAAGTGGCCGGATGTCCCTAAACTGCATCTAAAAGAGACTCTCCTACTTATTACAACCTACAACAGACTTATTAATATCCACATCAGCTAAGACATCTTAGAAGAAGCTCTATAGGATTTGTATTCCAAGCCTAAAATAATGATCACCTTCAAAGTAATTTTGATGCCACTTTCTGAAATTCATAATTGCCTCTCTGTTATTCACACTACACTTTATTCAAGAGCTATCTTAAATTGAACTTATTGAAAGACCGACTCCTTCCTTGTCACCCATAACTTAGCTTTCCAATTTACTTAAGTAGACCAACACTCAATGTCTGATGGTCTCTTAGTGCCTCATTAAGAACTTTCTGATTTTTGGCTACTGTACTTGTTTGATTCTGTTGTTTGAATCTATCGGAATATCCTGACTACCTTCGTGGCTAAATAAGCTATAGAGCTACAAGAAGTTGGCTAACTGTTATCCATTCTTGCTCCACTCTGTAAATCTTAATCATGTGCCTAATCTCTCAGCCAGCCTCCCCATTACCTTCTCTCTCTCCACCCTACACAAACACTCTCTCACCTGAAAACATTCAGCATCTAACCTCATCGACATACCCACTCTTCCCTTGCACACTCATCCCTCTTACCTCCATAACTCTCACTTACAATTATCAATGCTATCTCAGTCATAAATATTCTGCTAACATTACCAAACTCCTCACGGCTTGAAGACTTAGTATCCTCTTCATGATACTTCATTATATGGGTCACAAATTTCCCATCCATCTTCGATCAACACGTTCAAGATGGCTCATCAATGTGCAGTCAGCCCATAAACATTCAGCTGTCCTCACTAATTTCCTCACTGTTCACAAACACAACATCTTCATTAGGGAGACCGTGCTCACCCTGTCCTCTCTCTTCTACGATCTGAACATCCATGATGGCTGTTGCATCCATTATGCACTGGTAAATTGGTGGTCATGTGGTATTTTCAAGCCAAGCAAACCCTTTCTCTCACCCGCCATCTACGACCAACTGAATGCTGCTAAAATTCCCAAATCAGCAAAAAAGAAAAGAAACAATCAAGCCTCTTCTTGTATTTCCACACTCTTGGGCAACCATCACCCATCTGATGCCTTTCAAATCTGACCTCAAATCTCTTTGTCAGTTCAACCCTCTACCGACCCGCCCCTTACCCATATAATCCCATCCCTGTCCTTTCCTCTGCCCTTTTGGCATATGACTTATTTCTCCATCTTTAACAATTCCTTGTACTGGCTGTTCACTTACAAATAAGCATCCAGTTGGTTGCTGTATATATTGTAAAACCTTGTCATTTTTTATGAAAACATACTCCCACGTGTGCCTTATCCCATCTTCTTTCAGACTATATCACACATATACCTTCTTTTTCCCCCTGCCTTGCTTCCTGTTCTGTTTTTGGGTCTCGCTGAGCCAGCGCATATGCTGCTCTGCGAGACATTTAGTATTGGGGTTTTCAAAGTGCTGCCACAGGCTTTTGGTGGCCTAGCGCTTGTGTTCACGCGAGCGTGCACGCGCGCAACCGCCATCTGCCTCCCTTCCAGCGCGATCACTTTCACTTTTTTGTGCTGCTGCGTGCGCGCGCATCACTAGCGTGTTTTTTTTTTTTTTACATTACTACAAGCTTCCCGCGTCGCGCGGCCAATGCTTGTTCTGTTCAGGGGGTGTGTGAGGGCTTCTCATCCTTCCAGAGCATCAGGACTTTTACTTCCTGGAAGATGGTGGCGGTGTGGTTACCACTGACTAGATCACAGTACAGCTGTACAAGATGAGCTTGATATGTTGTTAACTAGGTTTCAGGTGCTTTGGCGGGAGCCCCAAGGAACTGTAACGTCACACGAATGATTTCACTATGAGCAAATGAGTTACTGAAGTTAGCTGACCGTCCATTCCTGAAACAGCAGGACTCCTACTGATTTAGCCATATACTATGCGCCAATTTATTTGAATATTTATGTTTACTACCCGTGTCACTTTTACCAATAACAGTCCGGAAGTTATCCCGCATTTATATTTTTAAAAGCATGTGTCATGTACATTTGAGCAGGAATCCTGTTTTTAATTTGTTTGTTTTATTTGCAATAGTTTTGTCATTGTTGTTTTCTACCTCTTTCCCAGTGTGCTGATTCTCACCCAAAAATAACCCTTGCCCATGTGCACTCGTGTTGCTCCCTCACTCTCCTTCCAGACTCTCCCATTGCTTTCACTACCCCTCCCTGGCTTTTCTTTTTACTGTTTTTTCTTCCACAGACTCAGGCGCCTTTATTGCTCTTCGTCCCATGACACCTCCCTGTTGCTTTCCTCCTATCAATAGCCCTAACTCGCTCCTCTGTTGCTCCCCCACTCCTCCAGTTCATTTAAAATAATTTATTTGACTTGAAGGTTCCTGGATAGTCCGGCGCCTGCCATTTGCTGCTGGTTGATCCGCACTTCAAAATGCCCTTTCATAAAAGTAAAGGGACTTTTCTTACCAGTGTAAGTGTCCCCCAGACATCTTCAATTGGTAAATAAAAAAAAGAAAATGGCTGCCTTATATTTCCATGTGTCGGCATGCATGCATGTGCCTACAGGATTAAATAGTCATGTTCTCCCTTTTTTGGGGACAGTTGGAGGTCTGCACAAAAAGCATTGGCAAAGCAAAAAGGTCAAAAATGCGAGACCTAAGTGGATCTAGCATGTCTGAGAAGTGCAAGATGGGAGGGTGAGGGATGGTGTCTCCAGGTTCTTTCCGACAGTCTGAGTGCCCGTCTCTCATTATTTATCTCTGTATTAAACCAAGAGTTTGAGGGGGTGTTTCTTTGGTTTTTGAGTTTAGGCGGGGCTAGTTGGTCAAGAATATCTGTAACAGTATTGTTAAATAGTTAAGTGAGCTCATTCACATTTTGGGAGGGGGGAATGAGAAGGAGTTGAGCTTGGAGTTTCGATTGTAGAACACCTGGGGGGATGCCTTTTAGGTTTCTGGTCAATTTCTTAGGTCTGGTAGTTTTAGGGGCGGGGAGGTTTGCTGAGGTAGCAATGGTGAACAGTATAAGGTGATGGTCGGACCAGTCAGTGGGGATGATATTGGTAACATAGGTCAGATCATTGTTGGACAGAATGACGTCAAGTATGGATCCTTTAGTGTGAGTTGGAGATTTGCAGAGTTGTTTGAGTTCGTTGATTTCAAGAGGTGTAGTGAGGAGGGAGATGGTGGGGTCATTGGTATCATTCCAATGGAGGTTGAGCGCCCCAAGAAAGAGATTTTTTGAGTTGGATAATGCTGATTGCGCCAGTAGATCAGAGAAGTCCTCAATGAACGGCTGTGGTGGTCCCGGGGGGCGATAGATGTTGTGTAGAAGAATTGGGAGGGAGTTTTGAGCTAACAGTTCTGCTTCCAGGTATTCGCATGAGGAGTAGCCTGGGTTAGTGATAAGGGAAATCTGAAGTTCCTTTTTGAAGATAATGGCTAGCCCTCCCCATCTCTGTTAGTTCTGTCTTTTCTAAGAATAGAGTATTCCGGGGGGGAGAAGGTCAAGTATGCTCGTTGAGTGGTCATTTAGCCATGTTTCAGTGAGGAATGCAATATCAATGGATTCACTCAGGATGGTTTCCGAGATTTCCGTGGCATGTAGGACTGCGGAGCGACAGTTAACTAGCATGCATTTCAGTGGTGAGGGGTTGGGTATGGAGGGTGGGCAAGAGTGGATCAGCGAAAGTTGGGGTGGTGGTCTGGGGGAAGCAGGGGAGGAGTGGGTTCTATTTGTCCCTATGATAACAGGGATGGGGGCATACGGGAGTGGAGGGTTGGTGGTTGGCAGATTAGGAAGGTAGGAGTTACAAAGGTCGGCGAGGTCGGACGGGGAGAGATGGTTCGATGTGCGGAGAGGTCTATGCTTACGGCATCGGAGAGGGAGTGATCTCCAAAGGTTGTGTTTGTTATTGGGGATATTTGTGGGAGGGAGGATGGTGGTTTTATGGTGAGGGAGGGATCTGGTGCTGTGTACGAAGAAGTCTTTTCTGAGTCGGGCAAATTCAGAAGTTAAATTAGATAGGTCACATTCAATGTTGTGTAGGATCTGGGCAATTGAGGAGAGGGGAGGTATCGGGAGTGCGTGGTCTGAATTATTTGCAGAGGGTGGACTAATGTGTGAGGGGGAGATGTGGTAGATGGTGTGGGGTGAGCGGTGACGGGGCTGGGAGGAGTGAGGGGTTCGAAAGTTACAGTAGGTAGGATGAGTACAGTGTTGTGTAGGCTTGGGGTATTCCGGGTACAGGGAAGGAATGACGGGGCGTAGGAGGTGGGAGGAGAATCGTCTGGGGATAGGGAGTGGTCATGATTAGTTGCAGATGGGGGCCTACTGTGTGAGGGGGTAGATAGGGTAGTAGGTATGGTGTGATGGCTGGCGGAGCTGTTAAGTGAGAGTGGAGGGGTTAGGTTATACAAGGGGCAGAAATCTTCAGGTGATGTGGTCAGAGAGGATAAAAGGGCATGAAGTGAGTGAGAAACGAATATATTGGTGTGATGGGGATGTGTAATTATTGAGGGTTGGGGTGAGGGGCTGTGAGGAAGATGGGTGTTTATTGGGGGTTGAGGTGCGGGGTTCGGGGTTTGGGTAGGTAGAGCCTGAGGGGGGCGGGTAGAGAGGAAGGGGAGGAGCAGAGAGTGTATGGGGTTGGTAGGAGTAGGGGGGTGAGGAGTTGTGATAGGTGGTTGCGGGGAAAAGACGGTGGGGTAAGTGAGTGGTTGGGTCAGGGGGAGGGAGGTTTGGGGGACAGGGGGAGGGCAGGTCATAGGAAGGGAATGATAAGTAGGTGACAGGAGTTTGGGCTACTGTTATTCAAGGAGGGGCCAGAGGAGTAAGGGTTAAGGGGATTAAGGGGAGAGAGGGAGATAAGTGGGGGATGAGAAGTAGGTAATTGGGGATGGGGGTAGTCGTTAGCAATAGGGCGGTCCAGGGAGGGAGATGATGAGGACAATATTTGGAGGTTGAGAGTGGATGTAGAGTTGGGGGGGAGGTTTGAGGGGCTCTGTTCGTTTGGGGAGGAGGAGTGTTAGGCGCTGAGTGGTTAAGGAGGAGAGACATAGTGCTAAAGTGGTCTACAAAGATAGAAAGGTGGGATGGCGAGGCTTGTATGAGGATGTTACCTGTTTTGAAGATGGATATATCAATATCACCATGAAAGGCTGGGGAGGGAGCGGTGGATATTTTAAATCCATATGGTATATTGGTTGATTTAGAGATAGGGAGGTGTTGGAGGAAGATGCTCTTCCATTTGGAAGGTCGTTTGGAGTAGAAGAGGTAGTTGGTAATAATGGGGGATGTGAGGCTGAGGTAGTTATCAACAATGAGTGTTTCAGGGTTGCGGATGAGAAGTTTATGTTTGAAATTTTTCCTTGCGTGTTTGGAGAGATTAGGGGGGTAGAGAATTGTCCAGGAGTTGGGGCTGTGTTTAGAGAGGGTATGGTCCTGAGGGTGATGGTTCTGTGAAGGGGCATGTTGGGTGGACGTGAGACAGAGTAAAGAGAAGGAAGTTAAAGGAGATGGGGGTTGGGGAGGAGAGGAGAGGGGGGGTGCTGGGAGAGTGTGGGGTCGAAAAATCAGGGGCAAGATAAGGAGGTAGTGTTAAGCAAGAGAGGAATAAAATCAGGAGCAGATTCAATAGCAAAACAAATTACATCACTGATGTTCAGTAGGGTAGAAAAGGTAAAACAAGCATGGTAGCAATGATGAGTCAAGCAAGGGGGCAAATAAGCGAGGAAATGCAGTCAGGCGCAGATAAGATATTAAAAGCAGATTCCAGTGCTAATATGGATCACATTAAATAGGTAAATCAACACGATAAAATAGGGGAGTAGGATAAACAAGGGAGGAATTAAAAATCAAGAGCAGATTAGGTAGCAAAACAGATTACATCGTAAAATTGTAGCAAATTAGATAGGTAAACAAACACAAACCTCAAAAAGCAAAAGATAAAATCCAAAAACAATAGTCTGTGGGGGAGCAATTATATTATAATATTATATCATATTTTAGCAATATGAAGCAAGTAGCTTGGTTTGATAGGCTTGATTTCCAGGGTTTACTCAGGATTTACGCCGATGGCGATCCCAAACCTCCGGGGCCCAACCATTCAATAAACATAGAAAAACAAGATGAGGAAGAAAACAATGGCTGATGTCCAGTCGGCCCCTCTGCTCATCTTTTGTGGACCACACAGGGCGTCAACCTGAAATCGCCTGACCGGCGCCATTTTGAAGATAGGCGACATCAACCAGAAGGGACAGAAAAATCAGTGTCCACTTCCTCATGTTTGTGCCGGGTGAGTCTTTCATGCTCAAAGGTGAGTTTAACTTGTTTCGTATCATGATGTCGCAATCCGACTTACAGAGGCCCTGCAGACACAGCTGGGCGCACCAGGCGCAACCAGGTTTTAATCCGAATCAGAACTCAATCCTGTGTAGGTATAGCACTCAACGTTCACTCCGAAGCACAGTAGGGTCACCAGAGAGCCAGCAAGGGCCCAAGGGTGTACACCGCTAGGGCTGGCTTGATCTGGTGTGACTTACGGTAAGCCGGTGCCCGTGGTCATGGTGGTGTTTTCTTTTGCCAGGAGGGCTCGCACTCATCTGTCAGGAGGGAGCACTAGGGTTAGCGCCCTTCCATTTCTGGTGCTCTGCAGCAGTTTCAAGAAGTTCTTTGAGTTTCTTATTGCTCAAATGGCTGTAATTTCTGATGTTAAGAAGTTTCCCTCGTCTTCATTGCATGATTTTTGCTCGCGATAAAGTGTCACTCATAGTCGCTGAAATGACACTCATAATTTCAGTGAAATTATGGAAATGTCACAAATGGCAATCTGAAACCTTGACAGCTATGCGCTGGTGTTCAGTATAGTATCAACAATTCGTGCACTTACTGACTTTGCTGACGTCTTCCTGTTTTATAGCCAAAGGTTTCTCAGCCGTGAGCCAGAATCAGGGAGTTGGAGGACGTTATGTCTGCATACAGTGGCACAGGCAGCCTAAGTCTTTTGGGGACGACAGGGACATGCAAGGTGGGATCGCGTTGCGCATTCAAGGCCTTGCTAGATTTGATATGTCCTTCTGGTGGTTAACAAGAATTTATATTCAGGTCAGAGCGCTCCGTGTGAATTGAGGCTCGCAGTGTTTCACCCATCAGTTCTGTACAGGTGAGTACACTATACAATTAGCCCTGTGCAAGCTACAGTGCCGTCACCACATTGATCAGGCAGATCCCAGGTGGCAGTGCCCCATTCTCCTCCACTATACAAACAATATTATCGGGTGAGGTGCGCTTTACCACCAGACCCGCCCGGTAGGTGTCAGTGGGCAGGTGCAGGCGGGCGTAGGGGCAGGTGCAGCACTATTGTTAGCCTCCACTGCATCCTCTGCTGGAGTCAATGTGGGAGCAAATGAGCTAGGTACTGTGCACTCGCCCCTCGTCAGGGCCAGCGCTCTTTCAGGCTGAGGCAGCACACAGTAAAAATGGCGGCTTGGGGAGGGTGGGAGTATTACCGCAGCCTAGCCGATTCGCCGAGTTATGCGCCCGAAGCAGGTCCCAAGTCAGCGGCTCCCCCCAGCGCTCCTCTCCTCACCGGTGGGACCCAGGGGGGGGGGGGTGGGGGGGGGGTCACCCTCCTCAACCGGGTGCCAGCGCTCAGCAGCAGATGGAGCGTCGAGGCCAGGCAGAATAACCAGGGACATGAGACATGGCAAGGGAGGGAGGTAAGGTCCGGCACGCTGCTGGTGCAGCCACAGCGTCACTATTCCAGGCACCCTCTTGGCAGCGAGCTCAGACCAGATATCAGGCTTGCGGGCGGGACACGTCCTACCGTTCCTCCGGTCACATCAGTTCAGGTCCGATAGGCCCAGCGCTGGTGTTAGGCCATCCACGCAGGGAGTGTGTCCGCTGATCACTCCATGGAGTATGCTGGGGCAGGGCTCCCTCCGATTAGGAGCAGCGGCAGTTCCAGGTGCCTGTGCGCCGCCCCTGGTAATGGCAGCAAGTTGAGGCGGTCAGCTTTGAGCACCATCTAGTCCGCCCTTGATGCAGCCAGCGAGAGGCAGCCACCTAAGTGCCACCAAAGGCCGCGGGGTTGATGGGCGGTCGTTCTCCATAGAGGTGCCGGTGCTACCAACGCATGCGCAGGGGCACAGAGGGT
The DNA here is from genome assembly GCF_964204655.1 of Triturus cristatus. Lineage (NCBI taxonomy): Eukaryota > Metazoa > Chordata > Amphibia > Caudata > Salamandridae > Triturus > Triturus cristatus. Next base: position 949,642,823 of record NC_140583.1, on the reverse strand, counting down.
GTTTCAATCGCAAATGTTAACAAGGATGTAATAACGGATTGTATGATCAATTGAAACTGTCCTAATGACACCTGGGTTAGATTGGACTTGTCACCACGAGCAATTGTTGTTCTTGATGGCTTTAATGTAAAAGAAAGAAATAGATTTTCAGCTTTAAATGAGACTGCCAATATTGAGTGACTAGGTCCAACTAATTTGATACAGGAAGTGGGGGTTGAAAAGTGGGAAAAATCCATGGTCTTAGATGACTTCGGAACACATAGTGCAGGTAGTAGTGTAGGGGTTCCTTCAAACAAGAGCAAGGGAGAATCAATAATAGCACATAAACGCCCCTTTGTGTGCTTGATAAGGATGAGCAGGATTCTCCTCTGTAACACTTTAGGAGTTTGGAGGCACCAGTGATCCCGGTCAATTTGGTCAAGATTATGTTTTAGAATGTGGCAGGTCTCAGGTCAAAACTTGGTAACGCAGACTGGGTAGCCTATGTTGATGAACTTTCCATTTCATGATTATAGGAGACATGGGCCACAGCAAATTCATATTTAAATGAGTATTTGATCTACCATACCCCAAGCAGAACCCTTCAGAACCGGGAGGGAGGGAAAGGAGGTTTGCGTAGTTTTACTTTCACTAGGTTACAGGAAGAAGTGCTCTTTTTAATTATCCAACCTCCCCCATACTATGAAATAATTTAGTTCTTTCCTGCAAGGTGAGTTTTATCTTTTATAGTTAGCTATTACAATAATCTTTTCAAGTACAATAGACAAGGGGTAATAGATGAATTAGAGAGGTGTGCCACAAAGAATGCCGAGCTATTCTCTAGGATGGGGATTTTTATCCTCTCCTTTTTTAAGCTTCCTGCTAAAAAAAAGGTCTGTAGGTTTACTGATTCATCAGAGAGAAGGAAGACGCATTTTACCCATGGTAATTATGGAGAGGCAATAAACAGATGTCTAATAAGTCACTGTAGGAAGCTGGCTCTGTATATACTATATCAAAGTAAGGTATAGTATGCGCAGAGTCCAGGGAGACCCCAGAGTTATAGCGGATGCTAAATTAGGTAAGTAATAACAACTCTCTTTGTGGTAGTGTGGGCGAGCAGTTAGGGTTATCCAGGGGTTGTGTTAATCATTTACTGTATTCACTCAATCAAGACTGAAAGCACACACTTAGAGACTGAATCCAGAACAATTGGGTAAGTATAAAAAAGGTAGACTTGTATTTTATTTCTAAAACCAAGACTTGGTACAGGTAGGTAAAATATACTTTCAATTGTAAACCTTTACAGAGAAATACGATTGAGGATGGATTTGCAGTTGTTACAGGTTGGTATCACTTTAAAAAGCAGTTCGCATTACACAGTAATTACTTTCAGAATACTTTTCAATTACTTTTGGATTACTTTGAATGTTGGGGGTGGTGTGACTAGATACCTTGTATTGTGAGATCCTTAGTTGTGGTAAGTAAGACTTTACTTGGTTTGAATTATAGTTAATGTTTTCCCATACAAAACAACAGTTCAACACTTAGAACATTTTAGGCCCCAAAATCTCATAACATGGGCTCCTATGGGAAAAAAAGGGCTATTGGTTTTGCAGGTAAGTAAACTTCATACAAGTGGGAGTTCTAGGGGTGAGGACCAAGGTTCACCGAGGTCAAGGTTGGCACTCGAGTTGCTTCACCAGTGGCGCTGATGCTGCTGGGTGCAGAGTGCCAAAAAGTAATCTGGGACCCAGTGTTCTTCAATGTGGACCTTCGGTTTAACGGAGTTGCTGCAGGCTCGGGCAGGGAGACCTCCTGAAGGTGACCACTGGCTGGAGAAGTAAGTTGGGATCTTGGGGGATGACTGGACACCACCGGTTGGGCCACCCAAAGCCGTGGGGTGTCTGGTGCAGGGTGGTCTTCTGGAGTTGGATATGGTGGCAGGGACCCTTCAGGTTGCAGGTGTCATCTTGAGGCTTGAGGGAGGTGGGGGATCACCGAATCCCAGGTCAGGATGGCTCGGGAGACCTCCTAGTGGTGTTGGGCCGCTCGAACTTGGGCCGTGGGCGTCTGGTGTAGAGTGGTGCAGAGTTGCCGGAATCTTGTTTCTGGTTTTGAAGTCTTTGTCTCCCATGAGCACTGGATTTGCTCAACAGAGACTGTAAGGTGAGTGCAGGACAGGCCCTCCGGGCTCTGGGGGGCTGCTGGACATGCCGGGTTCTTCGCTGTAGGCAGGCCGGAGGTGGGACAAGCCGGTAGGGCTGGGGCCAAAGCAGTAGGTGTCCTCTTCTTCCTGGGTCAGCACTGCTCTTCGGTCCTTCTTTCTTCCTCAAATCTGAGGAGGCAAGTTTCAGGGTGACCCCTAAATCCTAGATTCAGGGGCGTTAAAAGGGACGTGCAGGTCGGGACCAGTGGGTCCCTTCCTTCGGGTGGGTACACCCCCTATTATGCCATCGTCCAGTGGGAGGGGGCATGAGCCTTTTCCTAATTGGCTGAGTCCCCTCATCTTCAAGATGGGGATGTGTGCTTCACCTCGCCTCCCCCACCTAAGGGGTGGGGTTGGCAACAGTGGGCACACCCCTCTTCCTAGGTTGGTTTTCCAGCTGATTCTCCCACCCAAAGTGGGGGCAGAACTGGTGGTAGCCATTTGCTGGGGGCAGCAAAAGGCAAGGACAGCTACTAAAGGTGGCAGGCATTTGAAGCTTCCCCTTTGTGGACCCAGCCCATCCTGGAGGAGGAGGAAGGATGACTCTGCCCAGGATGGAATTTGTTTTTGGATCCAGAGAGCGGGTCTCTCTATCCACGGGTCCAGACACCGGTCTGGTGGTGGCAAATGGCAGGTAGCCATTCAGGAACCCTTCAGGGCTGGTCGTTTTTCAGGGGCCATCTCTAAGATGCCCTCTGAGTGCATTTTACATTAAATCCCACACTGGCATCAGTGTGGGTTTAATGTGCTAAGACGTTTGCTACCAAACTTCCCAGGTTTTAGTAAAGCCACTATGGAGCTGTGGAGCTTGTAATGACCAGCTCCCAGACCATATACTCTTTATGGCTTTATTACACTTAAAATGTCTAAGAATGGACTTAGACACTGCAGGGATACAGGGCTCATGCCACTGTACCCTCACCTGAGGGCTACTGCACCCTGCTAGAGGGGTGAATTACCTAGGCCTCAGACAGTGGGTTGTAAGCATGGCACACAGGGATGCGTGCCATGTCAACACTTTACGTTTCTCTGCACCAGAACATGCAGCCTACAATGGCAGTGTGTGGGTGTTAAGGTACAGGGCCTCTAGGGGAAGCGCAATAGGTGCTGCAGCCCTTAGGGGCCTTATCTGGTCACAGAACCCTTGGTACCCATGTTACCTTTTACAAGGGGCTTACCTGTGGCCAGAGATGTGCCAATTTGAGGGTACAAAGGTACAGTTTTGAGAAAGAACACAGGTTGCAACAGATGTCATGCGAAAAGTGGGGAGTAACCATGCAAAAAAGGGCACTTTCCTACAGCCTTAATCTGGTTTTTGCAAACGAAGTATGCAATCCACCAGTACATTTTACCCCCACTTTCACAGGAAGGGGAGTGGGGTCCATAAGAGACTTTATTTAGGCCACATAGAACCTAAGGCCATACATGGCTGACTTTAAAACTCACTCACATTGGGTTAATGACCATCATCCCCATAGCATCAGTATGAAAAAGGGAAGTGAGGAGGGTTGTGTTGACCCAACTGATAAGAGTGGTAGACATCAAGGTGTCAAGGAACAATGGTCCTGTGCTGATATGGAGCAAGATCAACCCTGAGGTTTTCCAGTCTAAATTAATAAAGGACAATACTGAGTGCTTCAATACTTGTATGGATGGGGAGGCCGATGAACTGACAAGAAATGTTCCCTAGCACATAAAAATCTAAAGCCTGCTTTGAGAACTAGGCCCAGGGATAAAGCTTGGTTATAAAGTGTGGGCCCGAGTATAGGCATCTAGGAAGGAAGAAACCAAGGCCTGGGATGATTTACTGGTGAGGTGACAAGTGAACTGCGGAACAACGCTTCATTTCGGCGGATAATTAATCAAACATATTTGAGGTCCCCAGAGGCTATAGGGTTAAATATGGTTGTTTCACCTCAGGACTGGATCAATCATTGTGGTATCATATTTTTTGCTGAACTCCCTGGTAAAACTGGCAGGCAGAATTCTCCTTTCCAGGTTAGAATCTTGGGCAGAGGAACACAAGATACTCTCAAATACAATGTGGATTCCAGAGGGGCCTTGGAACATACAAAACACTGTTTAAATCTAAGTCTCATTATTGATAAGTACATGGTGACAAAGAGGGGGCAATGTATATGAGTTTTATGTGCCTGTCAAGTGCATTCAATTGCGTTAACCATTATAAAACATAGTGCCCGATGGAGGCCTTAGGTGTGGACGTAGCTATTGTCACCCTGCTGAAAGAGATATATTCAAGTACTGCTAAGGTGTGATAAGGGAGAAATGGGGAATGCACAGAGGCCTTTAGTGTGAACAAGGGGGTCATACAGGGCTGTGTGCTGGCCACTTTTCTTATATTATAGTTTAACTGTTTAGAGACTGTGTTCTGGTCGCTTGCCATGATCTGCAACAGATTGATACCACCCTGTTCATGTCCTCCTATATGCAGAGGAAGCAGTACTAATGACGTGTACAACCAATGCCCTGCAGCAGGTGTTGAATAGTTTCAACAACTTTATCGCAAATATAGATGAAAGTGAATCTCTCTAAATTCTTTATCGTGGTTTGGGACTCCGATAGGCCTATAATTCTAATTCATGAAGCTTTATTCGGTGCATAATAAAATGACCATAAAAGCACAACAAAGAATAAAACATACATTTAAAAATCATATACAACAGATTAGCAAATCAATACAAAGAATACAGGTAAAATGGTTTAGAAACACAAACTTTTCCTGGCCTTGATAGAATGGATTAAAAACGTAGCAGTAAAAAACCAGATATCGACGTATTGGAAATTAAAAATTAGGCTCATGGCCTGATTAACTGTACGTACACCATATTTAAGAAACATAGGTTTTAAATAGGCAATCCGAAAATTCATGTACAGTTTACAAATTAGAAGAAAGTGCTCAGTGCTCTGTTTGGAGACGCCATCACACATACAAGCCCCTGCGGATATTTCTTAATTTCTGGCAGTGCCACTAAATAATGAGCTATACCAAACCTCAGTCTGGTCAGCACAAACTTGTGGGATGGCCTTGTCACCCATACTAAGTAAATCGGTAAACCTTCTACATTGTTATATTTATTATAAATCTTAACTGTAGATAGAGAGCCATTAGCAATGGCCCGTTTCCTTGCAGCAAATGCCAAGAAATGAGTTTTCAACTCTTGTTTCGATATTAAAATTGCTGCGTTACGGTCCACCAAGATGTTTATGTTAAAAATCTCTGAAAAACATCTAACAACATATTTTAACCAGGGTATATGTAAAAACTTATCAAGCAAGAGACAATCCTCAATGACCGATCTGTTAAAGGATTTATCTTCCTGGAGCCAAATAGAACGCCAGATCATGAGTGGCCTCAAGGAAAGTAGGTCAGTAAGGAAATTAACATCCAGCTCTCGATGGGTAAGCTCGGTACAAGCAGTAGATGGTAGACACAAGAGTTTTAAAAAAAAAAGGCATTTTCCTCGATCTGTAAAATATAAGCATAACAGTGTCCCCAAACACCCGCCCCATACAGAGCAATACTAACACATCTAGCTAGATAGATCTTAAGCATGTCCCTGGTGCGACGATCCCCGATCTTAGCGGCAAATCTAAAAACACCATGGGCGTTTTTTGCCATTTTAATTCGAATATTTTTAAATTCATTGTGCCACTTTCTATCATTAGAGAAGGTTATACCAAGATAACAAAAAGTATCCACCTCAAGCACCTTTTCATTATCAATAAAAAAAGATTTTGACACCTTGCTTTTCTTTTTGCAGCTAGCCCCACGTCATGATATACGTTTTCTTCTTATTGATAGACAATTTCCTATCCTTTATAAAGGTAGAGAATCTATCAATCAGACGCTGCAATCCTAATGGAGTTCTAGAGATCAAAACAGCGTCATCAGCATATAATAACACTGGCACAGGAAAGCCATTAATCTGTGGAGCATCAGCTTTAATTCTTTTTAAAATTGCGTCGATTCCATTAATAAATAAGAGAAAAAGAAGGGGGGCCAGTACGCAGCCCTGTCTAATGCCTCTTTTAACACTACATTTTGGGGTGCATTCTCCTTTGGTCCCAAAACGCACACAAGTTTTTAAATTCCCATACAATCTAGCGAGGAAATAGATAATACCTTCTGGCGCACCTAACTGTAACAGGGTTGGCCATAAAATCGAATGGTCTACCATGTCGAAGGCACTACTAAGGTCTGCAAAACAGAGGTAAAGTGAGCCTGGCTTAGCTTCAGTGTATTTCCCGATCAATAAATCAAGATTTAAACACTGATCGAGTGTACCCCTGCCCTTTCTAAAACCATACTGACAGTCAGCTAAAATACCCTCTCGATCGGCCCATTCCTCTAGCCTCACTAACAAAATTCTGCTCATAATTTTGACAGATGAGTCAAGAAGAGAAATGGGTCGATAATTTTTAACATCAGACCTGCTGCCTTTCTTATGTATAGAAATAATGATAGATTCCCCCCATGTTTCGGGGGCTCAGTACATATAGCAGCATTAAAAACTATAGCCGAGGGAGGAGCCAAGATGGCGACCGGGACGGCAGCGTAGGCTCCCGGCTCCGTGAACCTCCGCATCCCGCACAGATATCCTGCATGAGATCCTTAGCCTGCGCTATATGCCCATGTTGGTGAATGAGAGCGGCAACCGATCGTGTGACTCCGAAGTTTCTGGCGGCGGTATCGCCGGAGAAATGTCCATTTAAAGTTTGCGGCCTGTGCAACCCTGGAACCGGGACCTCGAGTGGATAACATGGCCGGGCGGCAGTTCAACAACAGCGGCCTTTGGTGACTGGGTGGAGTCGGGCTAACCGGAGCGGTGAGAATATCGGCCTACATTTCGCCGTGGTCGTTCCTACCACTAAGCGTAGCGGAACGAGTGCATGCCCGAGGTGGCTAATCCAAGACTCCCCGGCGATCGCCTCAGCCTTCGCCGGTGAGCTGCCCGGCCGCCGCCCGCAACTCGCCCTGATTCTTGCGGACTGCTCCCGGATTTTCGCGGGCGCAGATCCGTGGTGGGGATGATTGCTGCCCGTGACCACACACCGGGTATATTTTTTGCCTGCTCCCGAAACCCTGACTCCAGTGACATGGAACCTGAGGCGCTTGTCCCTGAGTCCTGGTCCCAATCTGGATTGGACCTACCCAGCGGCCATCTTGACAGGACGAAGTCTACCATCCTGTACACTGGGTCGCAGCACGATTGGAAGTGTGCGACTATGAAGAGCGTAGCGGAGCGAGCGCCGAGAGCTGTGCTGGGGTATGGTGATCTTCTCGAGGCTCTCGGTGCCCTTCATTCCACCTTGGTTCACGGCGCCTGGGTATTGGGGAGTAAGCTTGATGGGGTGGCATCAGCGTCGAAACAGTTGCTGCCTGCCTGTCCCCAGGTACACGGGGACTTCCTACACCGCACACAGGAGGACAGTGTCGTGGCCGCCCCTGTGGATAGTGACCAGCTGGAAACTCCGGACAGTATCTCAACGTGTGATCGGCTGGCTGTGGGTCTGGTCTGTCCCGGAGGTCTTGGACCTGAGTGGGGGGGGGGGTGGCCTTGTCCCGTGCGCGGCCTCCGGCAACCCAGACAACATTCCAGCAACGGTCGCCTGCTCTGGCTGATTTCGCCTTCTTGGACCTTGTGTGCAGTGCAGATCCTGGGGCAGCACTGGGAAAGACGACTCTCCATACTGCTGACTGTGTTGGTGATCAGAGACTTCCACCCTACCTGTGTGTGTCGCTTCCTGTTCTTTTTTGGACGCTCCTCTTCTTTGTAGCATTGGACATGGCACTGGGTCGATGGGTATGCATGGGTAGATTCGCAAAGAGTGGCCAAGGATAAGGCTGATCCTCCAGAGGTGGTCATCTAATAGGCGGGTGGGCTCAGGGGTTGCGTGCTCTCACGGCATAACTGTTAGTGTAATAGGCGCATAATGCTCCCCATTCTTATTTGATTTGGTCGATTCTGTGTTGCTTATTGTTTGCTTTGGGGGGAAACAAATTGTGCGGGAGGGAGAAGCCAGGGGCATGTTTTGAAGGCCCTCCTCCAGTTTATTAATATTCTCTCTACACCCCCGTCTGGTGGGGTTCTTTTCTTACTCCTCTTTCTCTGTTTCTTCTATATTTCGGGTCTGGTTCCGGGGCGACAGGCACGCTGCTGGGGGGGGGGGGCGTACTCATCTGCAGAGGTGCAGGGTGGGGGGTTGGGGGAGGGGATCCTTTAGTCTTTAACCCCTTTTTTTCCATGGCCTCCTTTTTCTTCTCTTATACTTCTTTGTCTTTCTTTTCTGGGATCAGCATGGTAGAACTCCTTCGTCGTTAATCGCTGCGTTTTCATGTGTGCCACAATTCCCGTGGTGTTTTCTGGGTTTTAGGGCAGGGGACTGCAGGCGCAAATGGCCGTGATATTCCTCCACATCCTGAACTTTTAGTTTCAGCGCCATTGACTAGATAAATTGCTGTTTATTGTTGACGTTTATTATTCTACCTGCCATTTCTTGCTGCCGGGAAACTGTTTGGCACCTGATCCTTCCATCCTCCCTTATTATAAAATGAAAACCTTTTGTATCCTGGTCTCCTACTTGGGCTGTTCAGCTGCCGAGAGTATACCAGCATGGAGATTCTGCTCCCCGAGGTGCTGCCTGTGATAAATATTGATTTCTGTTGCTCTGACTGCTTAGCGGCCGGCCCCGGGGGTTGTAGGCCCATACTTGTTGTTGGTTGAAATGTCAATAAAGGTTTTTCAAAAAAAAAAAAAAAAAAAACCTATAGCGAACAGCGGGCTCCACATCTCTGGGGCTGTTTAATACACATCTATAGGCACCCCGTCCGGGCCCTGAGCTTTCCCCCCCTTACTAGCACGAATGCCCAATTCGACCTCGCTAACAGTAATGTTCAAGGGTAGAACAGACCAACTATTCTGGCAGGCGCCCAGACAACTATTAGAGTCAAAAATGTTAGAAAAATGGGCGACCCAACCATCACTTGAAACATTAGAGGTTAACATTGGAGTATTCTCAACTTTAAGAAAGGGGGAGTTAACAGTAGCCCAGAACAGGGTACCATTAGATAATTCAGCTGCTTGGTTCAAGGAGTCCCATGCCAGCTGCTGTAGCTCACTCTTCCTCCGCTTAAGAGCAAGCTTGTATTCATTCCTTAATTTAATTACAGAATTAGTATCACCTAGGCCTTTTAGCAAGAACAAGTTTTAATTCAGTTAGTGTATGAGTACACGAGTGATCAAACCATCTTGGTACATTCCTGTGCTGGCCACCCCTAGATTTGGTGAATCTAACCTCAATAATTTTATTAATATCGTTAAAAGCATTTAAAACCTGTGTTTCATCATGACTATTTTCAAAAATAAGACTGATATTTAACAAATAATCCCTCACAATATAGCCAATTAAATCACTAGCTATGTCTCCTGCCCATCTCAAACAGACCCCATTTGATCTACACGGTTCAATATTGGAGACCGATGCGCCTGTTGTAACACGGATTTCACCCCAGAGAGTTGTTTCCAAAATAATACAATTATGATCGCTTAAAGCAGTAACTTCAATCCTGGGGGGAGCAAAGCACGAAACAATATTAGAGGAGACAATTACATGGTCAATAACTGAACAAGAACGGTGGCCCATGAAAGTAGGAATAATATGGCCTGATTCATCTTTAGGGAGGCCTAAAATCTCTAAATCATAACAACCCATAAAATAATTTAAAACATCTCCATAGTTGTTGTGGCAGAAGTGCAGATCATCCACTCCCGTATCATTAGAAAATACACAAACTTTTTCAGTAGACAGCTCACATAATGGGAAGTTAAAGTCCCCGACCCAAACAAAATCAAAAGAGACATTGGGTTCTAAATGTAGATTACCAATGGCATTAGCCAGGTCACGGACGACTACATCCCTAGAGCTGTCAAAAATATTATTATAATAGTTTAACAATAGGATGTTGCGGGTTTGTTCCTCTACCATCCAAAGAATCTGGGCATATTCACCAACTGTTAGATACCTTTTTACTATAATAGGGCGATGGATTGAAACCAATATCAACAAACCCCCTTTGGCTCTGCCCAACCCAGTACCCTTTGCCACCAAATTATATGAAGCAAACCACTCATAATTAATTACTTCCCTACACCACGTCTCCTGGAAACAGACAATATCATAGGAGTTAATAACATTTTGCCATCCCGGAACCTTCCCCTTGGATTTCAAACCTGCAACGTTCCAGCTGGCTAAAATGATCCCTTTACCCCCTATATTAGTCCTAACTGGGGTAATAATTATGCCAGGATTATTTTCCTCCCTCTGATTACCACTGAGTAACCCCCTATAATCGTTATCAAGAGGACTCTCCACCACAGTTGGCTCCGGGTCCAAGGTAGCAATATTGGTTTCAATAGCCCAATTGTTAATAGTCTTACCCATATATTTAAGGCTCTCCGGGCTAAGTCAGTCATTAGAATCCAGATTGTTTAAAGCAAAGAAACGATTGTGCAAAGGAATAGCAGAGGGCATTTATGGAAATAGCACAAAACATATAAAAAAGGTTTAACAGATAAACCCATGTCTGGCCAAATAGAGCACTGTAGCTGGCTTGACAAGAAATGTTCCCTAGCACATAAAAATGTAAAGCCTGCTTTGAGAACTAGGCCCAGGGATGAAGCTTGGTTATAAAGTGTGGGCCCGAGTATAGGCATCTAGGAAGGAAGAAACCAAGGCCTGGGATGATTTACTGGTGAGGTGACAAGTGAACTGAGGAACAACGCTTCATTTCGGCGGATAATTAATCAAACATATTTTAGGTCCCCAGAGGCTATAGGGTTAAATATGGTTGTTTCACCTCAGGACTGGATCAATCATTGTGGTATCATATTTTTTGCTGAACTCCCTGGTAAAATTGGCAGGCAGAATTCTCCTTTCCAGGTTAGAATCTTGGGCAGAGGAACACAAGATACTCTCAAATACAATGTGGATTCCAAAGGGGCCTTGGAACATACAAAACACTGTTTAAATCTAAGTCTCATTATTGATAAGTACATGGTGACAAAGAGGGGGCAATTTATATGGGTTTTATGTGCCTGTCAAGTGCATTCAATTGCGTTAACCATTATAAAATATAGTGCCCGATGGAGGCCTTAGGTGTGGACGTAGCTATTGTCACCCTGCTGAAAGAGATATATTCAAGTACTGCTAAGGTGTGATAAGGGAGAAATGGGGAATGCACAGAGGCCTTTAGTGTGAACAAGGGGGTCATACAGGGCTGTGTGCTGGCCACTTTTCTTATATTATAGTTTAACTGTTTAGAGATTGTGTTCTGGTCGCTTGCCATGATCGGCGACAGATTGATACCACCCTGTTCATGTCCTCCTATATGCAGAGGAAGCAGTACTAATGACGTGTACAACCAATGCCCTGCAGCAGGTGTTGAATAGTTTCAACAACTTTATCGCAAATATAGATGAAAGTGAATCTCTCTAAATTCTTTATCGTGGTTTGGGACTCTGATAGGCCTATATATCCTTCCATCATTCTGAATAACGGTCAATTACGTGTGATAACCTCATTTGCGTTTTTTTGTGTTCCTGTTTGACTCCAAGGGTAACTGGAATCAGCTGGTAACAGCATGTCGATTTCAATGAGAAATCCGTTTTGGCAGGGTTTAGGTTCTTGAGGAAACTGGGGGGAAATATTAAGAGATGATCCAGATATGTAAGGCCTAATGTGTCAGTATGCCCACTGATGGGGCAGGCGTGTGGGGTTACGCAAACATCAAGTCTATTTAGGTGTCCGAGAATTACTTTCTGAGATTACTGGCAAATCCCAACTCCAGTTCTTCTTATGTTATCCCCCAGGAGGTGGCGGCGAGTTTCCAGTAAAACAGCATTGACCTAGGCCCCATTTTATTATGGCATAAGATGATGAAACCTCCTTCGATAAATTAACTGTCCAAGTCTCTCAATCGCTCCACTTGGCTCATGAAATCTCTTGGCGGAGATATATTAATTCATTGTGCGATAGAATGTGCAGGTCTGAATTTTTTTGACGAGCCTGAGTAGTTAAAACATATAAGTAAAGGCCATTTAAAGCAGCTATGTTTTCTGCTTTTGGAAGGGGAATGGCTTTTTTTTAATACAAAATAAAAAACAAGGTGTAAGTAACCCAGAACGGTATTTTACACTATGGAATCCTATACAGTGCTGGATTACAGCTATATTTGGTCTAGGATATAAGCATCCACCCATTGACCCATTTAAGACTAAATATCATTCGTATAAATGCCTTATTCACCAGGCAGAACAAATGGTCTTGTATTCATACGTGTTACCCATGTGAAGGGCTCCAACCTCAAAGCACCACACAATTTTGCAGAGAAGCAGGCTCATTAAGCTGTTGATGTTAAAGTGCACATTGAGGGTATTGCAGCCTTTTTTTTTTTTTTTGTACAATTGCATTATGTTGATATTTGTTTTACACAGGTAGCTTAACAGGACTAGCACATTTGTAAATGCTTAGGGGAATTTTAAAACTTTTTAGATTGATGAATCTCATATTTAGTTTTATGGGTGTAAATAGTATGACATTTTCATATGTGTCTTGATAATTATTGACCCACATCTGTTTTTTAATCATTTTTAACGATTTTATGTATGGATATATAACTCTGATCTTAGACCATTGATATACTTTTATGGTTTTCAATTATGATTACTGAATAAAGTTGAATTGATTGATTGACTGACTTCGGGGGGGGGGCAGCATTCTTCAACACGCCCTGAGATTGAGTCTCTGAGGAGGAACTTGAGAGTGCGATCCTCCCTAATGAACAAGTTATTTACCTTCAGTAACGCCTTAACTGGTAGAAAATATCTAGCAGCAGATACCTTACCATAGAATATTCCATATGGGCCAGACTAGTTCTGGAAAATCTTGAGCAATTCCTCTGTGTGCTGGTAGGCTCTGTATCAGCCACACCAGCAGTCAGGTGCATGGTGCCTATATAAGTGGCATACTGACATCAGTTTCTTTTCTTGACTTTTTCTGCATGAGAAGCACAGACCCACATTAGATGGCTGATCTACCAGTGTATAGAAAGTAGGGCCTACAAGGACCTTTTTAGGTAGAAGAACCGGTTTGCAGAACAGGGAGGATGGGAAGGTCGGTAAGGAATCTAGTTGAGTCTCCACCAGATAAGGCACACCAAAGGTAAGTAAATTGGTCATCTGATAAGAGACTTTTAACCGCAGATTCCTTACCTGTATGCAGCATAATCTCACTTTTATTCAGGAAGAAGAGGACGTTTGTGACTGTGACTCCGGGCTCACTTGGCAGAAACACCCCCTGACCCTCCACCCCATCGCAAAATGTAATGCCCGTGAAAAGGGTAGGTGGACGCAGTGTTATATAGAACATAGTCCTGAGAGCACGATTGAAAATGAAAACTAGATATAGTATATGGTATAAAAAGTGTGATATAAGATGAACCGGGGCGTGAAATATAATATGCAATACATTGTGCGCAATGACAGATTCATTGGAGAGTGCGAGATAGCACAGGCACTAGCGTGTGCTATGCGATATGCGCCTTGGAGTGTAATATGCACAGGGCAGTGTTGTGTAACCTAACTAGTCTCTAAAGTTGTAATATAAAATATGTGCTGGGGAGTGTAACGTTGCATATGCACTGTGACAAAGATATGGATCCCAGATTGTAATATGTATGGCATAGCGCTGTGCGTTATAACATAGGCATCGAGGAAGGCACGTTAGATGGGGCAATATAACCTGTGCAAAGGCAAGTGTGGCATGACATATTCACGGGGTGGTGTTACAGTGCACCTGGGCTAGAGAGTGTCATAGCATACGCACTAGCTGGTGGAATACAACACAGAGGTGTGAGGCACTCGGCGGGCACTGGTGGGTGTAACACAGCATTGGGCTCAGCCAGGAGCACGCTGTGACTCTCAAGTGAGGTTTGTCTCCTTTCCAGAGAGTAAAATAAAAAGTATTACACATCCGGCGGTGGATGTGTGTTTTATTAACCGTGAGGGGGGTTTCTTGCATAGTTTGGTCGAATTTTTGTCGAATCCCCTTTGAATGGCTTGGTGTGCGTGTATATTAAATGTGCCCATCAATAGCTTCCCATGTTTGTATAAATAAACGACAAGGGTGTCTACTTGGGGAGTACCCACCGGCGGGGGCGCCGGGATTAGGCACGTTAGGGCGTCAGACACGTCAGAGCTTCACTGGCGGTGTAAATACATTCCATGTGGATTCATTCTATGCATAGTTGCCTTTTAATGAATATCACGCAAATCGTCTTGGTGATAGGTACATACGGTTTGTCAAGCATGTCCTAGGTGTTTCTATAAATATATATTTTTTATTAAATAATAAAAATCAAAGGCCGGCCCCGGTGGATGGGGTCCCCGGGGCCATAAGTGGCCTGAGGAGGGCGGCAACGCAGCCCCCTCCTAAAGAATTAAAAAAAAAAAAAAGGCCATGACCCGGGGGTTGGGGTCCCTGGGGCCGATTAAGGCCTTGGGAGGGCCAAATTAATTTTTTTTTTATTTAAAATTAGGGTGCAGGCCCTGGGGGATGGGGTCCCCAGGGCCAGTAAATTAGAAAAAGAAGGGGGGCCACGCCCCCTCCTTGCAGCACTCTGCAAACGCGCCCCCTGGCCAGTTGTAAGTTGGGGAATTAATTCCCCTTCAATACTGAGGGTCCCTGAGGGCCAACTAGCCCAACAGGTATCTCCAGTATGCGCCAGGGAGCTGCGTTGCAGACAGGTGTTCTGAGGCCACGACCTTTTTTTACACCTCTATGCAACGCAGCTCTGTGGCGCTTACTGGAGGTACCTAGTGGGCTAGTTTGACCCTAGGGACCCTTAGGATTCAAGGGGACTTAATCTCTCAACTTAGAATGGCCACAGGGCGCGTTTACACAGTGGTGAAGGGAGGGGACGGGGCCTGAGGTGACGTGTGCAAACACGCCCTGTGGCGCGTTTTAAGAGGTAGTTTTAATCCCCTGCCCTATTATATACTAGGGGCTTACAGAGGAGGTCATGCTGATCACAGGGGGACCCCAACGCATAGTGTTACCTAGTGTATGTAGGTGTTTTCACTGTATTCTGAGTGTCTTTTAACATAGCACTGGCTCTAGGACTGGTTAGTCAGACTCAGTTACCACCAGTATCTGTCTGAAAAAGTTGAGGGTACAGGATGATTTTGCAACAAGGCTTCTTTCTGCTCTTCTATTTGTTCTTTCTGCACGTTATCCTTCTTCCTGCACTTGTCTTCATCTTTGAGGACTTCTGTTGCTTCTTTCTGCATTTATTTTTTTTCTTTCTGTGCGTTTTTTCTTCTTTCTTCACATGTCCTATCTCTGTAGGCATAGTTAGAAATTAGCATTTAAAAAACCTTTGAAATTCACTGAAAAAAACCATAGGTTTCAGGCACGTTATAGTTAGGAATTAGCATTTAAAAAACCTTAGAAATTCACTGAAAAAACCATAGGTTTCAGGGGCGTTATAGTTAGCTGGACTTTTCACTCATACAAAACCATTGAAATTCCCCTGTTATAGTTAGTTCAGCTAACAATAACTCGCGCGCCCGCAATGCACTGCTTATGACGTCACATATTACATCACTCATGACATGGTCAGTGACATCACTCATGACATCACTGACGACATCTCAAATGACATCACTGATGACATCATCCTTGTGATAGAGTGGCAGACCTCCTCTCCCCCTAATATAACCTTTGATACACACATTCAAAAATAGAAACTACAATTTTCAAAACAATGGACATACCAATATCAGTTACAACAACCTATTCAGTAATTCTAAGATCCACATACACATCCACTCATTCACCAACAGTCCTATACAGTCACTCATACATGTACTCACTCATCATATGTACTCATACACCTATACATCCTGTTACACAACGCCACTCATCCATAGAGTTACTCACACACATAGTCGCTCATGCTAATAAAGAATCAAACATCCATTTACTTGCATATACAGTTATACACACACCACCACACTTACTTCTACAGAAACTTACACATACTTAGTCTTTTAAACAATCACTTAAAGAAACACATACTTATTCATACAGGAACTCTTTCAATCTCTCACTCTCACATATACTCACTTATATACACTACTAGTCACATATACTAGTTTAAAACATCTGTAGTTACTCATAAAGACACTATTGAGACAGTCATTCACTCACTAACACACCCATGCACACACTCATCCACCCATACAGTCCTGCACACATGCGGTCTTCAACACATACAAACAGTGAGTCACTCATTCATGCACCTATGCACTACGTAATATCCCCCCACCGAACCATTCAGACACTCACTCCTACTGATACTCAAAAAACGAACTAATAAGCTATATAGACACTCATGGAGCTATTCACCAACCCATGCAGCCACTTATTCACAAAGTGAGAGACTGATACAGATATTTACATATTTAAACATTACTCACTAAGCCATGTATTCACTAAGATACACTTAGTCAGTTATACAATCAATTTTTCAAAAACAAATCATCCATTTAGACACTTATATACCCATTTATTCTTCCATCGACCTTGAGATATACATATATAAAACATATGTAATGTTCAGAAAAACACACATTCAGTGGATGATGTCATCAGTGATGTCATGAGTGATGTCACTGACCATGTCATGAGTGATGTAATATGTGACATCATCAGCAGTGCATTGCGGGCGCGTGAGTTATAGTTAGCTGAACTAACTATAACGGGGGAATTTCAATGGTTTTGTACGAGTGAAAAGTCCAGCTAACTATAACGCCCCTGAAACCTGTGGTTTTTTCAGTGATATATGTATATATGCAAAAAAAAATCCTCCTCTTTCAAAAAAGACAAGGGGACGCGGCAGGGCTTAAAGGAACCATGTGTTCTAGTTTTCTGGCATGACTCGTTTCAGCGGTTGCCTCTTCAGATGCCTCCGGTGTTGCAAATTTCAAAGTTTCCGTCTATTTATATGCCCCTCCTTCTAAAGTAGCGTGGGGCACACCTGCACCATATCTCGTCAGAGAACACTCGGCCAGTTCATAGTATGGACTGCAGATCCCATTATGCAGTTGGTTCGCAATGTGGACACATGTCTCTTACAGACTGATTTTTCCCTCCTCAAGGTGAGTGGCTGAAGAATGGTTGGCTTGACATTGTAGCACTGTGCTGGGCAACAAACGATCCCTGAGCTTCCAACCTCACAGTCCCGCTGTTGGCAAAGTTTGGAGACGGTGGTGAAGTAACTCCGTCTCTCCGTGTAAGTCACGGACTGTTGGCTGGCAGCAAAAAGCCTCTGCCTCCATCAGATGTGGGGCGGACCGGGTTAAGCCACTGCACCCAGAACACTTCTGGAAGGGTCCCCTTTACGTGCCACTGGCTGCACGCTAATATGCAAAAAAAACTCCTCCTCTTTCAAAAAAGACAAGGTGACGCGGCACGGCTTAAAGGAACCATATATGTCCATATATACATCTTTGTGGCAAAACTTTATACAGCTGGCATAAGTGACGAATACCTATATGAGATTCAAATTTTTCTGGTGTAATTCTAACTTCTTTACAGTGCATTATGTAATCTTTGAGTGGTCATTTTGTTCAAACAAAATTCTTTATACCACGGAGGTATTATTGTTCAGTTTTTGTGTTGTTCATTCATCTTGGTATAATGGGAATGAGTTCTGAGAGTCCTCCTTTTTGGATTTTATCAGGACAGTTCTTTCTCTAATATTTCTTTATTGTATTGAAGAAGACGATTACATGGCTTTTGTCATGCACTTGGCCCTTTTTGTCAACGAGTTCCCTTTCTCCTTGGACGATAGAGGATAATATCTGATAACTGTCAGATGGTTATTTAGGGGTTTACCCCTTTTCCCTGAAGGCCCAATTCTTTTGGGCCTGCAGGGTTGTTTATTATTTATATGTTCTGTGACAGTGATCATGGATTCTTTAAAGAGCCAAGCTCTTGTTCTGCTATTCCTATGTACATTTGGTCGGTTGTTAGTTATGACCGGCTGGTTCTCTTTGAGACCTTTCGTAGGGATAGTTTGCAGCCTCTCATCCAGAGGGTATAGCTATGATATTGAATTCAAAAGTTCAGGAATCTGCAGCTAGATGTCTCTTTCAGATGTACACGTTACTTACCTTCGATAACATATCTGGTAGCGACACTGTCTAGTCGCAAATTTCTTAACGCCCTGCCCATCCTCTCCGCACTATAAAAAAAACCTGTGAGACAAGGGATATACCCTGTTTCAACATCGGTTTATACACCAGTGGTCACTATCTCACATAATAGTGGCTTAACAAACATCTTGTCGTTGCCTCATGAGTCTTGTCCTGGTATCATACCTTTTACTTCCATTGGGAATGATTTGTAGAGTGGGGGGTGTTTCTCCTTTGCAAAGCTGGTTATGCATTAGGGTGTAGGGTTACACGTAGCCTCAGCTTTGTTGGTTACTGTGTTTTTTTTTTTACCTTAAACTCTTTGACTGGTATGAGCATACCTTCTTCCTCTCCTCCATTACTTCCACCTACTAGGGAGTCTTGATGGTTGGAGACATGTGGCCGACATATATTCGCATCCACGACCTCGGTCCTTCAACACGTCCTGCGTGTTTGTACGAGCTACTTTCACCCTCTGGGACTCGATTGAGCGCCTCCTTACCTCTCTTTCTGAAAACCCCCTCGGGCTGACCTGGTTCGGATACGCAAAGGTGGTCGAGAACTGGTGAGCCATGTCCGCAGGAACGACTCCATAACCTGTCCCGAACTGGAGCCTCCAATCGATCTAGAGATCGGTGACGCTTGGACTCCGAAAAGGGCATCCGGTAATTTCATTCACCATTCCCGCAGGGACTTCGGCTTCCGCTGCTGACAGGCGTCGCACTCCTCTGAGTCGTGGTGCTCGCCCAAGCACCACAGACAGATTGAATATGGATCAGTCGCCGACATCTGCCGTGTACAGGTCTCCCACGATTTAAAGCCCGAAGGCACCGCACACTGTTCCTGGACGCAAAAAGGCATCAGTAAGGCCTAAAAGGACCAAACAACAGAACCGCTTCACCTGGATCCGCGTTGCGGGCGAAAACTGACGTCAGAGCGCCGGCAGGGACTTATATGGCCCCACTGATGTCAAATCCGTGGACGACATCAGGGAGGAGCCATGCAACGCCGTCCTCCAGCGAGCATAGGTACTGCTGAAAAATCTCTAGATTCAGACGGGCACCTGGAGGAAATTCTAAGCTAAAGAATCTGCGGCTAGATGTCTATATCAGATAGAACATGTATTTTACATGTCCTGACAGTAAGCACACAAAACCACTATTTTACTGTGAAAAGACTTGGTTACCCAATTGGCGAGTACAGGATTACCTGCTGACACCTCAGCGGTGTTAACAACTGAATGGTGCGATCAAAGTGGGCACTTCAAGATATCAAACAACTCATTGCATTATATCCGACTTGCATCTCAAGTCAAAGTTTATGTAAATTATTGTGGTATGCAGCTTTTACAAAGCTGCCACTTGTTGCCTTTAAAATGTGTGTGCCTTTCCAGGCACACTTGGAACCTGTTTAACATGACAGATTTCTGCTCTCCCGTAGATATTTTCCAATAATTTTCATGAAGAACAAGGAGTAATTTAAGCCCAGGGAGGTGTTACATCTCTTCTGCAGGTAGCCACTTAAGTGTTAGCCCCAAAAAGTAGGCTTAAAAAGAGAAGCTGATTTTGAAGAGTTGATGTTATACTAGGGAGGAGGGCTGCCCCTTTGTTTAGGCATACAAGCTAGCACAGGAGCAGAGAGGGGAAACCAGTTAGTTGACAAACCAGTTTCAATAGGGGTGTGTAACCCTGAGGTAGCCACACCACAGGGTGGGCTAGTGAGGTCTGAGAAGTGACAAAGGGGTTTCACCATCATGAGAGTAGGCAGAATGTGGCATCCTTGGATGCCCACCATCATGAGAGTGGGCAGAATGGTGCATCCTGGGATGTCACACTCCGCAGGAAGTAGTCCCCAGGTGGGAGGGAACCCGGTAGCCTATTGGCTAACAACCGCATCCTGCCCTAGGGGCATTTCCCCGAGCATTAAGGGGGCAACCCTGTCATCTGGACCTCCAATCTCCACCACCTGGAAGAAGGACCCAAGGACTGCCCTGCTGCACCAATGGACCAGCAAAGAGTGGCTGAACCGAAGAGGACAGCACCAGCTCGCTAGCGAAGGAAGGGACTATGTATCCTACTCAAAGGAGAAGCCGACTCCAGAGCCCAACAAAGCCAAGAGACTCCAAGGGCCAGCTGACTGGTCTCCTGTTCGCAGCAAAGGGACATAACAGCTGAAGAAGCCTGCTGGGGCAAGTTGGTAACCCAAAGTCTTCAAGCTACCACCTCTGCCGTGCTGGACCATGACACAACGCACGTAGAAGCAGTGTTATCTGACCCTGGGGGCGCTGTCAGAGTGCTGCTGGGACCCTCAGAATGAGAGTTATCGGCCCAGGAAGAATTGGCATGTGACCGTGACACCGGGGTACTGGAATTGGGCCAGACCAGAGAGGACAGAGGAATTCTCCGCAAGAAGACCCTCTTTGACCACGTTGCATCCACAGCATCCTTGAAGCATCTTCAGCTTTTTTCATTCCTTGCATCAATATCATTCTATAGGAATCCATTGCAACGCGGATAAAGTACTTGGAACTGCTTGAAGACTAGTGATCTGTCACGGTAACTGTTTTTAAGGACCTTGCTGGCCCCTGTGACTAGTTCCCTGCTCGAGTTGGTTGCCCAAAGTAAATCTACCCTACTGCATTGACACTTTGAATATTTTTCAAGAAAACTTGGATGACAAATTTGTTGAATTTGCCAAGGCTTGTTCGTGGTTAGGGGAAAATCCTTTGATTTGTTATTACTTGTAAAATCCATATCTCCAAAACCCTCCAGTGGATCTTTTTCGTTGTAGTGTCTAAATTCTTATAAAAATTGAGTCTACCTTTATAAGTGTCTTGATTGTTGATTTCTTCAGCAATTGTTTTGGTGCTGTTGAAATGCTTTACAACTTTTTCCTCTGTCTAAGCCTTGCTGCTCAGTGCCACAGCTACCCAGGGTTGAGATGAGGGTTTGACAGACGAAACTTACTGGACCTAAAGAGCTTGGTAAGTGTATTGCACAATCACACAACATAATACACCCTATTTCCTCACAGTCAACACCAATGTTTTGGACTGATGCTGCTGATTTTTTTACTCAAAGGTGTGCAAGCACTGAGGTCAGGTTGGCAGGCCATAGTGCACTTTCAAACTGTGTAGTTTTGTTGGCTTTTACCAATTTTGCATAAGCTAACTTACTGTGAGTTTCTGATATATGGTACTCGGTACCCAGGAACAGTAAGTTAGAGGGTCTCGTCGGAGACTGTAGCACTCATAGTGCCACTACTGGTGTGACCATAGTACAACATAGCTCCTAGTCTGCCAACTGCAGACGGGAACGGCAATTTTAAACTAACAACTTTGCCATTTAAAATCATGGCAAAGCCAAGTCTTTCTTTCGAATATACAGTTCAGTGACTAAATATCGAGGGATATAATATAGAATGCCCAAAATATCGACTCCAAAATACAGAAGTACAGAATATAGAATCCCTATCTACAAACAGGTAAGTACTAAAATATCGATTCCAAAATATATAATGTTAAAATATAGTTAGCTAAAATATCGAATTTTTAAAATGTATTAAAAATAATATAAAAGGAATTAAATATTAAAAACAATTAAATAAAACATACTTAAAATAATATAAAAAAGCTTAAAATGTAAAAATAATAAATGTAATGTAAAAAAAAAGTTGAGATTTTGTTGGATAGTGAGAGCTTAAAAATTACAGAAAACGTTGGATAACGTAGGGGTAAAAATTACTATTCCCACTCCAAAGAGTGCAACAGTAGGGAAAGCGTTGGATAGCGGGAGGTTAAAAATTACTATTCCCACTCCAGAGAGTGCAACAGTAGGGAAAGCGTTGGATAGCGGGAGGGTAAAAATTACTATTCCCACTCCAGAGAGTGCAACAGTAGGGAAAGCGTTGTGTAGCGGGAAGGTAAAAATTACTATTCCCACTCCAGTGAGTGCAACAGTAGGGAAAGCGTTGGATAGCGTAGGGGTAAAAATTACTATTCCCACTACAGTGAGTGCAACAGTAGGGAAAACGTTGGATAGCATAGGGGTAAAAATTACTATTCCCACTCTAAAGAGTGCAACAGTAGGAAAAGTAATGATATAATAAAATAAGATTAAATCAATTATCAATACAAATAAAAAATTAATTAAAAATAATTACCAATTAATAAAAATAAATTTCCATTGAATTTTTTTTTATTACCAATTAATAAAAATTAATTAGCAATTAATAATTATCAATTATCAGTACATATAAAAGTTAATATTTACTTTATTACAATTAATTTACTTCCCACCCAATTCCCCTATAAACCCACAACCCACTCCCAATAATAAAAAATACAATTAACATTACCAATTAATACAAATTAATTACCAATTAATAAAAAATAATTACCAATTAATAATTATCAATTAATTATCAATACACATAAATGCAAATTAATATTTAATTTACTATAATAACATTGCTTCCCACCCTATTCCCCTATAAACCCACAACCCTCTACGGAATTAAACTACGCAAAAATTAAATTACATAGCATTCATTACTTTAAAAAAAATTAAACATTCATTACAAAAATAATACATAATTTTAACACATATACTACCATACATAACACAAAAAAATATTCAATATTATGGAAATCTATATTTTTAAATTCGATATTATGGAAATCGATATTTCATACCCCAATTTCGATATTCTGTCCTGTCTATATTTTGGATTCTATATTTTGGTCGTTTACCATAATATACATGTCACCCCTAAAGCAGGCCTAGTGAGCCCTAAGGCAGGGTACTGTAAAATCTAAAGTGGATCATGTTTTTACGTGTTTCAACAGTAAATTCTCGTTTTTACTGTGGAAAAGGCTAGTAGCCCTAATGGTGAGTGCAGAGTGGCGTGCTGCCACAGCAGCCCTGCTAACTTTTGACTTGGACCACTAAGATGGATACTGTAAGGTATCACACAACTACATTAAGCCAGACTTGATGCTCAAGTTGAAATTAATGTAACTTGTTGCAGTGTGCAACTTTTATAAAGTTACCAATTTATTGCCCTAAATCCCCTGTGCCTGTCCAAGGCTGCACACTGGGTTTCTCCTTGAGACAGCTTTCTGCCCTCCAGGAGAGACGTGCAAACGACTTCCAGGAAAGACAACAGCCGCTTGTGTGTGAGAGAGGTGTTACCTCTCCCTGGCAGGTAGCAACACAGATATTGGCCCAAAGGGCGAGCTTCAAAGGTGAAGCTGTCTTTGAAATGCAAATGGGGAACACTTAGGAGAGGAACTGGCCTATTGTTTAGGTAAACAGGCTGGCACTCGGGAAGGAAAGGAGTAACCAGTTTCCAAACCAGTTTTCCAGTAGAGTGTAGCCCCTTTGATAGCCACACCTCTAGGTTGGAATAGGGAGCTCTGGACTCCGAGAGATTGCTTTTGGCATGTTGGATGTGGGGAGAAAGGTGCATCCTGGGATAGGCAGATGCCAAATGTTGCAGGAAGTGGTCATCAGGGAACCTGGTAGCCCATTGGCCACTAACAACATCCTACCCTGGGGCCGTTTTCTGTGGATAAAAACGGCACTCCTGGCACCCACAACTGGAGAAGAGGACCAAAGTAGTGCCCTGTTGCACCAAGGAACCAGCAAAGAGAGGTTGCACTGGTCTGGACTGCACCTGCTGAACCTGATGGCTAGCAAAGGAGAAGGGACCATGCCTGCGTGTGGAGAAGGTGCCGGAGCCCAGTCGAAGCAAGAGACTCCAAGAGTCAGTTGGCTGACATACTATTTATTCCCCAAAACGTTTTTAAAATTTTAGTTTCCGTATGAACTTAAAAAGATCTAGATGTTCATCTTCAAAATTGAATTTCTCAGTTGGACAGAAATTTAGACCCTTGCATAAAACAGACATTTCATGCTCACTCAACGTTCTAGACGAGAGATTAATAACAGTTAATTCATTCTTGTTTGTCAAATCATCAGTGCAATCTCAATTATTTCTTTGTTTATATGTTCGCCAATCTTGCTTTTATTCCTACCCTTGTGTTTCTTGCCACCCCTCCTGACTAGTCGTTGATATTAAAAGTTTCCTTAGTAAACAAATGTTTAATAGAGATAATACGAAATCAAGATAAATTAATGTATTTGACTGATATATTATGTAGCGTCTGGTGCATTGAATATTGTAAATAGAATAAGTTTTAAAATATTTATAAACATTGTAAATAAGTGTCTATTTTTGTATATATTTTGGAGCCCTGAAGAAGTCCTTGGCGGATGAAACACGTTGGCTACTGCACAATTGATGTGATTTTAAGACAAAATGATGAATAGAGAGTTATTGGACGAAGAAATCACTTTCACATTTGTTTATTGAGACCATCCAATGACAATTGTTTACAATTATAAATTGTGTACTATAGACTGAAGTTTTATCATGTGCATGTAATCAACTTTAAAATTGAGTGCTGAACCACTATTCTGTATGTTTATTCTGGGAAGTAATTCCCTATTAGAAGTGTAGAAGGATCGCACTTCTGGTTCGTTGCACCATCGTAACTATAATTCACTTTTCTTACTCTGTGTTGATGGGTGCAGGACTTTGGTGCCGTGATCCTTAATCTTTGATGCATGTTAACTTCATTTATACTTCAAGTTTTTCTTGAAATAAATTCTAAGTGTCAAATTAGATTAATTGACATATTGCCACAGTGCATATTTCCTATCCCTTTTATTTGCTTTATCTCTGGAACCCTGCGGAAGATCTTTTTTGTTGTGGTGTCTAAAAATACAGTCTCTTTTTCTAAATTGGTGTCAGATTTCTTGAGTTTCTCGTATATTTCTTCAATTGTTTAGGTGCTGCTCAAATGCTTTATATTTGTTCCTTTGTGTAAGCTTTACTGGTCAGTGCCACAGCTACCCAGAGTTGTGCTAGAGGATTTAACAAACAAAACTTACTTGCCCTAAAGGGGTGGCAAGTGTATTGCACAGTGAGGTCTCACAACCACACCATATGATACACCATATCGCAAGGGTCGACAAATAGTAAAAAATAAATAAAAAAAAATAGTAAAGAAAATAAATGAGGTAGCACTTTCACATCTGCGCTGATGCTGGGGTGGCGCCTATTTTTGCACCGCACATGTCACATCCTGCGTGGGCAATGCCTATGATACTGAGCTGATTGGATACCAGCACGCATAGATACCGCTCGAGATGTTTTAGATACAATATGATGCCTGGGGAATATTCGAAGATAAGTAACCTGGAGCTAGAAATCTCTATCGGATACTCTTCAAGGACCCTACATTACAGTGCAACCTAATTCAGATAAAAAGCTTACCTATTGTGATCCTATCTCCTCTTCTCAATTAATTTACACATTAAAAGATCCTGACTGCAGTGCCCGCTAACAGATTTTTTACAGTTATCAGTTGGGTTGGTCTAGCAGAATCAATTTTTTATCTTACTGTTGGTAAAAACATAACAGGCAATATGTGCTGAGTAGTCATGAAATGAGTGGGAGCAGTGGTGGACACACTAGGGGACATATTAACAAGCCCCGTTGGGTCGCTCTTGCACCACGTAACGTGATGCAATAGCGGCAACTCAAAAACGAGATTTATGAAGCCACACAAGGCAGCCTCGAGTGTGCAGAGTGGCTTCATATAGCTCGAGTAAAGCAACGCAGCACAAAGCGCGGTGTTGCCTTACTCCGCGCCAGGGAGGCATCCCATGGTATTGCGTGGGTGTTCCCACGCTACATCCATGGATTTTGAGATTTACCAGCTGTAGTAGACCTGGCAACGTGCCAAAAACCTATGCCTCCCCAGGTGAGGGGTAATTTTACTCTGTGTGCTGCATAAGGGAAATGCCTGGTGGTATTATTTTTGTGCAGGAGACAATCCACCTTACAACACAGACACACTTGTACCACGATGCAAGGATGCCTGCATTGGCGCTAGGCAGCAAAAACTGCACCAGTGCAGGGGAAGAGGCACAAATACGCCATATTTTTTTTTAAATACAGTACATTCCTGCACTCCTCACGTTTCGCAGTGCAAGCAACAAGGTGACTTCCTGTGCTGGACTGCATGACAATCTCATAAATCTGGCCCTACATGCTGAAAAAGTAGGCCTCAGTCTCCTGGACTTACCATATTTAACTGCCAAGACCCTTTAGGCTTGAGAGTTGCTATTGCACACTGACATGGCAGCCAGAAAGAAGGTCAATTGGATGTATATCTCCGGCATAGCACCAGGCAAGCATTCCCATTTCCCCGCTTTATATTGTGAGGGAACCAGAGTCATGAACAGGCCCAAAATAATCAACTTGGGTGTTACAAGCGGACAGAGTTGAGTTGCTTACTTTACTCTATGGCGTCAGGTCACTGACATATACAAGTGGACATTAAGAATATTCTCTTCAAGGACACTGGATATAGCTGTTCATTTTGGTAAAGTGTCAACCTTTAAGAGTAATTTGGTCAAATATGATGGGCCCACATCAAATCCCGTTAATTTATGGTATTTCATCTCAAAGGGCTTCTGAAGCTTTTGTTTGAGCATTATCATTTATAACAAGCTGTACGCTATTTCTATTAATCGAATGGCTACGGTATGTCACCTAGGCTGATACATAGGTAAGGCTCCCTATCTACTCCAGCTCAGCGTGTCTAATTATCTTACGTCTATCTGACTTTCTCAACACACTTATATTCTCTGCAATTACTTTTTCCAAAGATGCAATTTCTCGCTTAATCACATGCAATGGGAAAGGTTTCTTAGGATACTAACAATAGCTTGTAAACCTGGATGTATGCCAGGCCTCTGTCACCAGTTCCTTAATGCACTGCTTTAACATGCACTTTGAAGACCCATTAAAAGCTATCATGCATAGTTTATAGTGATATTTACACCAGTGATGGTATCCAGCCGCTCTGTAGCTAGTGTGTGAGGCCAGCCCTGAAGGGCCTACTTGAAAAACCAGGACAGCTTCCTCCGAAAGCCAAGAAGAGAGTAGGAGGCTTCAACGTGTTGTAGAAGATCAAACTGGCTTTAGGAGCCAGGTATGAGGAGGCACAGCCCCTGCCCTGCTTTTGTGTGTATGCATGGGGTGTGTGCTAGTAAGTGTCCACCCTAGCAGAAGTGTCTGGAAAGCTGGTGAAAATGAATGCAGAGTATTCAGGTAGGCAGTGCCTGTGTGGTGGAGAGCTTTGTAGGTGGGGGTGAGGAGTTTGAATTTGCGCTCTTGTGTATCAG
Organism: Triturus cristatus; assembly: GCF_964204655.1. NCBI lineage: Eukaryota > Metazoa > Chordata > Amphibia > Caudata > Salamandridae > Triturus > Triturus cristatus. Next base: position 949,615,098 of record NC_140583.1, on the reverse strand, counting down.
AAGCCAGTGGAGTTCCCTAAGGTGTGATATGAAATGGGTTCGGCATGGGTGGTTAAGGACTAATCTGGCTGTTGCATTTTGGACAGTCTGCTTGTGTGCTGGTTGATGATCCCGGTGTACAGGGTGTTCCAATAGCCTAGTCTGCTGGTGATGAGGGCTTAGGTGTTTGTTCTCCTAGTGTTGTCTGGTACACACTTGATGATTTTCTTCAGCATCCTTAGGGTGTTGAAGCAGGATGAGACCACTGAGTTGACTTGGCCAACAAACTGGACATGGCTGCCCATGATGGAGAGGTTTCTTCCATGTGAGCAAGGTATGGGGGTGGGTTCAAGGTCTGTGGGCCACCTGGTGGAGTCCCATGGCACAGCATTTTTCGAGAAGACCAACACTTTGGTCTTGTGCGATTTCAGTTTAAGGCAATTGGATTTCATCCAGGTGGCCACTTCTATCTTGCATGTGGTGAACATGTTACTGGTGTCAGGTGTTTCGTCCGACAGGGACAATATTAGTTGCACGTCATCAGCGTCTGTTTGGATGTTTATGTTATGAACCTATATGACATCGGCCTGAGAAGTAATGTAGATGCTGATGACATTTTGGTTGAGCGAGGAGCCTTGCGGGACACCGCAGATTAGTTTTTGTGCTTCAGATAAGTAGGGGGGCATGTTGAAGGTTTGGGTTCTTCCAGTGAGGAAGGAGCAGATCCATTAGAGGGTGTCCCTGAATGCATGCTTTGTGGAGTCCTCGGATTAGAATGGGATGGGTGATGGTGTTGAAGGCTGCTGATAGGTCTAGAAGGATGAGGGCTGTGGTTTACACCCTGTTGAGGATCACAAACCTATCTGTGGCTGCTATGAGGGCAGTTTCCATGCTGTGGTTGGGTCTAAATCCTGACTGACCGGTGTAGATAAGCTGGTGCATGGCATGGTGATCGCGAAGGCGCTTGTTGATGCCTCGTTCACATAGTGCTGTATATTGCTGCTATCTTAAACAAGCAGCACTCGTTCCTGCATTGTTGTCTAAGTGTGCAATCAAGAAATAAGTCGATCTAAGAAGGCATATAATTGGGAATTCTGCACTTAAGGAGCCACATTACTAGGGTTGATAATGATGCAGGCAGTGCACTAGTTTCCAGTGTAATTTGAAGACACTGAGTGAGCACCTTCGAGTTAATTCTTTGTGTGGCCTTTCAGGTGAAATCCGACAGACTTAGTGGTACAGCTCCACTGAACATCTTACTTCTTTGATTTAACATTTTGTAGCGTCTCTTGCTATGTGGCTACTTTGATCCCTTAATGTAACAGTGTGACTGGCTGGCAAATTTGTCTGCTCATGCCCAGATTAAACTCTCCTGATGCTGCAGGGTCTTCGGCTAATACACTTACCGTCGCTTAATCCACACTAATATTTAATTGTCCTGACGACCTCATGAGTTATGGGATCAAAATGCTGTCAACACATGGGGTTAAAAGAATGATTAAACTGTTCGAAGAAATCCATGCCCATTAACTGGGAATTTCTGGTCGTTTTACCTAGATCTCTTTTTGCATATTCACATTTTCTATTTTACAATATATTGCCGTCATCGCAGAGTACCCTTGGCTACATTTATTAAGTGATTTAAGGCCCACTGAAAGTGCTTTGCGACATGTTAACATTGGCAGAGATTACACTTATTTCCACAATTGAATCTATTTGGAGATACATTTGTTAATCTCATTAAACTGTTATTAAAGTGTCAATAATACCACTGCAAGCTACTTATCATTGTATATGAACGCCCCTGGCTTCTAACTGGGAAGCTCCTGTTTCAGTTACACTTGACTGGTTCTAGCCCTTTGTTCTGCAGCTCAGAGAGTAGCCCTTGGCCCTTGGCCCTTTCTGCTAACAAGTCGTCCCACCATGCTGTGGGAGTGCTGCAGTGGTCGCACAGGTGCTTTTTAATATCCATGTTGCTCCACTTTTCTTTCCCCTCAATGATACACAGGTATACATCAGGTTTTCCAGCAATATTGAACCCATCACCTATCCACACTAGAAAGGGTGGGAGCTTGGATGGCCAAGAAAAGTCGCAAACGTAACAAGACGGAGGTGAGTTTGTAAGGGGGAATAGGTAGATCCAATCTTCTATCATTTCCAATCACAAGCACTCTGACATTTCAAGCAGGAGTCACATTTTATCACAAACAGGTTGGGTTTATCACGGATGCACACATGGCCCTAGCTCTCCTGATTAGCACGACAGTAAGAAGTAGTCATATCACTCCCCCTCTCTACAACGTATTTTACCATTCTCGCGCACTATTCACACAGAGTCCTTATGGAAGAATACCATCAACTCTAGCATATGCTGGGAAACTAAAATGTCACAGGTTTTATTTTTGTTAAGCCTTGCATCCTTGGAACGTGGGCATCCAGAACATTATTGGAGAAGGTCCTACATACTTTTAAAATAAGCCAGCCGTTGCTGTTTGTTCGCTAGAGCAGCCTCGTTTTGGAAGACCATCTGTAAAGGAATATGAAATGTAAGCTGTGGTTCTTGAATCGGCATCCTATGTAAAGGTCATTAGACTCAGCCAACCTTCTGCCTCAGACAGGACTCTGCTTATATTACAAGTTCAAGAGGACTCAAGCCAGGAATATATTTAATTTAAATAAAAAAAAAGAAATTGTAAATTATGTAATCGGCTCTGGGAGCCTGCCCTGTCCGTATTCTTCATATAGGCACTGAAAAGTTTACTCCTGCATTTACAAAGTTATTTAATGCCTAGACTGTCTGCAGTAGTTCCCCCTCCCTCCCCCTACCAAAATGGAAACGCAGTTAGATGACCTGATCATTTCCAGCAACCATCGCCCTATTTCTCTGCTGCTGGTATCCTTTAAAATACTTGAAAAAAAATAATAATTAGGTTTTCCTTCTCAGATCACACTTTGTTTGGGATGTTGCAAAATCTGGATTCATATCAGCATATTGCACGAAAACGCACTGGTAGAAGTGGTTAATGAACTACAGGCAGTCAAGTAGTCATTTTGTTTAGACCGGTCTGCAGCCTTTGACGACATTTTTCATGAAGTGCTCTTGAATCATCTGCATCGAATTGGTGTCAGAGGCTCAGCTTGAAACTGGATAATTCCCTATTTATTAAATAGGATACAGTTTTTTGGGGTGTTTGTGGACCTGTTTTATGGCCTGCTGGGTCCGTTTTTACTGTTGATTTCCCAGATATTAAAACAAATATTGCCTGCAGCAAGCTCAAATCCATACAGCTTTCCACACCTTGCAAAATACTTCTACAGTATGTCTTTACACGTTTAAAACTGCCTCATTTGCAAACATGGGCCACTTTAACCATCTAATTCACTAATCGTGACACTTCCATTCTGGTGCTCATGCCCATTTCCATCCGCCCCTGCCATCTCGCACAGTGGTTCCCAAACTTTTCACTCATGAGGACCCCCATTGAGTCACTACTGGAATCCGGGAACCCCCAACCAATTTGTATGATTTAAATCTCAAACATTAAAACTGTAATTCAAAGGAAAAAAACACGTGTGCACATCAAACAAAGACTGATGTGAATTTCTAAAGATTTTATATTTTTATATTAAAAATATTTCCAAAAATTGAAAAATCCTAATGGGAAGGTTGGTGCTGTATCTTGCGACTAACTTTTCATTGTTTGCTTTTATTTTGCCGCCCGAGGCTCCTGCTACTGCCAAGGCTGGACTAGAAACCTAAAGCTGCTCTGGCAAATGTCAGACCAGTCCCCGTACAGTGCACAAGTGCAGCGAGTGAGCCTGACCAGTACAAAGGGGGCTTTGGGGAGATCTCCCCCACGAAAAGTTTGGGGAAAATGGTGCATTTTACAACACATTTGTCATTATATAAAATTGTATTAGCTTTTAAAGCATAGTAAACAATGACCTTACTATGCACCAGGATACAACAATCTTTTGTCAATCTTCAATGATTCCCTCACTACTACCCTCCGACAGTGCCTCTCATTTTTCCATAGCCCCACTGTCACATGTATTTAATTTATAGCACCTCTCATACCACTGTAGGGTGTAATAGCACTTTACATCACACACAAAGAGAGACCATGAATCATGTGTGTGTAAATCGGTGAATAGAAAATGTTACGTAAGGCAATGGGGACTACAAGGTGTAGGCTTCGCATGTCATCTATACTGGTAGGTATTTTTTTTAAAAGTGCTTGGTTTGGAGAAGCAGAAATTCAGGATTCAGAATATAACACAGGGATTAGCATTGATTTTAATAATAAGGATTTATTTCTACCCAAACAAACCTTTTTAGCAGCATCGGAATAATGAAAGACTGGGAAAAAGCATAACCTACTAACTTGTACTGTGCAGTTTGCATGCAGCTCTTTGATGGCAGTTCATAGCTCACTGTGCTAGACTACGATTGGAACTTGTGACCTTCACAATAAAAAAAGAATCTCTGTGGCAAAAGCAGGAACCCACTGAGCTGTGCACAAAACAAAATACTGTTTTTTTTTTTTTTTTTTTAAATGCATGGTAGACATTCTTTGTAGCAGGCATATTGACCACCAGCGCTTCCTAAGATGAGTCAAAGCTGCCACTGGACAAAACCTCCATCTCTCTACAGCAGGTACATTAATCACCGGAGTTATCTTGACACTTTTATTGCTACCCAAAAACTGCAGATTATTCAAGGAACTTTGCAGTGCTTTTAAAACTGCTGCCTGAGGACTCCCTAGGAATGTGTCACGGACCCCTGGGGGTCCGCGGACCCCAGTTTGGGAACCACTGATCTAGCAGAATACGTTAAATGAAACTCAAGTGCTTTCTCTCAGAAGTAGCAAAATGGATGCAAGACAAAGCCCTCAAAGTTAATACGGACACAACGGAAGTCTTGGTTTTTGGATACTTCAACACATTTAGGTCAGTCAGCTGGTGGCCTTAGATCTTGGCGTAACACCTATTACTCAAGTATTGGAGCTTTCATAGATTCACATGCCTGAATCATTCCCCGTCGTCAAGATGGGAGTCTCCAGTACATAAAAATGCATTGCTTAGTAGTATAGCAAACTGAAAAAAGGCCTAGGCCCATTTTCCTTTGCAACCCATAACCTTCGTTATGTAAAAAAGAACTAAACTTGTCTCTGAACCAATCAAAGCCTCTCACCCTCTAGAACCCTCCTGAGAGAACCTTCTGCCCCTCAGATTTTCTACCACACGTTGTGCTAGGGAGTCTCCATTGAGCTCTGCTCAAATTCTACAGTTTGGTTCTAGATTGAAGAATTTATTCAACTGTTTTTTCCTCACCAACTTCTGAAGAATGGCTGACGAGAAGAAAGGTTTATTTAGAGCCTGCGCCACCTGTTCAAAGAAAAGGTTATATACAGACGACCCGCATAAGGATTGCATATACTGCCTTTACCCACACCATCAGGCAAAGGAATGTAAGGTATGTCATACCTTTTCTAATAAAACACTGAGGGATCATGAAGGAAGGCTGTTAATTTGGCTCCAAAAACTTAAGACCAGGAAAGACATTGTGTCTAGTGACAGGGATGAGGCGTCAACAACTTCAAGGAGATCTCAGAAAAGAGGCAGATCTCCTCAGGCTCATACCTCAGGGGAAAGAGAAGGCTCTTAAAAAGCCCACGATTGGGTCTTCAGAGCGCAGTCCCTCAAAATCTCCTCCAAGTATAGAAAAGGAGAGCAAGGGTCATGCTTCAGGGATAAAGCCTACTAAGAGGACGAGTTCAGAGTCCTCAAAATCACCCCTTAAGGTTAAGCATTCAATTAAGAAGCCAGCCTCTACACCTCCTGAGGAAAAATTGGAAAAATCTACGTCGTCGGGACCTTTGACGAAGAAAGTAGCGTCGTCGACGAAGAAAAGGGAGGTAAAAATCACTATTAAACCTATACCATCGACGATGGCGTCATCGACGGCAGTGTCGACAATGGTTTAGTCTGCGATTTCGACAGCAATCTCGTCGACGGGCTCGTCGATGAGAGAAAACCCCCCAGAAAATCTGGAGTTTACCAGGAAGAGGACGATTACCCCAGATCTTACATCTCCAAGCAAGGTGACACCTCTAGTACCATCCCACCTGTTGGAGGAAGAAGAGTCACAGGAGGAAGATAATGATGGACCCTTTGGCTACACCAGTAACCCCTCGCAATTGCATGTAAAATGCCAAGAAGATGACTGGGAAGATGAATATGGGGGGTTTCAAGATCATCCCCAGCAACACTATCAGGAAGAAATGGTGAGCGTTCCATCTTCACTGCTAACGGATTTGCAGTTTATGTTGGATGATTATAAGAGGAGGCATCCTTTAACTCATATTTCCCAAAGAATACCAGTGACTACATCACACTCTATTCCATGTACGCCAGTGAGACGGCAAGAGGTTTTACCTGAGTCCTTGCCTATATCACCACTACCACAACCAGATCCAGACCCCTCTGATGATGATGAACAGGGAGAGATAACAGACCCTAGTAAAGAATGGGACGATTATCTCATTCCGTTGCCTTCTTCTCCTTCACCGAAACCTGTCAATTCTCCTCCGGAGGACATCGGGGGGTTCCATAATCTAATGGAGAGAGCTACAAACAGATTTGCGCTCACCATGTCAACTGACAAGACAGAATGTTTCTTGTATGATTTCAAGGAGCCGTATCGTAGGGCAGTTCGATCTCTTCCGATTGTCAGTCATATATGGGAGGAAGGTCTCCAGGTCATGGAGACACCAGCAACGGTTACCCCAGTGCTCGCAAGACTAGACAAAAAATATACAGCGCCCTCGGATGCTCCAGCTTGTCTACTAGGCCATCCCAAGCCGGACTCAGTTATAACCCAGGCGGCTCAGCAAAAATCAAGGAATCCATCAGCTCCAATTTCAACACCTCCCGACAGAGAAGGTAGGCATCTGGACAATGCGGGGAAGAGGTTTTCTTCCATGTCTGCCCTTCTAGTTAAGGCGGCGAATGCCCTGGCCATCCTGGGCAGGTATGAGACAAATGTGGTGCGATCTCTCGCCTTACATAGACAGCATTCCAGAGGCTGACAGACAGGAAGCCAGAGAGATCCTCCAGGAAGGTGAAAGGAGTAGTCATAGATTGCGCAATGGACATTGCGACCACGGCCTTCAGATCTTTGGGGAGAGCGTCAGTCTTACGCTGACCAGGATGGCTGAGAGCAACAGCTTTTAGGCCCGAAGTCCAGAATAAAATTTTGGACCTTCCCTTCAATGAAGAAGATTTGTTCTGCAAGCACATTGACGAGGCCTTGCAGAGTATAAAAAAAGATACAGAAACGGCGAAATCACTGGGAACGCTGCCGTATAGGAAGGTTCCTTTTCGAGGCTCAAGAGGTAGGGGCCAATCCTCCTATAGAGGGGGTTACCAACAAGGCATGTATACTTCTTACTCCACCTCATATCAGCCATACTGTCAACAGTATGCGCAGCGACAAACAGGAGGTTTCACAAAATCTACTCCTAGAGGTTGAGGAGGTCGTCAGGGGAAAGACAATACCCGTCGGCAATGACTATGTTCTGAATCAGACTACACCTATTGCTCTAATGTCATACGTTCCCCTGGGTGGAAGAATTTCTTATCTTCAAAATTGGCAGCAAATAACTACAGACAAATGGGTCCTCAACATAATACAATTCGGACATACTCTAGAGCTTCTGCAAACACCCCCTTGTACACCGCCAAAACACCAAGAGGTCAAATACTTGCATCAGATGCATCGAGAAATTCGGACAATGCTCCAAAAGGGAGCAATAGAACCAGTACCGAATTTCCAGAGAGGAAGGGGATTTTATTCCCGGTTTTTCCTATTCAAGAAAAACGTTCTCCAATGGCGCCCTATTTTGGACCCCAGATCCCTAAACACTTACCTCAAAGAAGCAATCCTTCAGAATGATTTCCCTCCAAGATATTCTGCTGCTATTAAACCCAGGAGATCATATGACCAAATTGGACCTACGGGATGCGTACTTTCACATCCCCATCTATCCTTCCCACAGGCAGTACCTTCGTTTCATGGTGGCCGGAGAACATTACCAATTCAAGGTACTGCCTTTTAGCCTGAAGTCAGCCCAGAGAATTTTTATGAAATGCTGGTCTCCAGTGGCAGCGGTTCTAAGGAAGCAGAGACACCAAGTATTTTCTTAACTCGACGACTGGTTAGTCAAAGCAGCGTCGGCCCGGTCGTCAACAAGGGCTTGCGTGGAACTGTTTGCCAGATTAGGTCTGACTTTAAACGAAGAAAAATCATCTCTTCAGCCGACAAGAAACCTCACCTTCTTGGGAGAGGTAAACAAAGCATTCCCCTCCAAGGAAAGACAGCTGGGAATAATATCTCTATCCCAGGCTTTCATAAAAAGAAAGTCTCTTTCAGTACGCAAGTACAAATCATTGCTGTGAACGATGTCATCTTGCATCCCCCTCGTACCTTTCTGCAGGCTAAGGATGCGTCCGTTGCAAGAGCAGCTGGATCTTCAATGGCATCAGGCGAAAGGATCCTTCGACGATATACTCAGGGTAACGCTGACCATGGTTCACGCGGCAACATGGTGGACACAAAAAAGGAACATCTCGCAGGGATTTTCATTCCTTACTCAAGCAGCCCCACTAGTGATTACGATTGATGCGTCCTTGGAAGGCTGGGGAGCGTTCCTTCAGGAACTCCAAGTCAGCGGTCGCTGGAAGTTGCACGAACAGCAAATGCATATCAACCTCTTGGAACTCAGGGCCGTCCACTTAGCATTGTTAGCGTTGCTACCAAGGATTCAAGGGTCAGCCGTGTTGATAAGAACAGACAACACAACAGCAATGCACTATTTGAAAAACGGGGAGGAACAAGATCACTCTCCCTGTCTCAAGAAGCCCAGTGGATATGGGAATGGGCACTACAACACAAAATATCCATTACAGCGGAACATCTTCCAGGAGATCAGAACTTCAAGTCGTATACTCTCAGCAGGCTCAAATCCGCCTGCCACGAATGGGAGATCGACCAAGGGAGTCTAAACAGCATCTTCCAAAGATGGGGAAAACCGACAGTAGACCTCTTCGCAACAAGGGAGAACAAAAAATGCCAGTTCTTCGCAAGCTGGCTTCCCCAACGGAGATCTTGGGGGAATGAGATTTTGATGGCATGGTCAGGCATCTTTGCCTACGCCTTTCCTCCAATTCCCCTCCAGCAGCAGGTTCTTATGAAGATAAAAAAAAAACCATGCAGGATAGTCCTGATAGCACCATGGTGGCCCAGGCAACATTGGTTCGCGGAGCTTCTACTATTGACAGAGGAACGCCCGATTTGCCTCCAGCCGATACCGTCAATCCCGACGATGTTCCAGGGGGAAGTACTTCATCTGGATCCGAAATCACTGCACTTAGCAGCCTGGCTCCTGAATACTGCGAATTTCAACATCTGAACATCCCAACGGAGTGCAGGGACATACGAACAAAACATACAGGATGAAGTGGAAGAGATTCTGTTTATGGTGCAAAAGATGTAACATTCATCCTCTGAACTCGGCAGCTCACAAGATTATTCCATACATCTTGCTTTTGGCAAAGTCCGGTTTGGCTCATGCATCTATAAAGGTACACCTAACCGCAATATCACGCTACAGATGGACTGCCTCTGGTCCATCTCTGTGGTCTGCTAGAGTCATCAAACGATTCATGAAGGGATTGTTCCGGGTTTTCCCTCCAATACAACCTCCACCACCTCTCTGGCAATTGAACATTGTTCTTTCCCAGTTAATGAAACAGCCCTTCGAGCCAATACACAGGGCAGATCTAAAATTCCTGTCGTGGAAAGTTGCACTTCTCATTGCGCTCACTTCAGCCAGGAGAGTGGGGGAGATTCAAGCTCTCACGGTCCAAGACCCTTTCTTACAATTCAAGGAGGATAGAATGATACTCAGGACTAATCCAAAATTCATTCCAAAAGTACAAACTGATTTTCATTTAAATGAGCCACTAATTTGCGAACGATTTTTTCCTCAACCAACAACCGGCGGAAAGAGCTCTCCACTCGCTGGATGCCCAACACTGTCTAAAGTTCTATTTGCAAAAAACTAAGCCTTTCCGCAAGTCTTCACAACTTTTTGTTGCCTTCAGCGCACCCAGGAAGGGTTTCCCTTTGTCAAAAAGGGGAATTGCCAGATGGATTTCCAGTGCGATAGAGTATTATCAAGCAGCTGGGCGACCACAGAATGCACAAGTCCGTACCCATTCAACAAGAGCAGTGTCCACCTCTTCTGCTTTATTTGCAGGAGTGCTGATCCAGGATACCTGTAGGGCGGCGACCTGGACGAGTACGCACACCTTCACCAGGCATTACTGCTTGGATGCAGCCACAGGAAGAGATGTGGCGGTGGGAGAAGCGGTGCTGAGGAACCTTATCCGGTGAGCCTTCTTTACCATCCCTCCTTCCTTTATTATCTACATTTGCACATTCTATTGTTGTTTATTGTATTGGATGCAATTTGTAAAGTATTTTTGATATGTGTGTTTTGATTTAGAGATACAGTTTTTATCACACTACTTATGTTCCCTTGTTCCAGGTCTTGGGTAACAAAAAATGTGCATTTATTTACTGCTCACTATTCTGATTCAGGCATGTGAATCTATGAAAGCTCCAATACTGGAGTAAGAAAACAAGTTACTTACCTGTAACTGTAGTTCTCCAGTATTGGAGCTTTCATAGATTCACATGCAACCCACCCTCCTCTCCTGAGAGGCTTACTTCGGATTTAGCACAAAGAGTGTTATTGCACAAGTGCACGAAAATCTGAGGGGCAGAAGGTTCTCTCAGGAGGGTTCTAGAGGGTGAGAGGCTCTGATTGGTTCAGAGACAAGTTTAGTTCTTTTTTATATAACAAAGGTTATGGGTTGCAAAGGAAAATGGGCCTAGGCCTTTTTCAGTTTGCTATACTACTAAGCAATGCTTTTTTATGTACTGGAGACTCCCGTCTCGACGACGGGGAATGATTCAGGCATGTGAATCTATGAAAGCTCCAATACAGGAGAACTACAGTTACAGGTAAGTAACTTGTTTTCTTGCTAGCTCCACTGTTAGAAACCTGGGCTTCCACATCAATGAAGTCTCCACACTCTTCCCTCAAATCAATAAGACTACTTCCACCTCTTTTCCTATTTTATAAATGCAGGACAAAATGTATTTTCTTCCGTTAAAATGTTGGAAGTTAGTGTTCCATGCACTCATTAACCCCATATTTGATTACTGTAATAGTTTGTAAATGGAATACCAAAAACATGATCACAAAACTTCAATTGCTTTAAAGCACAGCAGTTTGTATGCTTCTTGAGCTTGGCAATCAGCTATGTTACTCAGAGATCCTTCACTTGGGTACTCATAACTATCCAATTATGTCATAGTTCCAAAAATCTTGACGTGGCAAAGTTGTGTCTTTCATTACCTGGGGTTTAACAGCTAGGGTGCCGACCTTGAAGCTGGGGAACCAGGGTCGAGTCTTGGCAGGAGGCTCAAACATCCAGAGTCTGGGTAAATCACTTAATCTCCCGTGCCTAAAAAAATGAATGTTCTAATGTAATGCAACTGGTGCTGATGTAAAGCGCTCTGCTACCTTCGGGTCGAGTTTGCGCTATATAAAACTACAAAAGAAAAAAACACCTAGCAGTTCAACACTGGAATGCCTTCCCTGCGGACAAATTATATGTCAAAACACCTTCAGTTTAGAGAATTACTGAAAAATGTAAAGTAGTATGACTACACTAAGACCCTGGTAAACTGATTCTTGTTTAATTTGGTTAGGTCCAGGACATCCTCCTGGGTAATGCAGCGTTTTATAGATCGCCATTTATCTCAGCAAATTTCAACAAATCTGTAGGGTATATGTTGGGCACAGAAATACTCAATTTCCCAAGGAATTGGACTTAAGGGCTGTACATTTTCAATAATGCTGCAGGATAAAAGTAAAAATGGCAGCATATAAGTGAGATCAAACTATGTTGCTTCTCAAGGTAATGACAAGGAGGCGGCATTTTTCCCTGTGGGACAAAAAATATTCAGTAGAGGACACCACACTTGAATCTTTGCAGTTAAATATCGAGAAAGTCAATATTATAATGAGGCTGGTCCGATTCTGTATTCCACAAAATATCCCGATTGCAAAGTGACAGCTTGATCAAATATAATGGTCCATGATCTAGCTTCAGACAGAAAAAAATAAAAGTATATATATATTTGTACATGCCGGCCAGCAGCGTGTTTAAGAGACCCCGTTCCACTTTGAGGCCGGAGCATTGCTGGCACAGCTGTTGACTTTACCAAGGGATTGGTAGCTCCGGCCCGCCTCGGACTGCAGAGCAGGGACAGGGCTGTTGCCAGGAGCAGCTCGTCACTGTACGAGGAGCCGGGAATCATTGCATCCCAACTCGCGGCCCGCCCGGTTCCTGCAGGAGGGGCTGGAACATCAGTGGGGGCCTGAGGAAGTCAGAGGACACCATTCCTAAACGGGGCCAGCCATCATAACAGCACTCACCATTTCTCCCCATGGACATTGACAACTATTTTGTTTCCCCCGTGCATTGCCTTTCCCTTACTGGTGAACTCTGGGTACTGTAGTGAAGATCTAAAGACTACAGAAGGTGTGCTACTGTGGGTGGAGCTCTCAGACCAATGAGAGAGCGGTAGGAGATTAAAAGGCAGAGATGGAATAGTGCTTCGTTTTTGGAGGCATCTGACGAGGCGAAGGGTCGCCGAAATGCATAATGCCCAGTGTCCAATGAAAGGCTTCCAACAGGATTCCCCTGTGTGGCCGCTTGCTTCTCGGTATCGGAGGGGTGTTTTTGTGTGTGTGTGTGTGTATATATATATATATATATATATATATATATATATATATATATATATATATATATATATATATATATATATATATATATATATATATATATATATATATATATATATATATATATATATATATATATATATATATTTTCCTAAGCATATACTACAATGATTATTCAATCACTTGTCCGCTATTACATTCTGATATTTATAGTACAGTTTTGTTGAAGTGAGGCAACTTCAAAGACTCCATAATAGGAGGGCAAGGAGAAGCAAAATCATATATTTTTATGAATGGTCTCCTCAAGAAAATGGCTTCTGGAGATGCAGGCCGAGTCAACAGGCTTTCATATCTGATAGAGACATCTAGCCGTAGAGTTCCTAACTTAGAATATCCCAAGGTGTCAGACTGAATCCGGAAAATCTTCCGCAGCACCACCTCCGCACGACGAGGGATTGCGCCACACGACCCCACCCTGACGTCCTCCATGTACGTGACGTCAGCAAGGTCATACAAGTCCCTCCCGGCGCACTGACATCAGTTTCCTACTTTTCCGCGTGCAACGTGGGTCCGGAGTTCCTCTGGCCTGTTTTCAAGCCTGCGGTTCCTCTGGCCTGTTCTCAGGCCCTTTCGACGCTTAGTGTCAGGAACAGCGTGCGATGCCCTCGGGCTTTAAATCCTGTACTTCCTGTTCGCGGCAAATGTCCGCGACAGACCCACATATTATTTGTATGTGGTGTCTGGGCGAGCACCACGACTCCACGGACTGCGAAGCCTGCCAACACCTTAAGCCGAAGTCCCGGCGGGAGCGCCGGATGAAGCTTCTTTCGACACGACTGCCCCGGTCAGAGTCGTCTCGTCCTACGACCTCTTCAACGCAGTTTCGCCATGGATTGCCCTCTGGGGCCCGAGGCCGTCGTTCACCACTTTTTGGTAAGTTGCGGCGCAGGTCGCCTAGATCCTCGAGCTCACTTTCATCTGTTGTCAGGGGGCACTGGTTCACAGAACATTCCGGACGTGCGCCCCGACAGTCGTCCCCCCTCTATCCGCCCTATCCGGGTGCGGGGGCGACTCGGGCCCAAATGGAGGCTTATGCCACGGCTTTGCAGGCCTCCCTTGGGTCCTCTCTCGTCCCTGGGGTGTCCTCGGGGCCTCCACTACCTGTGGGGTCCCCGGACTAGCCGGTGGCTTTGCCCCCGGCATCAAATGAGCCTTTGCCCGCCAGGGATGTCGGAGATGTGGTATCGTCAGGGCGCAGCCCGGCTGGGTCTCCCTCTATGATCCATATGGCGTCGTCAGGGTGCGGCCCAGCTGGGTCCCCCTCTATGTCCCATTGCACTCCTGCCGCACTGCATAGTCCTGTGGGGCTCCCTGTGACGTCGCAGGTGCTCAAAGCCTCGCTTTGTGCACACCTCGGTCTTCCTGCCTGTCCGGAGCCCGAGATGGCGCCGTTCCGACGCCGTAGACTCGCCTCCAGGCTCTGCCTCCGCTTCTGTCTCCGGAGTCTGAGCCTGTTGCGGTTGAGGCTGAGGCAGCACCGGTGTAGCGCCGGAGGTTTGCCCTCTCGGCTTCGGCGCCTTCTTCTTCAGAAGGTGAACTTGTCGCCTCCCTGGCTCCGCCTCCGCTTCTTACCTCGGAGTCGGAGCCGGTCCGGAGTGAGGCTGAGTCGGCGCCATTGCAGCACCCGAGGCTTGCATCCCCGGCTCCTTCTTCGGAAGGGGAGCTTATGTGGATTCGGTGCCGGACGGAGCAGACTCGATGCCGGATGGAGTTGTCGTGCCGGACAAAGCTCGGTCGGCACCTGCTAAAGTGGTTTTAGCGACCCATAGACGTCGAAATATCGACTTCTCCGGAGGCGTCCGGAGAAGTTTAGCGTAACCCTCACGCCCGATGTATTCATGACTGTGCCCCATTTGGAGTAAGTGGATCCGGCAGGGCCCCCACCTCCTCAGGATCACCTGCACCCAAAAGGCTCCTTGCCTCCTCAAGAGCCTCATCAGGACCCCCATTCCTCCATGGGGCTCCCTTCAGTTGGGCATTGGTCACACCCTTACTGTCTTGGGAGGGTTAGCTTACAGCCTTCACCTACTAATGAGCTACTATCCCCTCCTCGGAGGGCTACTGAGGCTGGTGCAGCTTTTCTCCGAGTGGTCTCTTTGGCCGCTCAGGTTTTGAACACGCAGCCATTTTCGGTGCCCTTGTCTGTGTACCCTTTACTTGATGTCCTTCAGCGTGGGTCAGGGAATGTGGAGCCGCTTCTGCCCTTTGAAGCTTCTCTTTATGATGCCCTTTTGGACACCTGGGTTTGGCCAGCTTCTGGTGACCCGGTGGGTTGTTCGGTCTTGCACCGCCACCGTCCTGCTCCACATGATCCGGTCTGCTTATTTGTGCATTCATAAGTGCAGGGGTTTGTTTTGCAAACTGCCTTCCCTTCCTTGCCCAGGCTATTGCTTCCTCCCTCCCGGGAGTCCAGATGGCTTGAGTCATGGGGTTGGAACATCTTTGCCTCCACTAGTGCTGCACTACGGTCACTAAATACAGTATGTGTCCTGGCTTGGGCTACCTCTGCCCTGTGGGACCCTGCAGAGTCCTTGTTTTCCACCAGCGCTGAAGGCGCTTGTGTTGACCTGCTTCATCTTCTCCGGGATGGCCGTGACCTTGCTGAGCTTACAATCCGCTCTGCCTTGGATACTGTTGATTCCTTGGGCCGGGCTATGGCTGGTTCAGTCGCCCTGCGGTGCCATGCTTGGTTACGGGAAAGCGTCCTCCCGTAAAATATACAGGAGAGTCTTGTTGATTTACCCTTTGATGGGGTTTTATTGTTTGATGCACACGCCGACTCGGCTGTTCAGCGCCTTCTTGCGGGCTTTCGCACCCCACCTTAGGTCTGTGTTCCTCAGGCGTTTATTCTGAGGTGGTACTTTTTCATTTAGCATCCTTTTGATGAGTTATGTGTTTTCGGTTGATAGTAAGTCTCAGGTCTTCCTTTAGCATGACCGGAGGTGATTACACTTTCATTTCTCATCCTTTGGATGCATTATGCGTTTTCAACTGGTGTTTAAACTACTGTGGCAGTGTTGCACAGATTGTTCCTCTGACTGTGGCCTGTCTTAGTACATGTGTTTTTTTCCCCTTGTTGGGGGTGTGCATACTCTGTGTGGGGTACTTGTTTGCTATTATATAGCTCTGTTTATGTCACATAGGCCTAAGAGTTCCTTTGGCCTCTAGGTGTCCTCTGGTGCTCTTATTTGCCGTTGTACGGTGCTCCATGTTGTGCCTTGGCGTCATCTTCGATACGTCATTGGTCATCTTGCTTATTGTTTCATTCTCCTTCTTTGGCGGTTTTCGGGGTGTTCATCACGCTTTACAGGCAGCTTCCGTCTGCCATTACGGCACCAGGTGTGTTCCTCTACAGCTATGTTGTATAGTAGTGGCTAGTTTACCCGTTTTTGCAATATATACATATATCTGTAGTTCGGTATATATACAAGTTCCATGGGTACACTTTTTCCTAGCTCTTCGCCTCTCTTCGAGGCTGCAAGGTCTGCTCCGACGTCTCCATGTTTCAGGGACATTTTCAGTGATGCACGTGGTATTACCAATAAGACCCCATTTTGCGTTCCGCTTACTTGGGTGATTCCCCAGTTTTATACTGCTTCCTTCTTTGTGTTCAGTTACTGGACGATTCTCTCTTATGGACAAGGGTTACTTTCCTTCCAGTCGGAGGGTGTGGTCTAACATTCTGCAATTATTCCTCCGTTTCTACGCCTTAGTACTTTGGTGCCTTTGCTGCACCTTCCTTTGGCAGTGCTATATTGTATCGGCACGGCATTCAGGACGGCTCTTCTAATGTCAGTCATCCTAGATCTCCACCCTGCATACCTGCATCAGCGTGCTTAAGGTTGTTACTGTTTGCCCCTGTTCCCCCTTTGGGGGCTGGGTGTGCACTTGGCATGTTTTTTATCGCCACCAGCAATTCTCAACGCATTGCTAATTTCTATCTCTTGACCTTTGGTTCTTGGCTGTAGCCTCTCCGGCCTTCCTTCCGTGGGCCAGCCTGGCAGGCTCTGGTTGCATCTCTTCATGCTTCTTCTCAACCTTTGGTCTGTGTTCACATGGTGCGCCTTTATGCTGAGAGTGGTCCTGCTTCCTCTCTCTTTCGTTTGTTCTGGTATATGGCTAGCCGTTTCTACCTCTCATACTTATATGGGTATGGTGTAGCACCATTATGGAATGTCTTGCATCCCGTTATCTTCTGCTCTTCCGAGCTATTTGGGTTGCTGTCTGGCTGTACCGCCACAGCCTTTCCCATTGTCCATCACTCTGTTGCCAGCTCAAATGCTTGGCGCTTTTTGTTGTTCTGTCGCAGACCCACCTCCCCTTTGGGGTATGGCTGTGGTATCTATTCTAAAGTTAAGGAATCTGAGGCTAGATGTCTCAATCAGATGTACGAGTTACTTACCTTCGGTAACGATGTATCTGGTAACGATGTATCTGGTAGAGACATTGTCTAGCTGCAGATCCCTTAACGCTCGCCCAGCCTCCCTGTTCCGCGAGGACCTTGCCAAAGTGGGGTTCTTCGCTGGCCACCCCTTTTTTACAGTTGGCATTGGTTTTTTCTCTCATGGGTGCTTACATTGTTGCATCCCTTTGAGATTTGCCATAATACAGCTGACTCCCTCTCAGGAGTTTCTGTTGCCATAATTCGGCTGACTCCCTCTCAAGGGTTTCTTACCTGTATATGATGCCTTTTGAGTAACCTTCACCAGGAGGTTCATCTTCATTTTATTATCTTCTCCTGCTGCCTTTCCTTCCACCTTCTCTATTGGCTCAGGGTTTTAGTCTCCTCTACAGTCGTTTTCTTTGGGGATCTGTTGACCTCTGTTTCAGACCTCCATTACTATAGGGGCAGTGCCAGTCTTTTCATACCTTCCTGTGGTGGACTGTTCTCTCTGTGCTCCTCTTTTGCTAGACGACACAGATCTACATAATACTGACAGTCTATTTCTGTCTGTTCTGCATGGTAATAACAGTCTGTTTCTGTCTGTTGAGATATTCTTCCCTGGTTGCACTGGGGAAGGGTCTTTGCTTCGCTTGCGAGGTTCTTTCTCACAGCTTTTTGCACTTATATGGAGCCAGTGCCTAATTATGTCTTTTACGATGGTGTCTTGCACCATCCTCATTTATTCACGGATTTTAATCCCTCGCACACTGTTCCCATACTTTCACAGTTTTTTTGTTGGTGGCTCTGCGTTGTCGCGGAAAGGTGTCTCCGAAAACGGATGTCAGCGCGCCGGGAGGGACTTATATGACCTCGCTGTCACGTACATGGACGACGTCAGGGTGGGGTCGTGTGGCGCCGTCCCCCGGTACGCGGAGGTGCTGCTGTGGAAGATTTTCCGGATCCAGTCTGATGCCTGGGGATATTCTAAGTTAAGGAATCTGCGGCTAGACAACGTCTCTACCAGATACATCGTTACCGAAGGCAAGTAACTCGTACATCTCAGGTGACATCAATAGCCCTACCTAAGGTAAGAGTTCATTAGAGTCCAAGTCTGGCAACTGGGGAACATGGTGTAAACAGAACTGTATTTTTTTGAGTGATCATCAAAACACTGGGAATAAGTGGAACTGTTCTGTTCATTTTACTTAAATCGTTTTCAACTAAATGAATCTCAAGTGATATAACATTTCAAATTTGTGACCAATATTGGTTTGCCTATAGCACAAGCCTCTAGCAAATGCAATTTAATGTCACTAAATACTTAAGTGTAATGTCCAAGTAAAAAAAACTTAATTTTGCTCTCTTCCATAATCCAAAGTACTTATATTAAGCACACCTACAATCAATAGTGATACACAATGTATAATAATAGGTGGCCATATTTTAATGTCAGAGCTACAAACTGAATAGGTGAACGTTCAAAGAAGACCAAAATCCCCTGGTTTGCTTATAGTACCAAAACGGAGTAGAAAAATTCAATCGTGCCGAAAAGAGAATTATAATGTTAAGTTTGTAATTCTGCTTAAATAGATCATTTGCTTATTTAAAAAGCCCGGACCTTAATTTATCCTGCAGATAACTAATTCAACTTTTCTTTGCCCAGCTGAGAAGAAATCTTATGGCTTAATTAAAATACAGCAATCCATGTTGAATGGCTGGGCTTTTTATAGAAAGTCTGAATGTTGCTGAAAATGTCAAATGAATACTAGAACAAGCTAGAAGACAGGTTTTTAATATTTGATAAAATATACAAAAATAGTCCAATTGGCAATGTTTGTGTACCATGGCGATATGACTCCAGTGAGCAAAAACATATGTCACAATGATAAAACTTAAAAAGAACATCGAAATAAGACTAAATTTTAAAGTGAAGAGCAATGCTCAACTTACGAAAAATATTGAAGTCAACATTGATTTTCTGACAAATATACTGCAATGGTCATTTAAAATATGTGGCAGTTCCTGAAAAATGTTCTTAAGGCAACTTCTTAAAATAAAACATACAATTGGATTTCAATTTTATTCACATCTCAGAACAGATGCTCAAATAATGCCTTAACAATAGCCACTTCATTTACAAAACAGTAGCTATGTTAAAACCCAGTGTTATTTCAATCAAACTTATTAGAAACAATAAGTATTCAAAATCAGGTTCTTTTTATTACATTTCAGTAAACAGTTGGTTTTTAATTTATTGATCATCATCCAGTTGCTCTAATAGGGTCCTCCTTCGTTTTTCTAATTCTCCTTCACTCAGCTCACTCCCAGACGTATCCCAATTACCCTGTAAGGAAACGCAAGCAGCGATAATTACAAGTCCCAACATTTCCTTTTTCAACTGTTCCATAGCTCACAACCATTCATATCACAGTTTCTCACCTTTTGTTCAATAAGAACTCATGACATAAATAAGAAAAATATGCAATTGCACAAACAAGGTAAAACAAATCCACTTTTTCTGGGCCCAGAATCGAAGGCATGAAGACTGAAAAGCAGCTAGTCAAACAAAAACACACGCGCAAACAATTTTTAAACAGTTGTTAGCTTATTTTTCACACAAACGTAGTGGGTGCTTTAATTTAACATAGGTTCAATTACACACAGCTTAAAAATGTTGATGAAAAGTTCTAAATGGCTGGTTGCCAAGGATAAAGGTTCATTACAAATGGGAGTGTAGATTCAGAAAACAATACAAGCAGTAAATGCGACCATGGCTGGTGCTCACATTAAAACATTTAATATATAGCAAAAACAGATGACCCAACAGTGGCTACTTACCAGCACCCATTTGTTCCCCGGGTTACTCTCTCTAAACTAATATCTTGAATATTATTTTGTAAAAGAAATCACAATTCAAAAGTGAAAAAAAAGACACAAGGGACAGGATCATAATTCAGTATTGCTGTCACTTGCTCTTAGCATACCTTTAGAATGTTCTCAGATAGTACTAAGTTAGAAAGGTAACAAAAAGTCATTTTTTAAAACGAACTAACCATGACAGCCACCAACTAATGGCCATTATCAATGCCAAAGAAAACAATGATATTGTTCTTATGCTGTTATGTACCATCACTGGGGTTCGGATAGTACATACAATCTAGCTTAATGCAAGATTAAAGAGAGTCACTTAACTTCGGTAATTACCCCGCTGGTGGATACTTTATTTCCTTGCAGATTCATCTTTTTAATATCCCAAGAGTAGGAAAGTGCTCCTTTTTTGACATAGTCACCCCCACTTTTTGCCTGGTATCTAATTCAATTTTGCCAGATGTACACTGGGTTCCTGCTATCCAGGTCCCAGTGCCAGGTCTCTTTCCCCAAAACTATATAAATCCACCAACTGTAAGTCCCTAGTAAATAGTGCCCCCCTAAGAGACCCCTCAGCATCAACATGCAAACTGCCACCGCAGGCTGCGTGCCATGGTGCAAAGAAAAGTGAAAACATGACATGGCACTCATCCCTGTGTGCCATGCCTGCAGACACTGCAAGCAGTATTGATAATCCACCCCCCTACAGCAGGCCTTACAGAATGAAGGCAGGGTGCACTATACTACATGTGTGAGCATATCTGCATGAGCAAATATGCCCATGTGATATCGAAATCGATTCTTCAATAGCACTGGTGAACAGGGAAGCCATTTCAAGTACTTGTTCTTGACACTTAAAAAAATGAGTTCCCCCAGCTACATGATGGCTTCACTGAAATCTTTGGTGTATGGTATGAAACACCTTGTATTGATAAACCCACACTGATTCCAGTGGTGGGCCTGTTAATAATGCATGCACTGAGAGGGCACCTTAGAGAAAACCTACCAGCCTCTTGTGTGCTGGCTGACTGGTGTTGACCAGCCTGGCACCATAGACCGGTTTCTGCCCCCCTGCAAGTGAGAGCATACGCTCTCCGAGTGCAGAAACAATGCCTGCTCTGGCTGGAAGAGTAGTCACCTCCTCCAAGCAGTATGGCTAAGTAATCAGTATATTAAGGCAGGAGGCTCCAAAGGCCTCTGCCGCCTTTGATATGTGACCAAGTCTTCCCATACAATGGAAATACCAACCCCCTACCCTGGGTCCATTTGGCACCAGGACAGGTGGGAAATTAGATATGCACAGATGCGCGGTGCACTACCAGGCCAGTCACACACCTAAGGTGAGCTGCCCGATGAGCCTCCTTTAGGAAAATTCCACCATCCCACCAACGCTGGGATAGGGTTATACCCACTTCCCACAGGAAGTGGTCATATGGAGGGTGTAGTGACCCCAAAGATAAATAGCCCATTGACTACTACGCTTCACTCCCTTTAACACGCCAAAATCTAGCATTTAGGTGAGTATCTGACAAAAGGAAAGCAGATTCTGATGACCAAAGAAAAAGAAGGATACTGAAGAGCCATGAAGAGCAAGAACTGAGGAGCAGCAACTGTCTTGGCGTCAACCCTGCCGGCCTACCTGCTGCTCCTGACAAATGCAGCAAAGACGACTCATCCTGCAGCTGCTCTGCCTTCAAATTTCTGGAAGGACTGCCAGCAGTTAAAGAAGCAACCAGCATCTCCCATGGAGTAGTGGAGCTACTTGCCTGCTTTCTGCAGGCCTCCAAAACAACCATGAGGACTCTGGACCGCGTAAACCTCACATGAAAGCACCACTGCACCTGAGGCCCCCATCCTGAGTCGAAGTGGGCCAACGGTGCAAACGAGGTCCTGAGCCCTACCTGAGTTGAACCCCTCCTTGGGTTTGCCAAGACTGGACTTTCAGTTGCCGCCTGAAGCCTCTTTGTGCAGGCCCCCTCAACAGTGAGTGTCTCCTGCAGCATGAACCAGGCACCTAATGACACCACTGCACCCGAGCCCCATAGCCTGAGAAGTGGACTAACGGTGTCCCTACAAGTCCGAATATCTAAAGGTCCGGTTGAACCCCATTTCAGTGCGGAAAAGAATAAACTGACATCATCGTGGAGTCGTTCAACACCGTCCCCGGTACGCAGAGGTACTGCTGAAACATTTCCGGATCCAGTCTGGCGCCTGGGGAAAATTCAAAAGCTAAGGAATCTGCAGCTAGATGTTTCCATCAGATCACCTTGTATTATTAAACCAACACGGATTCCATTGGTGGATTTATTAATACATGCACCAAGAGGCACCTTAGAGGTACCCCTGAAAACCCACTAGCCTCTTGTGTGCTGGGTGACTGGCGTTGACCAGCCTGGTACCACAGACTGGTTTCTGACCCCGTGCACGTAAGAGCCTACACACACTGAGGGTATAAACAGTGCCTGCACAGGCCATAGGTGTAGTCACCTCCTCCAAGCAGAATGGTTAAGTAATCAGCATATCAAGGCAGGAAGCTTCAAAGGCCTCTGCCTCCTTTGATATGTGACCATGGCTTCCCCAGATAAAGGGGATGTGTAAACCCCCTACCCTGGGCCCATTTGGCACCAGGACAGACCACTAATTAGACATGCAAGAAGGCGTGGTGCACTAACAGACCAGTCATACCCCTAAGGTAAGCTGCCTGATGTGTCCCCCCTTTAGGAAAATTCCACCATCTTGGTGATGGCATAATTAGGACCTCTGGGACAGGGTTATGCCCACTTCCCACAGCAAGTGGTTATACAGGGGATGTCGTGACCCCAAGGGTAAGTAGCCCATTGGCCACCATCCTTCACTCCCCTTAACACCACTAAATGTAGTATTTAGGGAGCCCCTGGCTACAAGAAAGCATATTCTGATGACATAAGGACACCGAAGAGCCGCGAAGAGCAGCAACAGAGGAGCAGCAACCGACTTTGTGCCAACCCTGCTGGCCTGCCTGCTGCCCCTGACAACTGCACCAAAACGACCTGTCCTGCAGCTGCTCTGCCAACCAAAAACCTGGGTGGTCTGCCAGTACTTCAAAAAGCAACCAGCATCTCGCGTGGAGTAGCGGAGCTACTTCCCGGCACACACCTGTAAGGACTCCAGACTGTGAAAACCCAACACTGGAAAGCACCACTACAACTGTGCCCCCCAGCCCGAGTCGAAGTGGGCCAATGAGGTCCTGAGACCACCTGAGCCAAACCCCACCTTGGGTTTTCTGAGACTGGACTTCCAGTCGCCGCCTGCAGCCTCTCTGTGCAGGCCCCCTCAACCACAAGCCTCTCCTGCAGCACGGACCAGACGCCTAAAAACACCCCTGCACCTCAGCACCGCAGTCCAAGGAGAAGTGCACCAACGGTGTCCCCAAGTGCCTGAGCATCTCAAGGACCGAGCCTCCCTGTGGCTTCAACCGGATTGCTCCCCCCACTCCCAGCATGCAGCCTCTTTTCAGAGGACCGCTGCCAATTGAAACCAGCGGGGTACCCGACGTTTTAACACACCTCTGCACCCAGCTGCCCCAGTGCCGTCCGAGGTGACCTGTTGGTGTTGCCTTGGACCTTGCCCCATATTCACCTTGACACCAGAAGATTGATCCTGTAAGTCGCTGTTAAGCACCTGTATGCAGTAAATGCGTTTTTCCCCATAGGATAACATTAGAGGCAATACAAGTGTACCTACCAGTATTTCTTGAAAACTGCTATTTTAAAAAAGCACTAACCCAATAATGAAGTTCTTGGTGTTAAAAACGATATAAAGATAGGTTTTATTTTTAGGTCTCGCCTAGTGATGCAGCGCGAAAGCGCTGTCGCTGCGAGATCTATTGTTGTCGACTTGCTTTGGAAGGGAGACAGGACCTGTGCACGCGCAGGAAGGACTGCAATTATGAACGCACCTGTGAACACGCGCCAGCTTACACCGTGAGGCGTTAGTCAACTTGCAGGGCAGAAGATCTTCACGTGTACAGCTGGCGCCGCGTAAATGAGCTCCCTGCTTTGACAACTCCCAGGATAGGAAATAGGCGTGTTTCTCACTGGCGCCATGTGGGCTTCCTTAATTAACAAAGACAGGAGAAATACAGGCTAGCTTTAACGGTGCGCTGTCGTAATACGCCTCCTTTCTGTTTTTTGTTTAGTTTTACTTACCGTCTACTGCTCCCTTGTTGAACAAATCAATAATCAATAATTTGGAGATATGCATCCAACAGCTTATGCACACATGTTGTGTTTTTGCTTATAAACATACGTTTTAATACAATTTACTTGTACGCGTTTTTTGGTGCATTCTGTTATTGTGTGCTCTGTCCACTGAGAACGTGCACGGCTGGTTTAAATAGGCGGACACGTGCACAGAGACCATGACTGATCGAACTACCGGCAGCAAGGGGACCAAGTTCATTTTCCGTGATTTCGAAGATACCAAGTTTTGCCAAAGCGCTTTGCGTCGAAATAAACAATTTAGTTTGATGCACATCACGTTACAGTTTTCAACCCGATAACTAAGCAGTTGACAGGCTTATCTACCACCGCTTATCGCTGCTTAAAATCATCCACCAGGGGCAGAAAGAAGACCATATCCTGCGGAATACTGGGGAGGAGGCAGGGCTGACCCTGCTCCTTGAGGGCACAGTCCACAATACCGCAGATTACAGGCAGTTATGGGGGAGGGACAAATGGTTGTAAGAAGGCGGAGGGCCAATTTGGCACGAAAAATGTTTTGAGTTCCTACCCATGCAAGGCGCACCCAACCTTCCCTCCCCAAGGTGTCGCGGTACTCACAGGGATCTCTGCCATGACCAGCATCATCTCTTCCATCAACTCGTCTGCTTCCTCCATAGCCGCTCCCACGGGTGCAGGCGCTCCCACGCCCCGGCAGCAGGGATTCCGTGGGCGGGGCTTGAGGTGGGGAGGAGCAGCCACGCGCCGGGACTCACGCGATTCTTGTGATGTGGCGGTTGGGGTCCGAGTGGCTGGCACAGTAGAGGACGCGCACCCTCCCTACAATCTGCCATTTGCTAGGTTGGGGTCGGAACCGCTGTACACTCAACCCCGGCCCGAGCGGTTGAAATTCCTGCCCTCAGTGCCGGATCCGCGGGAAGGCAGAGGGGGGTCTGCTGCGTCGCAGCCAAACCAACTGCACAATGTGCTGACACATGGAGGGGGTAGCCCAACTAATGCACGCGTACAGCAACAGCATCGACGGGCTGGTAGACGGTTGGTGACCGGGGATAGCTTATTGGAGGCACAAAGCTTCTAATGAGAGGAAGATCGTGTGCTACAGGTGCCCAGCCATAGACGCTTTACTTATCCCGGCTCTAGAGGGCGCGTGCAGGTGTGGTTCTTTGCTTGCTAGCTCTTACGTTGCTCTGCGACCACCCCCTCCCCCGGGAATGCTAACCAACCTTCGATTAATGAGGGGATATGCAACTGTATTCGGGGATATT
Source organism: Triturus cristatus (assembly GCF_964204655.1). Classification (NCBI taxonomy): domain Eukaryota; kingdom Metazoa; phylum Chordata; class Amphibia; order Caudata; family Salamandridae; genus Triturus; species Triturus cristatus. Next base: position 949,589,435 of record NC_140583.1, on the reverse strand, counting down.
AGATACTTCGAGTACTGGGAAGGGAAATATGTATTTGGGTTTTCTATTTGAAGAGGATGTTCGCACGTTTCACAGGGAGTATCTGGACTTAATATATTTACACAGTTCAAGCAAGGAAAAGAAGTAGATGCATATGAGCTGACTGTCTGCTGTCTATGCTTTAACACAGCTTTCTGTTATGTAGACTGCTTTGATACAGATGTAGTGCTTCTAATGTGGTTTTCAATCTTAAACACTATTGATGAACCGGGAGAGGTGTTAATCCTTTAAGGAGTTTGTTGCTCCACAACTGGTCTTGGTCAATATGGAGATTTATTATCAAATAACACCTCAGAATTAGACGTAAAACACATTAGGCTTAGCAGTGAAGACTGAAAATAATTAAAATGGAAACCATGAAGGTTTATTAAAAGTGTAAAGGCATTGCAGAAAGAACAAGCATTCACAATGCAATAGGTCTCGCATTTACACGAGTTTGAGCTATTCACATTGCAAATAACAATGCCTTTTATTTTTGTTTTTGTTTTTAAAAAACATAAATAAAAGGCATTGTCATTTACAATGCCAATAGCTTAAACTTGCGTAAATGCGAGACCTATTGCATTGCAAATGCTTGTTCTATATTGATGTGGATCTCCTTATTGAGTGTGTGTGTGTGTGCATCATTTATTGACTAAGAGTATGCAACTGTCTAACACTCTTCTTCCGTGATAAGCCTAAGGCTATCCAACCACACTATCCCCTAAATGAGCACCTTGGGATTGTTGATACAAGTCCCTGTCCACTCATACCTGGACTCTCAACACAATATACCTCTTTTCGTTATATTATATAAAGAGCCAGCTTCCTCCACCAAGTGACAGACTGGATCAGGAAACCTATCCATAGCTCTTCCACTGTGATAGGAGGCACTGACTCAGTCTATTCTGGAAATAATGCCACAGTGACTTTACTGGAGTCACAAAGCACTCACCCGGTGTGCAGACGTCAGTTCTCCATCCATTTCTTGCATGGCAAGACTAGCATGATGAGAATGGCATAAAATCTGATAAGATGCAGTACAAGAAGCTCATTGGAGCCTTAATTATTAATGAATAGTCAGCCTTCAAAATGGGGAGGTAGGAGGGATTGGTGAGGAATCTGCAGCAAGAGAAAATATCCAGCAGAAAGATAGCTATCGAAGGTAAGTAACTTTCTACTGATAGATACGTCTACCTGCAGAATAGATTCCCAAGCAGTACCCTTTTGAGGTGGTGAGTCTAGAGGATGGTCAGACTAGAAAATAATGGGGGACTCAATAGGGCGAAGGGGTGGATATTTCGCAAATTGAGTCCAAGCAGTAATGCTTGACTAAGGTCTGAATGGAAGTCCATATTGCCTCATTGCAGAGCTCAGCAATGGGAACGCCCCTGGCCAATTCTGAGGTGGAAGCCTTTCCCAAGATGGAATGGACCTGGATTCTCTCTAGTGACTTCTAATTTGCAAGGGCATAGCACAATTTGATGCATATAATTAGCCAGTGGGAGAAAGTCCACTTCTAGACTGCTTTATCCTTCTTGCAACCTTTATAGCCTAAAGAACAAGTTACCTTCGTTAACACCTTATCTGGTAGAGACTTTCTAGCTGCAGATTCCTTACCTTAGAATTATTCCAGGTGTCAAACTGGATCTGGAAACGTTTCATGAGCAGTACTCCTGCGCGCCAGTAGGTGGTGTTGTTTGGCTCTGCGTTGTGCCATCTGCGCCAGAAGTGACGTGCAAGGTGCCTATATAGGCGCCACCCCAGTGCAATGATGTCCGTTTCTTTTTGTGACTTTCCATGCCAGGAGTAAGGAGCCACGAAGAACACAGACAACCGTTGTGAAAACTAGGACCCTGAAAGGGGAAAGACTCTGACCCTAGAACTCCGTTCCCAGAGCGGGGAGGATGGGTGGGTCAGGTAAGGAATCTGCGGCTGAATAGATTCCCTACCAGATAATGAATTACCAAAGGTAAGTAGCTTGATCATCTCATAGAGACTTTTAGCCCCAGATTCCTTACCTTAAATTAGATACCCTAGCAATACCTTCCCGGAGGTTGGTCTGCGAAACAATTTCACACTAGAAAGTCCTGCCGGACCGAACTGGCAAAGTGCCCATCCCTACAGACCGGTCTGTCCAAGCAGCAGTGCTTGGTGAACGTGTGCAGGTAAGCTCACGTTGCTTCCTGGCAGATGTCCAGGGCCCAAACTTTGCATGCTAACACAGTGGTCGCAGTTTTACCTCTGGTGGGATGAGCATGCAAACCTTCTGAGGGTTGCTTCTTGCTCAATGCATAGCAGATTTTAATGCATGCCTGATCTATCGGGAGATGGTCTGTTTCTGCCCATTCTTGGCTCTCCCCTCCAAGAATTGGACATTCACCCACATCGCTTTCGTGCGGGCAAGGTACAAAGACAATGCTCTTTTTGGGTCCAGTCAATGGAGTGACTCCTCTTCTTTAGATAGATACAGCGGAGTATAAAAGATAGGCAGGGTGAAGGACTGGCCTACATGAGAGGGAGTGATAACTTTTGGCAGAAAGCAACTTTAGTGAGAAGAACCAGCTCATCTGGAAAGATTAGGTATGGAGGTGTGGATGATAAAGTCTGAAGCTCACCGACGCTCTGGGAAAATGTTATCACCACTAGGAAGGCCATCTTGATGGTAAGGAGCCCAAGAGAGGACAGTTCTGGAACAGTTAAAAGGGAGCACACATCAAAAATGTAAGCACAAGATTGCTGTCCAACTGAGGCACGATAAGGGTGGGAAAATAGGTTAGCGACCTTTCATAAACCTATTTACAACAAGGGACTTTAATAGGGATGGCTGATCTGGCAACTGTAGAAAGGCAGAGATGGCAGACAGATAACCCTTCTATGAACCAATGCAAAGCCCTGCTGGGTCAACGTAAAAATAAACAGAAGAAATTGGGAAAGGGATGCAGATAAAGGGTCAACCTGTTTGGCTGTACATCATGCCACAAACTTGTTCCAACGGCCGGCGTATACCATCCTGGAGGGACGCTGGGCTGCCATGTTAGACAGTTGTCTAGGATGGGTCAGCGTCTCTCGTCTCGTTTTTGTACTAGGAAATCCTTTGAGCACATTTGTTGGTTGTGATTGTCTTCCATTCCTGAAATCCTAGGATCTTGCCCACAACTGGTGTTCCATCGCGAGCAAGTCACTTGCTTGAATGCCCTGCTCCTTGCAAAGCAGCACCTCTCTCTCTGGCTCTTCTTTGAAAGGGTAGCACTGGTATACTGAGGAACTGCCACTTTGAGGGATGGGTTGCTGCATGATTTTTGCATGGAGAGTGAAAGGATGCAATCCACCTCTAGCCGGCAAATTTCTCTTTAGTGCTTCCCTTGCCAAAAAGGCTTTCTTAACTGTAAGGCACCCATCACTTTTGCTGTATTACGGTCTTTCATTATTTGCAATGAATCATCCAAAGCAGGCCCAAAAAGGTTTTTGGTCGTGAAGAACAAGTTACTTACCTTCAGTAATTATTTATATGTAAGGAAACATGGGTTAGTTATAGATTCCTTACCTTAGAATCACCCCCAGGTGTCAGACTGGATCCGGAGTTTTTTGTCAGCAGTACTCCTGCGCGTCAGAAAGTGGCGTAGGTCGACTCCGCATCCGTCGTCGTGATGACGTCGCTGTAGCTACATAGGCGCCGCCCTTGCGCGCTGTCAGCTCTGTACACAACTTTCCATGCCAGAAGCGCAGAGACACTGACCACTGGTGCACAAAACTAGGGCCCTGAAAGGATGTCCTTAACCATAGAAGTCAGCTAGCAGAACGGGGAGGATGGGTGGGGGTGGGGGGGTGGCATAAGGAATCTATAACTAACCTAGGTTTCTTAAAGATATATTGTTACCGAAGGTAAATAACGTGTTCATCTGAAAGAAACAGTTATAGATTCTTTACCTTAGAATAGATACCCCAGCAATACCAACCCCGGAGGTGGGTCTGCGAACCAAGTTCACACCAGAAAGTCCTGGAGAAGAGAACCGCCAAAGAAGCTGTCACTCCGGACTTGGCTGTCCAGGCAGTAGTGTTTTGTAAACGTGTGCAGCGATGCCCACGTAGCTGCCTGACAGATGTAATTTAAGGGGACTCCGCGTCCCAAAGCAGTAGTAGCTGTCGTTGCCCTGGAAGAATGGGCGCGCAGCCCCAATGGAGGCTCTTTCTTAGCCAAAGAATAGGCTTTGATGCACAGAACGACCCACCTGGAGATGGTGCGTTTGTGCACAGCCTGACCTTTCTTAGCGGCCAAGTAACAAACAACGAGCTGGTCTTCCACCCGGAATTGTTTTGTGCGATCCAAGTAGAAAGAAAGCACATGCTTTGGATCCAGACGGTGGAGCCTCTCCAAGAAGGTGGGCAAAGTGATGCTTTGGCCAACGTGGAAAGAAGTATCCACCTTGTGAAGAAAAGAAGGTCTATTTCTAAGGACGACCTTGTCCGGATTAACAGCCAGAAAGGGAGGCTTGGAAGACGGAGCTTGTAGTTCACTCACCCTGCGCGCAGAGGTGATGGCCACCAGAAAAGCAGTTTTCAAAGTGAGAAGACGTAGAGGACCGTTATGTAGTGGCTCAAAGATAGTACACATAAAATATGTCAGAACCAAGTTCAAGTCCCACTGGGGCATTACGAAGGGAACAGGAGGAAAAAGATGAGTAATGCCCTTAAGAAATCTATTTACAACAGGGGACTTGAAAAGAGAAGGCTGATCATGGAGCCTGAGAAAGGCTAAAATGGCCGAGAGGTAGCCCTTAAAAGTGCCCAGAGCACAGCCCTGCTGGGCCAAAGAAAGAAGGAACAAGAGAACCTCAGAAAGAGGGGCATAAAGGGGATCCACAGCCTTTGCTGTGCACCATGCCACAAACTTCCATCTGCAGGATTATACAGTCTTAGTGGAGGGACACCTTGATGCCAAGATTACATCGGGAGGCAGGTCAAACGATGTCAACTGCTGCCGCTCAATCTCCATGCAAGGAGGTGGAGGCTGGACAGGTTTGGGTGGAGGACCGTCCCCTGCTGCTTAGACAGAAGATCCCCCCGAAGAGGCAGTCTGATCAGAGGATCGATGGCCATGTTGAGCAGCTCGGGATACCAGACTCTTCGTGCTCAATCTGGAGCCACGAGAATGACTTGGGCCAGATTGCGCTTGATCATCTTCAGCACTCTGGGCAGAAGTGATATAGGCAGAAAGGCGTATATTAGACCACAACTCCACTCGCGATGAAAAGCGCAGAATTGCTGACATTGCGCTTTCTCTTCGGTGGCGAATGGATCTAACCAAGGCCCTCCCTACTGCTAAAAGAGTTGCACCACCTCCGAGTGAAGACGCCATTCGTGATCCATCATGCACCTGCGGCTGGGTGCATCCGCCCTGGCATTCAGTGAACCTGCCAGGTGTTGAACCACCAGGGATATGCCCGGATTGATGTTCCAGCCATGTTCAGAGGCGGATGGGCCTCCTGACATAGCGTCCACGACTCCACACTGCTTGTTTGTAGCAGTACCGCATGGCTGTTGTGTTTTCCATGAACACCTGCACTACTCTTTCCCGGACAGAGGGAAGGAAGGCTTTGAGTGAAAGACTGATCGCCCGAAGCTCCAGAAGGTTTATGTAGATCCCGGATTCCACCGGAGACCAGAGGCCTCTGATCTCCGCCTCTCCCATGTGGTCGCCTCATCCCAGAAGGGATGCGTCTTTCACCACTGTGTGTTCTGGTTGGGGAAGGGAGAGGCATCTGCCGTTGACCCAATCCTGGTTTGTGAGCCACCACTGCAATTGGCGTGCAGTGCCCTCCAAGATGTGGACGCAATCGGACAGATTCCCCTGATGCTGTGCCCACTGGAACTTCAGGTCCCACGGCAGAGCTCGCATATGCCACCTGGCATGATCGACCAGCAGGATGCAGGAGGCCATGAGGCCCAGAGCCTCAGGGTCATCCTGACCGAAACCCGGGATACAGGCTGAAAGATCGTAATCATAGACCGAATATCCCAAACTCACTGTTCGGGAGGATAAACCCGAAACTGCGTTCGTGTCCAGAACTGCTCCGATGAAGAGGAGCTTCTGAGAGGGGGTCAAGGTGTGACTTTGGCACGTTGATGGAGAATCCCAGCGAATGCAGGAGGTCGGCCGTAGTCTGGAGATGGGAGACGACAGCCTGGGGCGAGCCCGCTTTCAACAGCCATTTGTCGAGATAGGGCAAGACTGGAACCCCTGATCTGCGCAGATGAGCTGCGACCACCGCCATCACTTTCGTGAACACCCGAGGGGGCGCTTGTAAGTCCAAAGGGGAGCACGGTAAACTGAAAGTGCTCGTGGCCTACTGTGAACCGCAGGTAACGCCGGATGGGCCGGCAGGACGAGGATGTGAAAATAAGAGTCCTGCAAGTCCAACGCTACCATCCAGTCTCCAGGATCTAGGGAAGACAAGAACTGAGCGAGCGTCAACATCTTGAACTTCTCCTTCCGAATGGAGCGGTTGACGTTCCTGTGATCCAAGATAGGACGTAGGCCTTTGTCCTTGGGAACAAGAAAGTAGTGGGAATAGCAACCACAACCTACTTCTGGGGCAGGAACACGCTCAATGGTACCCTTGGCCAAGAGTGACGAAACTTCCTGTTGGAAAAGGGCCAGGTGATACTCCGACATGCAATGGTACGGAGATTGCATGGAGGAAGGGGTTGTCTCGAAGGGGAGGGAGTAGTCCGAATTGGCAAAACCCACCTGTCCGAAATGATGGTGTGCCAGTGGGGGATTTGATGGCGGATCCTGCCGCCCACTGGTGTTTGGTGGCCATGAAAGGTCGGACTAGGAAGGCTTGGAGGCTGCTGCAGAAGGGGCTGTGGTGGACTGGCCCGCCCGCTGGCCCCCAGAACCACGCTGGTGGTTCCTGCATCCCTGGCCGTGCTGGGGCTGAACAGCTTGCGCTGGCCTGTGGCTCTGGGCTGGACGTAGTGAGGCACCCCTTCTGTAGCCACGAAAGGCAGACTACGCAGAGCGGGTGGTGGAGACGCCCAAGGACCTGGACGTAGCCTGAGAGTCCTTAAAGCGCTCCAGCGCGTTTTCTGCCTTGTCGCCAAAAAGGCGGCGGTCATCAAAGGGCACGTCCATAAGTGTGAATTGGACATACCCTGAAAAACCAGTCGAATACAACCAGGTGCCGGCACCATAGGCCTAGTGCCCCCAGTTGACTCCACAGGGCCCGATGGCGCGCCGTCAGAGTCAGGCTGCCCAAAGATGGTGTGCATCGCTTCGTAAAATTGATTAAGCTGGGCAGAGGCCGCTCCTGGGAAGGAAGTGAAGGCCGGAGTCGACCCTGAAGGCTCCGCACGCGGAGCCTCTGGAGGGGCTCCAATCGTACCCTGTGTTGCGTCAGCTGAGGAAGTCGAAGAGCGAAGACGCTTCTTCGACTTCTTCGTATGCTTCGACTTACCTGACTCCAAGTGCGAAGTCTTAGAGGAGGAGTGATGATGACTCTGCGATCGGTCCCTTGACCACCAACGTGACCGGGACCTTACGCAGAGCCGACTGCCGCGGCTCGAGGAGCTTTCGGGACCGCTCCCGCAAAGACTTAAGGGCCATTGTTAGACAGTCGGGGCACGACTTCGGGTCACGGTCGCGCTCCAGGCTGAAGAGCCACATACGGTGCGATTCCGTCACCAACATCAGTCGGGTACAGGAACCGCAGGCCTTGAAACCGGGCATCCCTCGTGCACCAAGAGTCAGTTGAAGACTCAAAAACCAAGTCAACAAAAGTCAGAAAGTGACTGGGGGTGCTGCTCTCTTCAGATTGCTGGCACGGAAAAAGCAATAACTGACATGAGCCCGCGTGGGCGGTGTCTATGTAGCTACTGGAACGTCATTCCGGTGGACCACAACGCCAAGTCGTCTGACGCCACCTTCCGACAAGCAGAGGTACTGCTGATGAAAAACGTTCCGAATCCAGTCTGACGCCTGTTATTAACAGCACACTTTGAAGCTGAAAAAAGTTTATTACTAGTGTACAGTATTTGCAGTTAAAAAAGTTGGGCGCTTTACTGTATCAGGTTTAGGGTGTAGCATACAGCCTTAATTGTCATGTACTTGTCCTCTTTCATCCAGAGACAAGACCAAAGCACTTTAGTGACAATTTCACTTGTCAAGAAAAAGTACAACTGCATTTGGGAGCCTGAAGTTCACTGTTGGCATACGTGGTGAAGGATAAGAAAGTAAAATGGTAAAAATAGAGCCTTGATGCTACTAATGCATTTAAGATTATCAGATTGGAAACAGAGAATACAAATAGGGCTCTAATCTTAGGGGGCAAAAACAGACTTGTGTAATTGCAATCAATTTGTTTGTAATCCAGTTTGCATTCCAACCCTGAATGATACAAGTCCACAGCTCTAAATGAAGGCCAGAAAGTTCTGTCATGAAGAACCTGACAGATCGAAATCCTGTTGTACTGCCATTTAGATTCACCTTGCACTAACACATTCAGATGTCAACAGCGAACATATAAGCTTGAAAAGCATCCACAAAAGTGGTCAGATATTAAGAAAATCCAGGACATAAGCCCCCTCCGCCAGAGAGGCTAGGTAAAAGTTCAACAGGAAGTGTGGTACAGCAAAACTTGGAGGGGCCCTGCAGGCCAAGAAACCTAGGTCAGATTCAAGGGGAGACAAAGCCACAGTCTGAAAGTAAATTGCGAAACGAGTCTTTATACATTCCTGGCTGAGTCACATGTCCACAACAGATATCACCAGTTTAAGAGTTTGACTGCTTTAAGCACCAACAGGTCCAGAAGGACAAGGCCTTGCACACCATTACCACTGGCCATTACCTCCAAGCACACTAATAATCGCAGACTCTGTACCAGTTAATATAACAACTTTGTCTTGAACAATAATTTGAAAAATAGTGACATTTCTTGGCTCTTCAAGTTAAAATGAGGTTTTTCAACAGGGCAGACAACCTCAACGGTACCAAATATACATATTAACCTTTGTATGGTTGTTTAAATTTTGCACCATTGCAAACATAATGAGATCCTGCTAGTTGCCTATGTTACTTGTAATAATGGTAAGGATCAAAACAATAGAAATGATGTATATATTCCACTAGCCATAATGAGCGAATCAAGTAAGACAGAAAAGCTTCACTATGAATAGGACATGTGCAAGGTGGCTATGTACTCAGCCAGAACGTTTCTGAAATAAGTTTGTAAAGGAAAAATGATTAAGGATCTAGGGTATGCTGAAGTTTATAATTTCAGCTTTTAGGAGACTTGCATTAGTGCCTTACAAGAATTGTGTATCTGAACGTCTGGCGCTTTAAATTTTTCTAAATGAACACTTTTTTTGTTTTACCGTTGGTACTGCTCTCTCTGGTGGATACTGTAGGAAAGTGCCAATTTTTGACATCGTCAACCCCACTTGTTGCCTGATACCTAAAGCAATTTGGACAGTAGTCCACTGGGATCCTGCTATCCAGGTCTCCAGTGCCAGATCTGTACAATTGTTCCCCGAACTGGCCATACCTTTAGCATCGCTGTAAGTTCCTTAATGGTACCTCGAGTATCCAGGGCCTACTAAAGAGGGCCCCTAAGGGCTGCAGCAGGTAATGTGCCACCCTACAGGACCCCTCACCTAACTCATGCAGATTGCCACTGCAGGTTGCGTGTCTTCATCAATATAAAAGTGAAAACACGACTTGCCACAAATCCCTGTGTGCCATGCCTACAGACACTGCATGCAGTATAGGTAAGCCACTCCTAAAGCAGGCCTTTCAGCCCTAACGCAGGGTGCACTATACTACATATGTAGGCATATCTGCATGAGCAAATATGCCCCTGTGATCTCTAGGTTCATTCTTAGCTATCACTATTGAACAGGGAGGCCATTTTAAGTACATAGGCGGAACACTGGTATAAATAAGTTCCCCAGCTACATGATGGCTTCATTGGAATCTATGTTTGGTATCAAACACTTTATTAATAAACTTACCAGCTTCTTGTGTGCTGGCTGACTGGTGCCAACCAGCCTGGCACCACAGACAGGTTCCTGACCCCCTGCAGGTGAGCGCCTACGCTCTCTAAGGGCAGGGACAATGCTTGCTCTGACTGGAGGTGATATCACCTCCTCCAAGCAGGATGGATAAATAATCAGCACATCAAGGCAGGAGGCTTCAAAGGCATCTGACACCTTTGATAATTGACCATGGCTTCCCTAAGAACAACGGAAATGCCAGGACTGGTGGGAAATTAGATATGCAGGGAGGTGTGATGCACTACCAGGCCAGTCACACCCCTAAGGTGAGCTGCCTGATGTGCTCTCCTTTAGTAAAATACCATCTTTGTAATGGCAGAATTAGGAACTCTGGGACAGGGTTATGCCCACTTCCCACAGGAACTGGTCATATAGGCAGTGTAGTGACCCCAAGGGTAAGTAGCCCATTGTCTCCAACCCTTCCTTCCCCTTAACGCCCTAAATCTAGTATTTAGGCGAGCCCCTGGTATCAGGAAGGCAGATTTTGTTGGCCTAAGAAGGACGACAGCAAAGAGACGTGAATAGCAAGAACTGAGAAGCAGCACATGATTTGGCAACTGCCTACTGACACCAAAAATTGCACCAAAGACTACTTTCTCTGCTTCCAAAAGCCTGGGAGGACTGCCAGCACTTCAAAGAGAAAAAAAGCATCTCCCGTATAGTAGCGGAGCTACATCCCTGCAGGTACCCAAGAAGAACTGTGAGGACTCTGGACTGCTGAAAACCCAACTTCGGACTTCCAGCCTGAGCCAAAGAGAGCCAACGAGGTACTGGGACCTCCAGAGTTGAACACCTGCCTTGGGTTTGCTAAAATGGACTCCCAGTTGCCGATTGCAGTCTCTTTCTGCAGGCCGTCTCAATCGCGAGCGTCTCCTGCAGCATGGACCAGACGCCTAAAAGCACCACTGCACCAGAGCCCCGCAGCCCGAGGAGAAGTGGACAGATGGTGTTCCTACGTGCCCAAGCATCTCAAAGACCGAGCTTGCAACCTCTTTTTCCCAGGACCGCTTCCCATTGAAACCAACAGGGCACCTAACACCGAAAAGCACCTCTGTACCCTGACGCCTCAGAGCCTACAATAAATGTCTAACACTGCTCCTTGATAAGCCTAAGGCTGCTACACCACACTACCACAAAAAGAGCGTCTTGGGAATGTTAAAGCACACTCTTTTAAACTCATAAGGGATACCTGGACTCTACACAATATACCTATTTTACATATATTTTACAAAGAGCAAGCTTCCTACAGATACCAAAACAGCAGCTTCCTGCCCTTGGAATACCTCAAGGCACCATACTGAATCTAGAAACTTTTCAGCACTGCTCCGGCGTACTGCTAGGTAGCACCATCCGACTCTTAGCTATGTACCACCCCTGAAGTGACAGAGCAGTGTTGCATATAAGCGGTACCCCTCTGTGCTGGTGTAACTTTCTTATCTTTTCCCTTTCCACTTCCTCAGATGCAGAGTGTGAACAAATGTTGTTACCATTGTGCTGAGTACTAACTTGAAATCTTTATACACGTTAAAAAGAGGCAACTACACAGAACATGGAAGTGAAAGGGTATGGAGAGTATCCACCAGAAAGAACTTTACCAACAGTGAACATGTTGTTCTTCTGATCAATACTTTCAACTATGGATTCCTCTCCGTAGAATAGATGCCAAAGCAGGACTTCCTAAGTTTGGAGAGACTATGGAGTGGATTCAGACAAAAACATTCTAGATGACAGAATGCGCTTTCAGCAGATTCCCACTTCATGAACATATGCACCGATACCTATGTCACAGCCTCGTATATGTCAATGACAGGGACTCTGCTATCTAATGCAGATAGCAGCCCTAGCAGAATGGGGTTTCAGACGTTCCAGAGGCTGCAAAGCAGATCTTGATGCAAAGGATAGTCCACCTTGATAGGGTCCCCTTTTGCACAGTCTTCCCTTTTTTCGCCTCAGAGAACCCTACAAAAGGCTGATAGTTCACATGGGTTCCTTGGTAAAATCAATGGAAAAGATTAAAGTCTTTTTAGGGTCCAGCCAATGGAACAGCTCCTCTTTTGAGGGATGAGAGGGAGCAAAGTACGCTGAGTAAAGGTTTGAAACGGTCACAACTGTTGGCAAGAATGCAGTCTGAGCCGTTATCACCAACTAGTCTTGGAAAAAAGTGGTGTTTGGATCCATCAACACAGTGAGCAGATCAAACACACTCCGTTACCACCACTCAACCTCCACACATGTAGTGCAGATTAGGACCCTCACGAAGTGGTAGCCTGAGCGGAGGACAGATCCTCATGCCCAGAAGCTACAGGCACCACACACTCCTAGCCCAATCTGGAGTCACTAGGATGATTTGGGCCTGATCATTCTTGATCTTTTTCAGGACTCTATGCAGGGCAGCAGGGGCAGGAAGGCATACAGGAGTTACGTGTTCCATTACAGTCAGATTGCATCTCCTAATCAGTGTTCATGCTCAATACGTCCGTTCTGGCGTTCAAGACCCTGCCAAGTGTGTTTGTGATCAGGAAAATGTCGTAGTGCTCCAACCAACCCCCAAATGGTATACACTCTTGGCACAGGAACCCACTCCACCCTGCTTGCTGCAATAAAACATGGCAGTGGTGTTGTCTTTGAAAACATGCACCAGCCTCCAGTTGGATGGCAAGAAGGCATTCAAAACCAAGCCAATGGCCGACAGCTCCAACAGCTGGGCATCTGTTGGAGATCAGAATCCTGAAAAAGTGTCTCCCCCAGATAACGTCTCTAGCCCTGCATGAACATGTCCCTCACTACCATCAGCTCTGCGTGGGAAAAAAAGAGGCCTGCTGCAGGACAAAGTGCATTTGAGCAGCCACAGCAGAAGATGGTGAGGTGTCTTCTTCCAAATGTTGAAAACATCTGTCAGATTTCATTGATGCTCGGCCTATTGGAACATAAGGTTCCATTGCAAAGCCTGCAAGTGCCACATGGCGTAGCTGACAAAGAGGATTCAGGAGACTAAGAGGTCAAGAAGCCTTAGACCTGCTCTCACCATGATCCAAGACTGAGGCTGAAATATTGGGATTATAGCGTGACTGTCCTGGGCTCGGAGTAGATTGAGGGCCCTGAACTGCACTGTGTCCAGGATTGCTCACATGAATAGGAGCCCTGTGATGGAGTCGGATGACACTTCAGCTCATTGATGGAGAACCCCACCTACGTCAGGTGGTTTGCCGTCATCTGGAGGTGGTCAACGACTAACTGTAGCAAGCCTGCCTTCAACTGCCAGTCGTCGAGGTAGGGGAAGACTGGTACTCACAACTTCTGAGGGAGGGTAGTGGTTACCACCAAACTCTCAAATATTAGAGGTGTGCTGGTGAGGCCGAAGGGGAGCACAGTAAACTGGAAATACTCTTGGCTTAACCTATACCGCAAATAACATTGTGTGACTGCACGATGAATTGATCAAGGTACGTGCCCTGCAGGTCCAAGGACACCGTACAATCACCCAGGTGCAGGGTAGATAGGATCTGAAAGACCATGAAAAATACTGAATTAAAACAGTTACCTAAGCAGGTGAAGCAGTCTTCAGTCAGTTCCTGACACGTATGTTCTGAAGGGCTCTCCTATGCAAGGGATGTAGGTTGCTGTGCATGCGATGCGGTCGGGGGGGGGGGAGGGGGAGTCTGTGGTCCACGAAGGGAGTGAAGCAGTCCTGGTCACAGAGTCTATGTCTATCGAAGTCATCTCGGTGCTGGCAGACGTCCAGTTCCTACTGGACTACCAGTCGCCTTGTATTGCGATCAGAGGCCAATCCTTCCTTGGTAAATAACTCGTCCTCTGGAGGTCGCAGCTGCTTTCAGAGGACACTAATGGGCTTGGTAAACACAGGTGCAAATTTGTGCGTCAGGTCTTGGTCCCTGGTGCTGCACGGCGGTGGTTGGAGGCCGGATGAATATTCTGGGCTACCAACTAGACCCCAGAACGCTTTTCAGCCACTGTGTCCCTGTGCTGTAAACAGGAGGCCATATCACGGACCCTTGGAGACTCTTGGGTTTGGCTCGGATCTTGAGATGACTTTTCTTCGAGCAGGACACAGCAGGCACAGTCAGGACACAGCAGGCACAGTCATTCGCCTTTGGTAGCCACTAGGTTCAGCAGGTGCAGTCCCTGCCAATGCAGCCCCTCTGCCAGTTTTACAGTGCAGCAGGGCAGTCCTTCAATCATTTTGCCAGTCCAGTTGAGATCTGAGTTCTGGGAGCAGGGGTGCCCTATTTTTGCTCTGAAAATGCCCTCAGGGTAGAATGCGGTTGGAAGCCAATGGGCCATCAAATTCCCTCCCTCCTGATGACCACTTCTTGGGAAGTGTGGCATCTGGCTATATCAAGATGCACCATTCTGCCTATTACCAACATGGCAAAAAAAGAAACTTTCTTTGCGCCCAGAGCTCCCTAGCCCAACACAGAGGTATGCTACACGCCACTGGAAAACCAGTTTGACAATTGGCTTTCCCTAGCGCCAGCCTGTCTGTCTATAAAATAGAGCACCTCTCTCCCAAATATTCCTCATTTGACTGTAAATGTGGCTTTGCCTTTGAAGCTCTCTTTTCGGTCTAACACTTGTGTGGCATCCTGCTTGGGGGAGGCAACACCTCGTCCAACGGCAGGCCTCTATTGTTATCTCTCCTGGTAGTTCGCTTTCTGCCCTCCCGGGGAGACGCGCTGTCTGCAGAACAGACCCCGAGTACAACAGTAAAAGGGCACTGAAAACATTAGGCAACTAAAGTAGCAACTTCAAGTTGCACTTGGCACACCAGTGACATTTAAATTAGATTTATCCATTAAAATGGATTTAATGCACTGATTATTTGATCCCTTACAGTACTAACTTTAGTAGTCTCATTCTGAAGTTAGCAGGACTGAGGTGTCGGCCTGAAACTCTGTACTTGCTACTAGCCTTTACACAGTAAAAACAACAATTTAGAGATTTTAATGCTGGAACATGTAAAAGTACATGTTCCACTTTTTAATATCTATCACCCTGAATTAGGGCTTCTTAGGCCCACCATAGGGGTGACTTACATATATCTATAAAAAAAAGGGGGGTTTGGGCTTTGCCATTACCTTAAATAGCAAAGTCGAGTTAGCAGTTTAAAACTGCCCCTCCAGTATGCTATAGTCTGCAGTGGCAGACAGACATTTTTCAACCTTGTCCCACTCAGGGTGGCACAGCAAGTGCTTCAGTCCCTGGGGGGTACACCAACTTACAGGTCCAGAGTACTACTAGGGACTTACAAGTAAGTTATATGCCAATTGGGGACATGTCAATTAAACATGCACCATTTTAAGGGTCAGAGTACAAGCACTGAGCCTTGTTTAACAGGGCCCAGGGCATTTCAGCGGCAGTACACCAGTACCTACTAGTCAAAATAGGGGCAGAAAGTGTGGGTAAACCTGCAAAAAGCCTGTTTCCTTACGGCCATATTGAACAATTTCTAAGACCCATATGTCTGACTTGATGGACTGTCACCTTTGGAGGTAATTAGGGATTCTGCCTCCCACTCCATGGGCACGCATCACCAAGGACAAAGTCAAATGATTTGGTGGCTGTAACAGGGATGGAAGAGGAATGGATGGACAGATGCCCTTGCAGATCTGTGCCCTGCATGCCAGACCCATGTTCACGGCCTCAAAAAGAGAGGGGTGACTGCTTGTACTGGTTGAGGAGTGTGGGGAGGGAGAAGAGGGGAGGTACTGGCTAGGCCTATACAACAGTATTATGGAACAGCCTCTGATTTGTTTTTGTATTTGTATGGAAACTGTTTGGCAGGGGTCAACAGACACAAGAAATGCGCTACAGCTCTACCATCCTTAAAGTGCTTCAATGCAGTCTTCCTTCTCTCCAAAAAGGTGTGAACCATCGGGAGAGTTACTTAGCTTCGGTAACGATATAGCTGGTAGAGACACAGTCTAGACGCAGATTCCTTAACTTAGAATATCTCCCCAGGCATCAGACTGGATCCGGAAAATCTTTTTCTTTCAGCAATACCGCTGTACGCCAGGAGGTGGCTTCGCCCAGTTCTGTCCTGACGTCGTCCACGTCAATGGTGCCATATAAGCCACTCCCGGCGTGCTGACGTCCGCTTTCTACAGGAATCTTTTCCGCACCACAACACGGAGCCATGCAAAAAAACTGGGATAGCATAGGAACAGTGTGTGTTAAAAAAGAGCAACATCGTTGAAAAAAACAACGATAAGTAACATGAAAATGAGGGTCAAATCATTTGGAATGAGAAACAATAGGAAGTAGAAAAAGTACCCAGTACCCGGAGGGACTGAAGGGAGCTCAGAGCATTTGCTGCAAGCAAGGGCCCAACAAATTGCCAAGTTGTGCCCCACCTCGAGGGGGTAACAGCTGCGGCACAAAAGATATGACAAGCCAGACACAGCTTGTCACTACAGGAGGGAAATGAAAAGAACCACAATATCGAAGGAACATGTTGCAAGGCAAGTGACTAGAAGTGAACGACCACCAGAAAGTTCACTACACACACCCTCCAGAGATTGAATGACTGCAGCACCAAGGAGAACCCAACCGACTGCGATAGAAAGAAGGAGACACAGGCGTGGGGAGGGAATAAAAAACAGAATAACTCCACGCGTGAAGAACACAGGTGGAGCAACATGAGAAGGCAGTGAAAAGTAAAGACCTTAACCACCTAAAAACGTGGATGGATTGGAGAGCCAAAGCCTCAAAAGCCGAACATCCCCTGCATCAAAGGAAGGTGCAAGAACACGCCACCAACCAAACACTAGGACGGAGGGGAGGCCGAAGGGCCCCATGCAGGAAAACACACCCTACCCCAGAGTGAGGTGCGAGTGCACACCTCCTGAAGACCAATGCCACCAGAAAGGGGGGTGGGCTAGGTGGAAAAACACCATATGAAAAGGCCTTCGCAGAGCGGGGAGGATCGGCGGGCGTTAAGGAATCTGCGGCTAGACAGTGTCTCTACCAGATATATCTTTACCAAAGGTAAAGAAGTCTTCCATCTGATAGAGACATCTAGCTGCAGATTCCTTAACTTAGAATAGATACCAAAGCCATACCCCATAGGAGGAGGGTCTGCGAAACAACCACCAAGTTCCAGGAGAACATATTCGTCAAAAGGCTGACGAAACACGGTGGGAACCGCAATGCCAGGGTAACTGACATTAGACCAAGGGAACTCCGTTAGAAACATGAACAAGGGACGTCAAAGACACCAAAATAGACTAGGGATGGTGTGAGACCTTTCTCACCCAGATACAGACGAAAGGAAATACAGAATTAGAAAGATTAGTGCCAACGTAAGAAACAATGCAGTGACTCCTTCAAAGAAGGATCCCAGCACCGGTCTCTATGATCCATGAGGAACAAAGCCCCAAAGGGGCAAAACAACATGACAATGGTAGAGCATACCGCCTGAACATACACCACAGTGGATGCCAAAATGAAACAGGGGACAGTCTGAAGACTGTCCAGCCAAGAACAGGAGCCGCAACAGGAGGCCCGTGTGTGGAAGAAAAAACACACATCATATGTGTACCCCCTAGGACATGTGACAACAGTGGCAGGGCCGAACTCAGAGGTTAGTGTCAACAAAGACAGAAGAGCCACCATTGAGCAAAAGCACAGTAGTTAGGCATGCAGCCGAACGTACCAAAATGTACCACTGTGAGGGGATAACCTGCAAAGCCAGGAACACAGAGGACTCTATCTCGAGGGAGGGAGGGAGCAATAAGGCCTGATACTAGGGCAAAAAGAACCTAGTATGCGAGCACCCCTGAGGCGTGTAGAACCTACGACATATGCACAAAGAGACAGGAATGTTGCCACATATATGTGAGTTGACGAACCCTCAACAGGGGAGTCGCTCAATCGGTGCCACTGTACCGGTGATCGGCGTAACAGTCACAGAACACGGGAAGACAGTTCTCAGAGGGGGAAGAGACCTGGTCCCCCGTGAGGCGGGCGGAAACCTAGACCACGATACTGCCAATAAAGGATTGAGAAAAGGCACAGATAGAAGCCTCTCGCCAAAAAGCATAGACCGACACCGTCTACTAACAAGGAAAATGTTGAGAAGAATACATGCACAGTAATGCTACCTAAAAAAGCAACTGTGCCAGAATGGAGGTAAGAACTCACACCCAGAAAACAGCTGGTGGGGAGCCCATCACCAGTACTACAAATGTGAGTAAGAACCCACACCCCGAGAAACAGCTGGGGTGGAGCACAGATCCGGTGGCAGAAAGTCATAGACAAGAGCCACTCCTTTAAGAACTAAGAAATAGGAGGCAACACACAGCCGAGAGAGCCGGCGGGAACTCCCCTTGCCCTAAGCAAGAACCCCGACAGTGCTTGAGCCACAAGAAAAGAAGTAGAGCACAACCTGTATGCACCAATACGGAAAGTATTCACAGAATACAGAAGAGACTGTTCTGGAACGAAACAGAGGAACCTGCCCACAGGGGTGCATGTCCACCTGTAGAAAGGCAAGACGGGCACAGCAGGGCTTCAAGAACATGCCAGGAAAGAACAGGTGTGACAATACCCCAATGAAACAGCAGGGAAGGACGCCCCTATGGAGGCGGGGATATATTACGGACCAACCGTAGACAACCAATTGTAACCCCCAGAGAGAAACCAACCCCATGGATCTCACCAGAGGAGACATCCTACAACAGTAGGAAGAGTCAACTTGCGGCAAAAGATCCTAGGTAAGGAAGAGTAGCAATATAACCGCCTACAAATCCCCACATAGGGTAAGGCACAACCCTACAAAAGAAGGGTCCCTCTTGAGACAAGCTCGTAGGCAGAGGCTCAAAAGAAAGGTAAACAGCTTAACCAGCTGTTCCAGAATAAGGAAATAACACAGCTGAACAGCCACACAACCCAGAACATCTGTAACCCACAACGGGTAACAGAAAAGAAAGTGACGGCACCGTCACGAAACCAAAAATCCTCCACGAGGATTAAAACCAGGGAAGACAATCAAACAGACAGGAGGGTGCCTGACTGCCGAATCAGCATGGGCGTCAAAAAGAGTGACCCCATCAAATGGCAGCTCTCTAAAAGGCTCCTGAACATGCTCTGGGAAAACGCCATCGCGCAACCACGCAAAGCAAGAAAGGACTGCAGGGCCCTGCAGTAGTCCTCCATCTGAGCCAAAGTTGCCCCAGCACCCAGAAACAGGGAATATGCAGGGTCCGACTCCTGGGAGCCTGAGTCCGGCAAAGACCGGGCCCCGAAGTGATGTCAGCGCGAAGCCGAAGACTTCCGTTTGTGCTTAGCTGAGGAAGGCGAATGACGGTGACAGTCCTGGGACCTGCCCCGAACAGGACTGGCACCGCGTGGACGTCTCTGCTGGAGAACTAGACTGGTGTCGCGAGGGGTCCGTTAGGGACATCCGGGCAGACAGCAGCTTCATGCGCCGTTCCCGCAGGGATTTCGGCCGCAGCTGACGGCAAGCGTCGCACTCCAGAGTCATGGTGCTCGCCCAAGCACCACATACAGATTTCGTGAGGATCCGTTGCTGACATTTGCCGCGAGCAGGACCAGCACGGCTTGAAACACACAGGCATCGAACACACTGTTCCTTGATGCAAAAAGGCATCGAGAAGGCCTGAAGATAACAAAAACAGGCCAGAGGTATCACTTTCCCGGATCCACGTTAGGACGCGGAACGAAGAAAACTGACGTCAGCATGCCTGGAGTGGCTTATATGGCTCCATTGACGTCACTTCTGTGGACGTCGTCAGGACGGAACCGGGCGATGCCACCTCCCAGCGTGCAGAGGTATTGCTGGGGGAAAAAGATTTTCCGGATCCAGTCGGACGCCTGGGGAGATATTCTAAGTTAAGGAATCTGCGGCTAGATGTCTATCAGATAAAAGGCAAATACACGAGCGAGGCCTGTATATCACTGGTAAATCCTAAGAATGCATCCACGCTTGTCACACTAGCACTGACTGGCCTCCTCAGGCCATCAGTAGTAGCCAGAACTGAAACTATTACATATTTGGCTGCATCAAGTCCACCATGAAATATCTTGACTAAAAAGGCCATAAGGACTTCTGGAACTGCTGGCACGATCTCACTGATCATGTCCAATAAGGCACGTGTACAGGGACCCAGTAAACAAACAGTATTTAAAGACAGCAATACTAGAATGGTGGAGCAAAACAAACGCTAGTCAAAAGCCTCAATTCTCTTGGACTTCCTATCTGGAGGAGTGATTGGGAATGAGCTGGGATTCACTTTACTGTGTGAGGCCTGTACAACCAGGCTCTCTGAATAAGGATATTTAGTTAGAAAATTCAGGCCCCCAGGAGCGAGTCTGTGATGCCTGACCACCTGCCTATTCATGGGTTGGCAGGAACAGGGATTTGATCAAGTGGTAATCAAGTTATCCGTGGGGGCGTTGTTAAAAGAGCACACAGGTTCAAAAGAAGTTGGCCCAGACTGCAAAAGTTCTGTCAGGGCATTTGTTTTAGTTTCAGCTAAATGCAGCTGTACATCCAGTACCTTAGCTGCCTTCCAGACCACCCCTACAAATGCAGCATCTTCTTTCGTTGGTGGCCCAAGTGTAGGATTGAGCCCTTTCTCAGGAGATGTGTCAAGCCTAGTTGTATCCTGCAAATCCATGCAGAAGGCATCATCTGTATAGTGAGGCAGGAGAAAACCATTCCCCATCACCATCATGATCCTCATGCACTTCCTGGAGAGCCTCTTGTTCTGGCATATGGTGATAGCCAAAAAGTGAATAGATCCTCTGCTGGCATGTAAGACATGGCAGAGGTAATGGGTCAGATTTCAGGTGCACGACAACTGGTTGAGCCACAGTCTGTTTGGTGCTAGACATTGGAACCTGTATCAGATTCTCTTCGGGCGCCAGTACCAGCATCTATGTAGAAGGGACCGGTGTGCGTTCTGGAGCCACAGTGAAAGTTTGCACCAGTGTCGGTACAGAGCCCGTAACAGGCCCAAAGGTGTCATATGTGACAAAGGATGATTCACTAGAGGTAACCTGACTAGAGGCCCCAGCAGTTCCTTGATCTCTGAAGGCACTCCAGAATGAGCCAGAAGCACGGCAAAAATGTACACCATGTCCTTCTGGAATTATTCAATCTGCTGTGCTGTCGCTGATGGCATGGTAAACTCTGAGTGCATCGCATTAGCGGAGAATATCACTTGTGCCAGAGACATTGAAGCTGTACGACTGAATGACACCAACACAACTTTAATTTCGCCAAGGAGTGTCGGGGTGTGGGCTTGAGTCCCACTTTGCTTTTCTTATACTTGCACTTGTACTTAGATTTGAACTTACAGGAGGGCTTCGAGCATGTAGCCCTGGAATGAGACAGTCTGCGTCCGTGAGTTGGAGAGAGACTTATACGAAGGCAGCAATTACTAATGTGTTAAATGTTGTAGGCATTATCTTTTGATCCCAGATTGACCTTGGGTGCATGACAGTGAATTTATTGCACAACTCATGCCTGAGACCAGATGCCAGAGACACCTCTGTCGGTGAGCGATTGACATCTTTTTTCTGCAATCGTGAAAAGTTCTGAAACTTGTTTATTGGGTGGGGGGGGGGTATATTTTTACCTAGCACACTAGAATTAGTTTTAAGAACCATCAAAAACCCCACAAGATTGGAAGTGGAGCTACGAATCAGAGTCGGAATGCACTGAAGGGAACTAACGTGAATGCCGCAGTGGTCCAATCTGTCACTTATGGCGTGGTATTAAGCCAGTGAGGAGCAGCATGGCGCCACCTAGTGGCATTTACAAGCTTTGCTGGAAAGAGTTTAAGTCTAATCACAAGTTCAGCAGCTGATTTTGTGGGATGTTTAGAGGCACAATGAATGTTCAACTTAATTTTTAGTGTACTCCAAGAGGGACCAGTGAAAAGGGTTTAACCAAAGCACCAAGAAACATTATGCAAGGAAGTGTGAGTAGACTAACCTCCCACTTATTGTTAAAGATCTCTCTTACTAAGTGGCCATACAAAGAGCACCCAAAAAATCACAATTAAAAAGCTTGATGAAAACTACTCTTGCCTCTAACTCTGTACTCTACCAGGTGGCAGTGGGGTAATACCAGCGAGCCGAAGTCCCTCAGAGTGGACAAAACAGCCTATTAAACAAGGCACTGTACCCTTAAACACTGATTTTTACTGTTGGAAGTTAACTGTTAATCATATGGACATTCTTTTGTGGACACACTGGGTTTTGATCAGAGTGCAATGGGTATAAGGGGCCCAGTAGGCCTTTAAATATATGGAGTGGGTTATTTTGTTTACTTTCTGGGTTCTGAACTGTATCAACAATGTCTAACTAATACACTTTTATGTGCATCAGAAGTTGGCCGATGGGACATCTTTTTTCTACAGAGCACTATTTGGGGAGACTTTAATAAATAAAATCCTAGATGTTTCTTATGAAAGTGGGCCCTTAGCTTTAGGTTTTCCAATGGAAGTAAATTGAATAAGCATGATGAAACCCATAACCAGCACATGGGAGGATTTAGGTTTTCATGGCTAAAGGGTGCATTTACTCTACTTATGACAACACACTAGTGTCTTGCTTTATAGACTTTACTTTATAGACTTTACTTCAGTTAATCGCTAGCCTTATCCAAATTAAGGGTGTTAGCGTCTTATTTTGGTGCATCACCTTACAGCTGATGTGCTAAATTTTAATCGTCCTGGCAGCACAGAGATCAGAAACATTTAAAGGGAGCCATCCAAAATAATACGAAGGAATGTAGGTAGCTGCAATGCAGCAGGAACAGTTGCTACCTTAGTCTATCTGGCAAAGGAATCTCAAACTAGATACCATACAATCAAGTGTTCAAGAGATGCATAGCTACTTAAGGAAACCAATCATCTTTTTTTTAGTACAAAGGAATCCTCTATACAACATTTTAACCAAAGTCAGTGGATCTTGCCTTCCAAGTATGAAATTCTTCAGTCAACCGGTGGTAAACCATCATGCTAGAACAAAACACAGAAAATTAACAATTGTGCAACGCAATAGTAGTGTTAACTGGAATTTTTCAAAAATAAAATAATGCTCTTTCATGCTATCATTTACTTTGAGGAATCTACAAGTGTAAAACCTCAAGGCACATGAAGCTGCATTCTGACTGTTAAAAAAGTGGCATCTGAATTCAAAATGGAGTAACCAAACGTCATACCTTATAACATCATTAATTCTGGCCTGCCACACATTAAGTAACCTGGAGTGGAAGAGGTGCCACATAGGAGCTTTATGCCTGCTTAATTCACGAGTCACTGGGTGAAAGTTTGAGAAGAAAAAACATGTGGACAACTAGCAGACTATGTTTGCTGACATCTGTCTAAAAAGACCAAGTAGCAAAATAATCACAATGCAGGCTTTTCTGGGCAAGGCAAACATACACAGATGACCATGTTAATCTGTTCTTCACAATAAAGTTCCCTTTTAAGGGAACAAAATTGTCAAAATCCATCTAACATTTTGAAATGCTCTTAAAATAAACAAGACTTAGACATAGCACAGCTCCATTTGAGTGTCAGATTTCATTCGCTGGCAGCCATAAAAAGGGCAAAGTGAGAAATTTACAGCAAGAGTTGATGCTATTAGTGACCATGAAACTAAGAGATGTTTTCATCCTGTGAATGCATCCAGAGATTTCTGAACGAAACAACGAAGGAATGCATTTGGCCTTGTGTACATAACACCACAGAAAACAGGTCGACAGACCCTAGCAATAATCTGCTGCCCGCTTGTCTGGAGAAAGTGTGTTTGAAGCTGAATGGTGGGAAAACGGAGCGCATGCTGATTGGAAATCTGGGCATCCACTCAACCCTGAAACACTGGCCCAAATCTATGGGAGACCTAAACCAGCCATAAAAAAACCTTGGAAGTTGGCTGGAGGATTCCCTCACGCTAGATTGCCAATCCAAAAAGGAGGAAAACGGTGATTCAATCACTCCTCATCTAATGACTCGATTATGGAAACTTGCTGTATCTGGGTTCACCAAAATATGTCATAAGAAGACTCCAAATGGAACAGAATGCGGCAGCTAGACTCCTGTTAAAAATGCCCAACAGCATCTCTGCAAAGGAAGCAGTTTAAAACTCTGCATAGCTCGTAGAGCTATTAACACTGGGCCCAAAAAAATGAGGAATCTGATATCTATGTACACCCCAACTAGACATCTCAGATCCTCCCAGCAACAGCTCCTCAAGACAACCAGAATTAAAGCACAAGTTACTTACTTGTGTAACAATATATCTTTAAGAGACCTTAGTTTGTGATAGATTCCTTACCTTAGAATATCCCTAGGCGTCAGACTGGATCCGGAAAGTTTTCATCAGCAGTACCCCTGCACGTCGGTAGGCATCGTCGTACGGGTCCGCGTACGTCGCTGGCGTCATAGCCGCGGAGAGGACGTCTTCAAAGCTACTTAGACGCGCCCACGCGTGCTGACGTCAGTTCTGTACACGTTTCCGCACCAGGAGCGCAGAGCCATGCCAGAGACCGACTACTGGTGCAATAGAACTAGGGCCCTGAAAGGGATGACCTGAACCCTACAGAACAGTTCGCAGAACGGAGAGGATGGGCGGGCGGGCGGTAATCAATCAATCAATCAGGCATTTATATAGCGCACTACTCACCCGGAGGGTCTCAAGGCGCTTGGAGGGGGGGTGGGGGGGGGGGGGGGGATGCTACTGCTCGAACAGCCAGGTCTTGAGTTGCCTCCTGAAGACGAGATGGTCCTGGGTTGTCCAGAGGTGGATGGGGAGGGAGTTCCATGTCTTGGCTGCCAGGTAGGAGAAGGATCTTCCTCCGGCGGTGGCTCTGCGGATGCGTGGAACGGCGGCGAGGGCGAGGCTGGCGGAGCGGAGCTGACGGATGGGTTTGGGGAAGCTCAGGCGGTTGTTGAGGAACTCTGGGCCCAGGTCGTGGAGGGCCTTGTGTGCGTGGGGGAGGAGTCTGAACGTGATCCTCTTGCTGACGGGGAGCCAGTGAAGGTCTCTCAGGTGTCCGGAGATGTGGCTGTGTCGGGGGATGTCCAGGACGAGTCGTGCGGAGGCGTTCTGGATCCGTTGGAGTTTCTTCTGGAGTTTGGCGGTGGTGCCGGCGTAAAGGGCGTTCCCGTAGTCCAGCCGGCTGGTGACGAGGGCCTGGGTGACCGTCTTCCTGGTTTCGGAGGGGATCCACCGGAAGATCTTGCGAAGCATGCGCAGGGTGTTGAAGCATGAAGACGAGACGGCGTTGACTTGTCTGGTCATCGAGAGGGAGGAGTCCAGGATGAAGCCTAGGTTGCGTGCGTGGTCCGTTGGCTTGGGGGTGGCTCCAAGGGCAGGGGGCCACCAGGAGTCGTCCCAGGCGGAGGGTGCTGATCCTAGGATGAGGACCTCCGTCTTGTCTGAGTTCAGTTTCAGGCGGCTGTCCTTCATCCATTCGGCGACGTCTTTCATCCCTTCGTGTAGGCTGGCTCTGGCGGCGTCCGGGTCGTTGGTGAGGGAGAGGATCA
The DNA here is from genome assembly GCF_964204655.1 of Triturus cristatus. NCBI lineage: Eukaryota > Metazoa > Chordata > Amphibia > Caudata > Salamandridae > Triturus > Triturus cristatus. Next base: position 949,563,822 of record NC_140583.1, on the reverse strand, counting down.
GCTGGGTGTCGTCGGAGTAGGTGATGATCTTGAGGTTGTGTTGGCGTGCGATGGCTGCGAGGGGGCTCATGTAGACGTTGAAGAGGGTGGGGCTGAGCGATGACCCCTGTGGGACGCCGCAGATGACTTCGGTGGCCGCTGACCGGAACGGGGGGAGGCGGACTCTCTGGGTTCTTACGGCGAGGAATGAGATGATCCACTCCAGGGCCTTCTCCTGGATTCCGGTGTTGTTCAGTCGTTGTACCAGGGTGTGGTGGCAGACAGTGTCGAACGCTGCGGAGAGGTATAGGAGGATGAGGGCCGCTGTTTCCCCGTTGTCCAGTAGGGATCTCGTGTCGTCTGTGGCTGCGATGAAGGCCGTTTCAGTGCTGTGGTTGGCTTGGAAGCCGGACTGCGAATGGTCGAGGGATCAGTTGGTCTCAAGGAAGGCGGCTAGCTGTCTGTTGACTGTCTTCTCGATGACTTTGGTAGGAAACGGGAGTAGCGAGATGGGGCGGAGGGGTCCGCTGTTGGTTTCTTCAGCAGGGCGCTGATCTCGGCGTGTTTCCAGCACTCCAGGAAGGTGGCGGTGTTGAAGGAGGCGTTGATGATATTGCGGAGGTGGGGCGCGATGATGTGGTCGGCCGTGTTGAAGATGTGGTGTGGGCAGGGGTCCGTAGGGGATGCGGAGTGGATGGTGTTCATTGTGCGTGTTGTGTCTTCGGTGCTGACCGGGGTCCAGGTGCGGAGGGTGGCGGTGGGGAGCATCTGTTCGGTGGTGGGGTTCGTGGTAGGTGGGCCGAAGCTGTTGTGTATGTTGGCGATCTTGTCGTGGAAGAAGGCTGCGAGGGAGTCGCAGAGGTCTTGCAAGGGAGTGATGTCATTTCCGGCGTCGGGGTTGGAGAGCTCTTTGACGATGCTGAAGAGCTCCTTACTGTTGTGGGTGTTGTTGTCCAATCGTTCCTTGAAGGCTGTCTTCTTCGTGGCGCGGATCAGTTGGTGGTGTTTGCGGGTGGCGTGTTTGAGGGTAGTCATGTTGTCTGTGGTCTGGCTGGTGCGCCAGGTATTCTCCAGGGAGCGGCAGTTCTTCTTGGAGGTGATGAGCTAGTCGGTGAACCAGGGGGCTTTCTTGCTGCCACGTCTGCTGGGGGGTTTCTTCAGTGGTGCGAGGGTGTCTGCGCAGTTGGTGATCCACTGTGAGGTTGTTGGCGGATTCATTGGGGTCCGTTGAGCTGGTGGGGGGGGGTTCTGGCTAATGACGGTGGTGAGCTGGTTGTTGGTGATCTTGTTCCAGCTCCTGCGAGGGGCTTGTTGAGGGTGGTGGTGGGTCGTCGTTTTTCTGAAGCTGAAGTGGACGCAGCTGTGGTCAGTCCACTGGAGAGGGGTGGAGTGGCTGAAGGCGACGTACTTGCTGGAAGAGAAGACTGGGTCAAGCGTGTGGCCGGCGTAGTGGGTGGGGGTGGACACCAGTTGCTTGAGTCCGAGGTTGGCAAGGTAGTCCAGCAGGGCGGTTGTGTTGCGATCCATGTTATTCTCCAGGTGGAAGTTGAGGTCCCCTAGGAGGATGTAGTCGGTGGAGTTGATGGCGTGCGGGCTGACGAAGTCTGTGATATCTTCGCTGAATTGTGTGCGTGGTCCCGGTGGTCTGTAGACGAGGGTTCCTCTGAGCGTGGTCTTGGGGTCGGTGTGTATCTGGAAGTGGAGGTGTTCGGCGGAGGTGAAGGTGTCGTCGGAGTTGGTCGTGATGTGGATGGTGTTCTTGTGGATGATGGCGATGCCTCCTCCTGTCTGGTTGACGCGGTCCTTCCTGATAATTTTGTAGCCGTCCGGGATGGCGATGTCGGGCGCTGAGGAGGCGTTCATCCAGGTTTCCGTCAGGAAGGCGATGTAAGGTGCTGTCGAGTCAAAGGAGGTTCCAGAGTTCGACGGCATGCCTGTGGACGGAGCGGGTGTTGAGCAGGATGCACATCAGGAGTTTGTTGCTGGGACTGGGTTTGGCGGGTGCGGTGCTGGTTCGGAGGCCGGAGAAGCGGCAGGTCAGGCAGGTGAAGGGTCCGTGGGTGCGCCTCGGGGTGGCTCGTAGCAGGCGGTGGTTCGGCCGGCGTGGAGTGCGTGGAGGGATGTCGCGTCGTAGATGAGACGGGTGCACTGGCGCCGGCGAGGACCAGAGGGTGTGGCGCTGGGCGCGGTCCATGCGCGGACGGGCGCAAACGGGCTTACCTTCGGCGCACATTTGGCGCTCCCGCTGTGCGGTCGCTCAGAGGGCGTCATAAGTAAGGAGCCGGGAGGGAGGGTCAGCTGGGTGGCGGGAGCGGGGCGGCGAATGGGCAGCAAGGGGGGCATGTCCGCAGGGGGCAGCGGCGGGAAGCGAGTGGCGGCGATCGGGAGGAGGAGGGCGGCTCAGCGGTGGCTGGGTCGTCCAAGGAGGCAGGAGGCAGAAGGTGGTGAGAGCAGCAAGGGATGGGAGCGACCTCGCCTGGGGACAGGCTCAATGGTCGCGATCAGCACACTCCCGCGGTCCCCTTAAGTAAGGAGCCGGGAGGGAGGGTCAGCTGGGTGGCGGGAGCGGGGCGGCGAATGGGCAGCAAGGGGGGCGTGTCAGCAGGGGGCAGCGGCTGGAAGCGAGTGGCAGCGATCGGGAGGAGGAGGGCGGCTCATCGGTGGCTGGGTCGTCCAAGGAGGCAGGAGGTGGTGAGAGCAGCAAGGGATGGGAGCGACCTCGCCTGGGGACAGGCTCAATGGTCGCGATCAGCACACTCCCGCGGTCCCCTTAAGTAAGGAGCCGGGAGGGAGGGTCAGCTGGGTGGCGGGAGCAGGGCGGCGAATGGGCAGCAAGGGGGGCGTGTCCGCAGGGGGCAGCGGCGGGAAGCGAGTGGCGGCGATCGGGAGGAGGAGGGCGGCTCAGTGGTGGCTGGGTCATCCAAGGAGGCAGGAGGTGGTGAGAGCAGCAAGGGATGGGAGCGACCTCGCCTGGGGACAGGCTCAATGGTCGCGGTAAGGAATCTATCACTAACTAATGTCTCTTACGGATATATCATTACACAACTAAGTAACTTGCGCATCCGAAAGACACGTTAGTGATAGATTCCTTACCTTAGAATACATACCCAAGCAATACCAACCCCGGGGGTGGGTCTGCGAAGTGAGATTACACCAGAAAGTCATGGAGAACTGAACGGCCAAAGAAGCCGTCACTCCAAACCGGACTGTCAAGGCAATAGTGCTTAGTGAAAGTATACAACGAGACCCAAACGCCTGACCGATGTCTTGCAGGGGGACACCGCGTCCCAATGCTGTAGTAGCTGCTGTCGCCCTGGTAGAATGGGCGCACAGCCCAACCGGAGGTTTATTTTTAGCCCAAGAGTAATAGGCTTTAATTCACAAGACAACCCTTTGGGAGATAGTTCGCTTGTGCGCAGCCCGGCCTTTCTTGGCACCGACGTAGCCAACAAAGAGCTGGTCATCCACCCGGAACGGTTGTGTGCAGTTGATATAGACCAAAGCGCATGTTTTGGGTCCAGACGGTGGAGCCTCTCCTCTTCTCTTGAAGGGTGCGGAGGCGGAAAGAAAGTGGGCAGAGTGACAGCTTGCCCGAGATGAAAGGCAGAGACTACTTTTGGTAGAAAGGAGGGACGCGGTCGAAGCACAACTTTGTCCGGATGAATCGCCAAGAAAGGAGGTTTGCAGGAAATTGCCTGGAGCTCACTCACCCGCCGAGCGGAGGTGATGGCCATCAGGAAGACAGTTTTCAAAGTTAATAACCGCAAAGGACAGTTATGAAGAGGCTCAAAGGGAGCGCACATCAAGTATGTGAGAACCAGGTTCAGGTGCCATTAAGGCATCACAAAAGGAATAGGAGGGAAAAGGTGAGTAAGGCCTTTGAGAAATCTATTGACAACTGGGGACTTGAAAAGAGAGGGCTGATCAGGCAGCCTAACAAAGGCTGAAAGAGCAGAAAGGTAGCCCTTGATAGTGCCCAGAGCAGAGCCCTGCTGGGCCAAAGAAAGAAGGAACAATAGGACCTCAGAAAGAGGGGATGCGAGAGGATCTACAGATTTCACTGTGCACCATGCCACACATTTTTTCCACCGACAGGCGTATACCGTTTTAGTGGAGTGACGCCTGGCTGCCAGAATCACATTAGAGACTTCGGGAGGCAAGTCAAATGGAATCAGCTGCCGCCGCTCAATCTCCACACAAGGAGGTGGAGGCTGGACAGGTTAGGGTGGAGGACCGTCCCCTGTTGCTGCAACAGGAGATCCTCCCGAAGAGGCAGTCGGATCGGGGGATCAACGCTCATACTGAGTAGCTCGGGATACCAAACTCGTCAAGCCCAGTCCGGTGCCACAAGAATGACTTGGGCCCGGTCGTGCCTGATCTTCTTCAGCACTCTGGGCATTAGTGGTATAGGCGGAAAGGCGTACATCAGACCGCAACTCCACTCGGGACGAAAAGTGTCGCCTAGCGAGTGCCGCCTTGGAAACTCCAACACGCAGAACTGCTGACATGGCGCGTTCTCTTCAGTGGCGAATAGCTCGAACCAAGGTTCTCCCCACTGCTGCAAGAGACCTTGCACCACCTCAGAGTGAAGACGCCATACGTGATCCAACATGCACCTGCGGCTGAGTTAGTCCGCCCTGGTGTTCAGGGTACCAGCCAGGTGTTGAACCACCAAGGAAATGCCTTGATGTTCCAGCCACGTCCAGAGACGTAGAGCCTCCTGACATAGGTTCCACAACCCCACCCAGCCTTGTTTGTTGCAGTACCACATAGCGGTGGTGTTGTCTGTGAACACCTGCACTACTCTCCCCTTGACAGAGGGAAGGAATACTTTCAGTGCAAGTAGGATCGCCCTGAGCTCCAAAAGATTGATATGGAGCTTGGACTTCGCCGGAGACCAGAGGCCTCTGATCTCCGCCTCTCCCATGTGGCCACCCCATCCCAGGAGGGACGCGTCCATCATTACTGTGTGCCGCTGGAAAGTAAGCCACCGGGTCACCCATGCGCAGGATGCTCACAACCGTGGACACCGCATGAGCGAAGGCCGCACCCGCCTCCGTAGGGCCCCGCGGTGGAGAAAGCAACTCGTCCGTGGGCGACAGCTGCAAAGTAAGGTGGCCGTCCCCGAGGCCAAGCGAAACGGGCAACGGCCATACTTGGAAGTCAGAAGATGCCTGTGAGAAAGACAATCCGTGCTACGACTCCTACGTGGAGCCAGAGTCAGCTGCCTGAGGCAGGACGTCGGCACCATCCGGCGCCACCGGACAAGGTACCTCCAAGTCACCCCGCACCAGTACCGGAGTAGAGCTGGAACTGCACCGGCTCCGGGGCGGCGCCGTAATGACGCCGACCCGACCCCCGCCAAGGGGAGTGGCAAGAAGCCCACCACCAGCCGCAGCCCAGAATGAGGCGAAGATCACTCGGCAACCCATGTGGCGGCGCCAGGGACGATTCAACCTCCCACTCGCCCTCCGACGAGGCAGCCACCAGAGGGGAGGGACGAGAGGGGCCTGGAGAGGGACGAGGGGTTCTCCCTCGGCCTCGACCCGGAAGGGGACCAGGAGGGTCCACAGACCCCTGTGGCTCCGCAAGGTCCAGCTGCTGCCGGCACCGTAGCGGCGTCGCATCGGCCTTAGACAGGACCACCTTGTCAAAGGACCGAGAGGGGCTCGGGGATGCGACCCGGCAACCTCCCGCGACACCACAGGGACCCCCGCGGGAGGCAGAGACGCTGTGGCCTGAAGGAGGTGCCCCAGAGGAGCCACATCCCAACAGCACCACATCCTCCAAGCCTGGATCCGAACCAGTCGGTGCCGGAGCCACCGGCGGTGCCGAGGAGGGCCCTGTGCAGGTCGAGGGATCCGCCGACGCCCCAGGAGGGGAAGGAGGAGGAGACGCCAGCGAGGCTTGCAAAGCCGCTGCGTATGTCTCCATTTGGACTCTCAACGCCCCAACACCGGGAAACGGTGGATAGGATGACACGCGGGGCCGCAACACGCGCGGAGAGTCCACGCCCCCGGAAGGCCGGAACCCAGCCCCTGGGGACAAACTGCGACACTTACCCACTAGGGAGCGACGTCACGCGACATCGGAGAAGGGCGAGGACGACGACCACGGCCGTATCTGAAGCCATCCGCTGAAGCAGACCGAGGGGAGGACGTCGACCTGGAGAGACGCGCCGAGAGAAGTTTCATCCGGCGCTCCTGCCGCGACTTCGGCTTCAACTGTTGGCACGCCGCACAATCTGTGGTGCCGTGATCCTCTCCCAAACACCACATACAAATGAGGTGAGGGTCCATTACCGACATAAGACTCCCACAAAACGTGCACGTTTTGAAGCCCGAAGAACAAGTTACTTACCTTCGGTACCGCTTTTTCTGGTGGATACAGTATCTGCCTCCTCTTTGGAGGGATGAGGAGGTGGATAAAAAACAGGGAGAGTAATGGACTGCCCCAAATGAAACGGAGTAACTACTTTAGGCAAGAAAGCAGCCCTGGTCCTGAGAACCATCCTTTCAGCATGCAATGTTAAAAAAGGGGGTTTAGAACTAAGAGCTTGAAGCTCACTCACCCTCCTTGCCGAGGTTATGGCTACAAGAAAGACCGTCTTAAAGGACAACAGCCTCAAAGGACAACTATGAAGAGGCTCAAACGGAGACCCCATCAGTAAAGTTAAGACAAGATTAAGGTCCCACAGTGGCATTACAAAAGGAGTAGGTGGAAACCTGTTTGTAAGGCCTTTGATAAACCTCAGTACAATAGGAGATTTAAATAATGACGGTTGATTAGGAAGACATAGAAAAGCAGATAAGGCCGATAGATAGCCCTTGACCGTGGCCACAGCACAGCCCTGCTGAGCCAAGGAAAGAGCAAACTGAAGCACATCTGAAAGGTGGGCTTTTAAAGGGTCAACGGATCTCTCTCCACACCACTTAAACTTAGACCACCTATATGAATAAACGGACTTGGTGGAGTGTCGCCTGGCCGATAAAATAACATCCACCACATCAGGCGGGAGAGAGTAAGAACTCAGGTTGCCCCGTTCAATCTCCAGGCATGAAGGTGTAAGCTCTGGAGGTGGGGGTGTAGAACCTGCCCCTCCGACTGCGAGAGGAGGACTGCCCTCAGAGGGAGACGGAGCGGAGGGCACGAGGAGAGGTGGAGAAGATCTGTATACCACACCCTTCTTGGCCAATCCGGGGCGACCAATATAACTTGGGCCCGGTCTTGGCGAATCTTCCTCAGAACCCGAGGAATCAAGGGTATGGGAGTAAACGCGTAAAGGAGTTGTGAGCCCCAACTCAACTGAAACGCGTCCCCCAACGCTCCCTGCATCGGATACTGGAGACTGCAAAATGACGGGCAGTGCGCGTTCTCGCGGGTGGCGAATAGGTCCACCCGAGGAGTCCCCCACGTCCGAAAGATATGACGAGCCACCTCCGGATGGAGCCTCCACTCGTGGTCGGCGGAGAACTGCCGACTGAGACTGTCCGCACGTACGTTCAGCACCCCAGCCAGATGATTTGCCATTAGACAAATCTGATGGTCCTGAGCCCAGGACCATAGACGCAGAGCCTCTCTGCAGAGACAATGCGACCCCACTCCTCCCCGCTTGTTGACATACCACATCGCGGTAGTGTTGTCCGTCAGGACTTGAACAGACTGACCGCGGAAGGCCTTGAGTGCCAAACGAATCGCCCGCAATTCCAGAAGGTTGATGTGAAACAACTTTTCCTCTGGAGACCAAAGACCCTTGATCTCGAGATCCCCCAGATGAGCACCCAACCCTAGGGAGGAGGCATCCGTTATCACCGTGGCCACCGATGGAGGCAGATGGAAGGGCTTTCCCTGAGACAGATTGCCCGCCAAGCTCCACCAAGATAGATCCGCTGCAGCTTCTCTGGAGATCCTGATCGACTCCCTGAGATCCCCGTTGTGCTGATATCACTGCTTGCGGAGGCACCACTGGAGCGCCCTCATGTGCCAGCACGCATGGTTGACCAACAGAATGCAGGAAGCGAACAGACCGAGCAGACGAAGGACCTTCAGAACTGGAACAAACGCTCCATTGTGGAATAAAGGGATCAACTCCTGAATGTGGAGAATACTTTGAGGAGGAGGAAATGCTTGATACACAGTAGTGTCCAGTACCGCCCCTATGAACAGGTTGCGTTGAGAGGGCACCAGGTGAGATTTGGGCACATTGATCGAAAAACCCAATTCGAATAACAGCTGAGATGTTACCTGCAGATGATGTTGCACCATCTCTGGGGACTCTGCCTTCCGAAGCCAGTCGTCCAGGTAGGGGAAAGCCGGAATCCCCGAGCAGCCACCACCGCCATCACCTTCGTGAAGACTCGAGGTGCGGTAGTAAGACCAAACGGGAGGACCGCAAACTGGTAATGTTGCGACTCAACCATAAAACGGAGATACTTCCTGTGCGACTTCAGGATTGGGACATGGAAGTACGCGTCCTGCAAGTCGAGCGACACCATCCAGTCTCCTTGCTGCAACGCTTGAAGAACCTGCGCAAGGGTCAGCATCTTGAATTTCTCCTGTTTCAGGTAAAAGTTCAAGACTCTGAGGTCCAGTATCGGACGCAATCTGCCGTCCTTCTTGGGAATCAGGAAATACCGGGAGTAGCATCCCTGACCCCTTTCCTGCTCTGGAACCACCTCTATCGCACCCTTCTGCAAAAGAAGCAGATGGTCTTTCGAGCAGTAACCCTAGCAAGGAGGGTAAGGGGGAGGAAACTCCCGAAAGGGAAGGGCGTACCCAGTCTCCACGAGGTTTAAAACCCAAAGGTCGGTTGTAACAGATTTCCAACCTCGCAGAAAGTGGGACACCCGACCCACCACAGGTCTCACATGATCTAGGATGGGGGATCTAGGGCTGCTTCCCTGAAGCTTCATTGGTAGCAGAGGAGGCAGAAGATGAAGATGGGTTGCGACCAGAACCTCTCCGTCCTCTTTGTCTTCCTCTATACGACCTATAGAGGGGATTCTGCTGCTGCTGTTGCTGCTGCTGCTGAGGCTGCCGGAAGGAGCGAAATGAAGATCTGCCAAAGCCTCTGAATGTCTTAAGCCCAAATCCTTTAGCAGGAGTCTGCAAACCTAAAGATTTGGCCGTCACCCTGCTCTCTTTAAATCTTTGCAAGGCGGAATCAGCCTTTACGCCAAAAAGTTTGTCTGTCAAAAGGCAAATCAACCAAGGTGGCCTGAACATCCGTAGAAAAGCCAGAAGAACGAAGCCACGCTTGCCTCCTAGTGGCTATCGACGATCCCATTATCCTTGCCACAGAATCAGCCGTATCAAGCCCCGACTGAATTACCTGCCTTGCAGCAGCCTGAGTGTCAGTGACCACCTCCATAAAAGACGCCTTATCCCCTTCTGGCAACTTAGGGGCTAATGATTTCATAGAGTCCATCAGAGCATGAACGTAGCGCCCTAGTAAGCAGGTGGCATTAGTGGATTTAAGCCCCATTCTCCCTGAAGAAAAGGACTTCTTAGCTGCCTGATCAGCCTTTTTAGACTCCCTGTCCGCAGGAGTCTGAAGGAAGGCTCCCGAAGCATGCTTCGAGCATGAAGCCTGCACCACCAGGCTTTCTGAAGAAGGGTGGGAAGATAGAAAACTTGGATCCCCAGGAGCCACCCAATATATCCTTGCCACCTGTCTGGAGACTGCTGGCGAAGAGAGTGGCTTACGACAGACATCTATAACTGGCTCCAAAATAGCCTCATTAAAAGGCAACAAGGGTTCACTAGTCGAAGCTGGCGAATGTAGCACCTCAGTCAGAAGGTTCGGTTTATACTCGGCAGAGGGCAACTGCAAGTCCAGCAACTCTGCGGCCTTCTTTATTACTAAATGATAAGGAGCCAGTTCCTGCGGTGGAGAGGATCTAGTAGAAGAATGCTCCCACTCCGGAGTTGTATCAAGACCACTAGCCTCTTGAATCCCTTCAAAGTCGTCGGAAGATGTATCCACCTCACCTTCTTCCACCTCCTCCCTATAATGCTCCTCTTCCAAGACTCTCTGAGCCTCTCTCCTAGAGCGGATCCGAGGAACCGGCGCCGGCGGAGCCGTACGCGGAGTCGGTGGAACCAAACGTGGAGTCGGCGGTGTCGGAGTCGGAGTACGCGGAGCCGAGGGAGTCGGCAACGGCGTCGAGGAGGGCTCCGAAGAAGGCCGATCCAATCGAAGTCGAGACGGATCCCCAGACGGCGTCGGAAACTGCCACGAAGGAGCCATCGGCATAAAGGGCATAAATGGGGCCTGAGCATAATGCTGCGGCACTCCCAAGGTGTATGCCATAGGACCCACGGGACCAGAAGGTGCGCCGGATGGGAAGGCGGCCTGTTGAAAAATCCCATATATAGCATTTAGAAAATGCGTCGAATCCACACCCGGAGTCGGGAACTGTGGATAAGGGATTGATCCCGAATCCGGCTGAGGAGTACCTGGAACCGGAGCCGAAAAGTCCTCGACAGGAGCCACAGGATCAGCCGGCTCTGGAGAAGGCTCCTTTTCCTGTTCTTGCTCAACCTCAGAAGCAGAAGACTCCACTGGCGCCGGTGACTGCGCTGGTGACTGCGCCGGAGTGCGCTTCGGCGAAGGTGATCTCTCTGGAGACTTCCTAGGAGATGGAGGAGACGACACATCCTTACTTAGACGTCGAGGCGAAGTCTATCTCGAAGCCTTGCTCTTCGAAGACCGGCGCCGAGAGCTATGCTTCCTTTTCTTGTGGTGTTTCTTCGACTTCGAAGAATGCGAAGTCGATGACTTCGGCCTCGATCTCTCCTTCTTCCTACCTCTCTTCTCCTTCTTTGCCTTGGCCATGAAGAGCTTCGCCTCTCTCTCCTTCAAGGCCTTGGGGTTCATCCTTCTGCAGCTGGAACAGTCCTCCACGTCGTGGTCAGAAGAAAGGCACCACAAACCATCTTCTTGGGGGTCTGTCATCGACATGTGGCCCCCACATTCCCTACAAGGTTTGAAACCGGACTTCCTAGTCGAAGACATGGTGAATTCACCAACAGTAACCCACTACAAGACTACAAAGTAGCAGGAGAGTGCTGGAAAACTGTTGCGCGTCGACGGCGCGGAAAAAAGGGAACTGACGTCATCACGCCGACGTGGCTCTCTTATGGCTCCGGTGACGTCATACGGAGAGACGCGAGCGGAGCCGATGCATTATGACGTCGGCGTAGAGAGCTGGGGAAAAAAGTTCTGTGGAATGCTGGCGCAGGGGATATTCACAAGGTGAGGAATCCACTGGCAGATGTATCCATCAGAAGGCATTCGCACACTATTCCACCAAAATGAAATGGAAGAAGGGGCCCTAACGGAAAAAAACTGACGTAGGCGCACTGGGGCGGGTCTTATGTGACCTCGCTGTCGTCACATACGCGGACGACACCTGGGCGGAGTCGCGTGATGTTGCCCCGCTCCCGGCGCGCAGGGATGCTGTGGCAAAAAAGTTTCCGGATCCAGTCTCACGCCTGGGGATAATTCTACGTGAAGGAATCTGCGGATAGTAGTCTCTATCAGATGGTGAGTTACTGACCCAGGAAGGATTGGCCTCTGACCGCAACAATGGACTTTGGCCAGACCAGAGGAGACTTGGTGGGACGTTGACCCTGTAACCAGGATCCTCCTCACCATCTTCGTGGACCAGGGAATGCCTGCAGGATGACTCCAAGCTTCCTGCATCGCATCCCCAGCTTCCTTAGAGCATCTTCAGCATCTTTCACCCCTTGCATCAGGACCACTCCATTGGAAGCCATTGTAACACAGATAACAAGCCTTGAACTGCTGAAGAATTGCTTTCCTCGTGAAGGTAACTTTTCTTGAGGACCTAGCTTGTCCCCCCTGACTAGCTCACTGCCAGAGTTGGTCACCTCAAATACTTGTAACCAACCGTATTGACAGTTTTCTTTGAAAAAGTTTGTGTCCAATTCGTTGACTTTGCCAAGGCTTGTTCACAGTTGAGTGAAATTACTTTGATTTATTATTACTTGTAAAATCTATATCTCCGGAACCCTCCATCAGATCTTGTTCATTCTAGTGTCAAAGTTCTTTTTTAAAATACTGTCTATTTTTATAAATTGGTGTAGGATTTCTTGAGTGCTGTGTTGAATTCTTCTTCAATTGTTTTGGTGCTGTTTAAATGCGTAACACTTGTTCCTCAGTGTAAGCCTTACTGCTTGGTGCCACAGACACCCAAGGTTGAGCTGAGAGTTTTACAGACTAAACCTACTGGACCTAAAGGGGTTGGTGAGTGCGAGGAGGAATGGGGGCTCCACGAACAGCCTTCCTCTCGAACAAGACCAGGAATGATGCAGACCTAACCGCTGGGCCTCCAACAACTTTCGGGACCGCTCCAGCAGTCTTCGAATGCATGGCCCGGCAGTCGAGCATGACTTTGGGTCGTGGTCGTGCGCCTAACATGACAAGCACGAGGTGCTGGTCCGCCATCGACATTATCTTGTGACTGTACCCACAAGGCTTGAAAGCGGTCCGACGTTGGGACATCCCTCACGCACCAGTAGTTGACAGACTCAAAAAGAAGTCGACAAAATGTCGCAAAAAGGCTAGCCAAAAAGTAGCTAAGGGGTAGCTCTCTCCGGATCTGCGCTAGCCTGGCACGGAAAAAGAAAATACTGACGTCAGTGCGCAGGTGGGGCATCTAAGTAGGCACCGCGATGTCATCCCGGTGACCACGACTTCAACGACGGACGCGGAGTCGACAGACGCAACCTACCAACGCGCAGGGGTACTGCTAAGAAAAATCTCCGGATCCAGTCTGACACCTGGGGGAAATTTTAAGGTAAGGAATCTACAACTAACTGTCTCTTTCGGATCACTATTTCCCCAAATGAAAGCTTAGAATTGGCTCTCAAAAACCCATTGTCCCCAACTACCCGCTTTTATTTTTAGAAAGTAAATCTGTGGTCTTAAAGTATGGGACTGTCATTTTCATCACAGGTTCACACATGTACTGTCAGAGACAGCCACCAGATGTCAAATATGCCCATCAGATGCCAATAATGGGCCACAATTATATTAACATTGGTCTCAATACAGCAGAGAGACCAAATAATGCAAGAGGTACTCACAATTATGCCAAGGAATGGGGTAGGGCACAAAGGCCACAACAATATCAAGGGACAAAATATTCCAGGGGCCGCATAAAGTCACATCTGGAAACACATTTTTCTGTCTACTGCCACCAGTTAATCACTGTATTTAGACTTAAAGATAGTTCACAAGGCATTCTCCTGAGCACACCTATGGGCCAAGAAAGTATATATTTTTTTAAGTAGAACACAATTAGACCAGTTAGCCCTTCCCCAACCACCCAAGATACACTGTCAGCCATCTTCAAACAGTACCTCGGCCTCACCAGAAAAATCAACAAAAATGCTTTAAGCATAATTTGTCAGTGTGAAAACAGACTTCTCAATAACTCTTCATAACCAGCTACACAATGTAATAAGATACAATTTCACCTGGCTGCATGTTCACTGCCATACAGCATGTTGTAATAAAAGTTTAGGTATTTTTGAAGGCTTACCATTTTACTTTTTCAAGTCACTATAGAGTGCATTAAGCATGAAGAAAACATTCATACAGTCAACAGAATGAACTGAGAAAGAATATGCACTGTTAACATCTTCATCTCATGACACCTCAACATCTGAAATCATGTAGGACTACAAGACATGTTTGCCTATGGGCTCTACAAGTGTAAATGCCCTCAATGTGTCCCGTAACTAATCATCTGCCTTTGAGTGTGTGTATGGATGAGGAGGTGCCTGTGCCATTTGTAGGACATAGTTATAGGAGTTATTCATCTCAGCAACATCTTAACTTTTTCTTTGTGCTACAGAAGAAGAGGACCCCCAAATTACTTATGTGATGAATAATTTATTTACCTAGTTAAGTGATGTGGATTTGTATGGCACACTAATCATCAGCGAGTGTATCCAGGCAGTGGAGCAGGCTTGGCTAGGCCTGAGTGTATGGTTGGATGTCGGACCCCGCCAAATTAAAGAAAAAAGGATTAGGCCCATAGTAAAATCAGGCTCCCCTCTTGACATAATCCCAGCCAAAATCTCTGCTTCCCTAGCTAGCCAACTATCTTCATCCATAAGTACCCTTCTTAATCTCTCTATGAGAGAGGGCTACCTTCCCTTGGATCGGAAGTCCGCTCAGGTTATCCCTTTCTGAAAAAACACCAAGGTTCCTATGGATGATCTTTCCAATCTCCGTCCTATCTCCCTTATTCCCCTCCTGAGCAAACTACTGGAAAAACATATAAACAAACATCTGTCTAACCATGTCCAATTTACTGGCTGTTTAGATTCTTCTCAATCTGGCTTTAGGCCCAAATATAGCACTGAGTCTGCCCTGGTGGCGGTCACAGACAACATCAGAATGACCTTACATAATGGCCAATCCATGATTCTGGTGCTATTGGACCACTGCCGCATTCGACATGGTCTCTCACCAGATCTTGCTCAGGAGATTGGAGGAAGCTTAACTTAGAGGACCAGCTTTGCAGTGGATGACTAGCTTTCTTTCATCCCGCACTCAGACCATCAACTTGGGTCCTTACCGGTCAAAAGCGACGAAATTAACCAAAGGGAGTTCCTCAGGGCTCTTGTTTGAGCCCTACCTTGTTCAACATCTATGTGGCCCCTATGGCTAACCTCCTCAGGACCTGTGGCTTTACCCCTATATCATACGCTGATGACACTCAGCTTCTTTTTTCATTCAATAAATCCACTTCATCTATACAGGCTACCTTTTCTTCTGGAATGAGATCCATCGCCAATTGGATGAGAAGCAATGTTCTCCAATTTAACGAAGGGAAGACAGAAATAATGCTTTTCGGTGAGGCACCGTTGTTGTGGACACCAGGATGGTGGCCGACAGACTTGGGTGCACCTCCGGCTCCCAAGACTCTTGTGAAGAACTTGGGTATCCGCCTCGATCAGGCACTGACTTTGAAGGAGCACACAGCCCATATTGCTGGCACCTGCTTCCATGAGTTTTTCCCCTTCTCCCAGACAGCACACACAAAACCCTTGTTCAGTCAATGGTTTTAAGCCATCTGGATTATTGTAACGCGCTCTTGGTCTCAGCCAATGAAGCCTCGTTAAGCAGATTGCAGGTGGTGCAGAACACCGCCGCACACGTGATCTTGAAGGCCCCCCCCCCCCCCCAAAAAAAACTGCCTCCCTCCCGTTCCTTCAACAGCTGCATTGGCTTCCATTGCGTAAACGAATTAAGTTTAATACCTGTTGCACCGTCCACAAGGCCCTGTGCAATAATGGCCCCATCTATCTCGGAGAAATTTAAGCCATATGGTCCCTCCAGGGCTCTTCGCTCGGGTGCCAAATCCCTTGTCTTGGTTCCCAGAGTGAGAAAAACAAGGTTGGGCGGGAAGGCTTTCTCCTATCTCGCTCCGCTTTACTGGAATCAGCTTCCCACTCATCCCAGACAATGCTCTGATTTTCTCCAACTTAGAAAGCTTAAGACCGCCCTGTTCTAGCATTGCTCAGCTAAGCCTTAAGGTAATATCGTCCGAAGTGCAGAGATATCCCTCCGGGGATGATTCAGGCGTTATACACGACAAAAAACTAAATACAAGACAAAAATATGTGTTGAAGGATGTTATTCTAGTCTTGGGTGCGAAGTAGGAAAATGCTTGACTCCTGTTGTGGGTGAACGTAGGTGTAAGGTGGGTCAGTTAAAGTCCAGGCAGTTGTTCAAGTATGCTGGTCTAATGTTGTGCAGAGCCTTGAATGGGTATAGGAGTGTGGCTGCGTTTGTGGATGGGGAGCCAGTGGTGCTTTCGGAGGTGTGGCGAGATAGGAGTGTGCTGTGAGAGTTAAAGAAGGAGTCTTGCTGTGGCGTTCTGGTCTGGACTGGATACTGTAGTAGATGGTTGGAGATCCCAGCGTAGAAGGCCTGCTGCTCTGAAGGACTGCTGACCTGCTGCCCTCTTGTCTGCGCGAAAAGGACAGGACCTGCATCCCAGAACCACCAGATTGACTTCAAGAGCTAACTGGCTGGCCTCCTGACTTGAGCATCAAGAGACAGAAGGCTCCAACAACTGTGAACCCAGCATTTGGACTTTGCCATCCCAGCCCTAGACCCTTGGAAGTGGGTCTAAGGTGCCCTGCCTGCCTCGGTGGACCCAGCGAAACGTACATCTCATGTGCTGCGCGGCGCAGCTCCGAGCAGAACAGACGCATCGGCGCTACAGCATGGATGGGACCGGTCACAAAGACCTGCATTGTCTTCGGAACCTCTTTGAAACCGCTACTGCGCGGCACATTCTCAGTGTAGGCCTTTGCATCCCTGGTCAACGACCGCCTCGACGACAGACTCCACACCGTAATGCTTTTGAACCAATGCATCGCCCTGGTTTCGTGATGCATCCTAGACATTGGACAATGCACCGTGACCTCGTCTCACCTCGGAACCAATGCATCGCCTAGACTGTGCGACACATCTCCAACCAATCCATGCAATGCTCCACAAATCAGAATTTAAAGTACGTTGTTTAGAGGGTCTCACTGGGTCCCTGTAGCCGCCGCATGTTCCATGGCGGCCGGTTAACTTGTGACTCTGTTCCAGGTCGGCACAACCACGTATCCACAGTTGACGCTTTATGGCGCTATTTTTACTGAAATCTTTGAAATTGCATCTCTCTGGTTCTACAAATTAGTCTTTTATTTTTTTTAAATAACTATTTTTAAAATCTGGTGAGAGATACTTGTATGGGGTTTTCACTTTATTACTGTTTGAAGTGTTTGCACAAATACTTTACACATCGCCTTTAGGTTAAGCAGGACTGCTCTGTGTCAGGCTACCAGAGAGTCGGTTGAGCACAGTTTAATTTAGGGTTGGCTTGTGCCTCAACCTGGCTACGCCTAGCGGTTCTCTCATATGACGGAGTGGTGGGATGAGGGAGAGCAGTGTTTACATTTCTGGTGCTTTATTATTTTTTTTTACTTTTTCGACTTACTTGAGCTTTGCAACGGTTGAGAGATCAGCCTTTGGAAAGCATATGCATCCTTGACTGAGAGACCAGGCCTTCTGTGACTTGTGTCAGCATTCCACAACAGCAAGTTTGGCTTCATGTTCGTGGATGGCCTCAAGGTTAATTTCCGGGCAGCAGGACACCAAGTTGTGTTTGGAGCAGAGACATCAGAGGCAGACGTCTCTGGTGTCTATTACAGAGATTTGACGGTTACAGTCCCTGCACATTTTAAACCCGGGGACTTTCAGAGGGGACATGCTCCGACTCCACTGGAAACGTTTAAGGGATAGAAATGTTATCAGACAATATAGGATGGAGTCGGAATCGGTGCAGGAAGGTGTAAAAACAAGGAACTGATGTCAGCACACAGAAGTGATGTGAGATAGTGGACCGACATCACAACTGAGCCGGGACAGATAAGTTGTGGAGTTGCATGGTGCACCTACCGAAGCACAAGGGAATTCCTCTTGACAATTCTCCAGATCCAGTCTGGAGCCTGAGGGTATTCACAAGGTGAGGAATCTGCAGATTGGAGTTTCTTTTAGAATTGCTAAGCAACAACTACAAGACTCTAAGGTCAAGGACCTGTAGAGATGCTCTGCAAGGGCTTCAAGAGTGGCAAGCTGTCATCACGAACATTTTGTTACTGTAAATGAATACTGTATTTGTCCACCTTTTTGTACTCAGAAATGTTTTCTCTCCGTTTAATAAAAAGTAAAAAAAATAAAAATAGAGTCGCAAGCTGGCACCCTCCTAAAACTGCCCGACACTCCAGGGGAGCCCGTATCTGCTCAGGTGCAGACCAGAGCTTAATCCAGGTCTTTAGACACTCTTCCACTAGTTGAAACGAAAACCAAATTCCACAACCGTTATAACTGCTCTAGTACTACAAATACTGCCCAAAACAAATATATATATATATATATATAATATATTTAAGGTGCTGTTGGTCAGACTCTAAATCACAGTTTTCAGTTGTGATTATTCAAAATCTATAGGTCCACTAAAAACTCTTTACTGGCAATGGCCAATTGAGACACTGGGTGTCTCATTCTTGAAACTTAAGGCAACTTCGCTGTGGATATCATCTACATACACCACGCCGCCCTATAGTAGTTTGTAACAGATGTTTTCCTTACCGACTGCTCATTCCACTCACTGCCCAATGCATTGGAACCGCCAACACACAGACCCCTGGGTAACATAGTTAGGTTGGGTGCAAAACTCTGTATCTGGCATCCCATTTTTTTTTAGTAAACCAGACTGGGATTCTTTCACTTTGACAGTGGAATTCTAGAATTGATGGTTTTGTAACTATTTGTAGGAAACCTTGCCACATAGGCTCAAAAGACCAAGCTATTTACTTTTAGTAAAAATCTTTCTGGTGGATACTCTATTTGCAGATTCCTCACCTTCTGACGATACCTTGATACCAAACTTGATCTAGAAATTTTACAATAAATCTCTTACATAAGTAAGTGGCGTTCTGCTCTATCTCAGCATTGGGTCCCTCGTCCATTTTCCAAGCCCTTAGAGGCAGAGACAAGTCCAGAAGTAATCCAACAGTGGTTATGCAGTGCAAAAATCAAATTTGCAACCATATTAATGTAGCAACTACAACCACTCGACAGAAAGGGAGGTTGGTGGCATTGGTGAGGAAACTGTAGTCCGGTAGATCATCTATCAGATACAGCGATCCAAAAGATAAGTAACTTACATGTTAATTGATGTCCAAGTCTCTGTAACATGTATTCCTGTACTAGGCAACACCCTGGACAATGCCAAAGAAATTGCCTTTGCTCTATTAGAGCGAGTTGCGACACTTATGGAGACACTTTTTAAGCACAAATTTGATACAGAGCAAAATCCACATGGGACTTATATTTTTCTGGGATGTTTCGCCCTTGTTGCTGCCCAAATATCACATGAAAATCTGATCACCTGATCAGAAAACCTGAACTGTCGACATAGTTGCCTTTTCCACTACTTGGAGACAGGACAGAGTGAAAAACGTGGGAAGAGTAATGGATTAACTCATGTCAGATGGGGAAGGCTTCTTTAGTTCTCAGAAATGTAAATGTAAATGTTGTAGACTTGTAAAGCGCACAGCTGCCCCAGCAACGGGGCGTCCCGGCGCTGTAGACCGCTGGGGAACCCGTCCTGGCTATCCCTGTGAGATGGTCCCTTTCTGGGTATCTCCAAGGTGAAACCAGGCATCCCCGGCGTCTGTGGGGGGCCGTTGTAGAGATGAGGCAAGCTTAATGCCCAGAGTTGCCGAGTGGGTTCCTGGTTAGAGTAGGTACCGAGGCGAGAATTATCGAGTCCGTTTTGACCCTGGTCCACGACCCTGCCGCGTCGGGAATTGAACCCTGGTCCCTGGCCGATTCTCTGCTTACGGGTCTGCCGCCTCTAACCAGTGAGCCACACCTCTCCACTAGAACCAGAACCAGCTAGTCTTGGCAGACAACGCAACTGGAGCTGAACACACAGTGCTTGCAACTCACTGATGCATCAAGCCGACATGAAGACAACAGAGGTGCTTATCTTTAGTATTGATATTTCTGGAGGAAACTTTATGCCAACAGATTACCCACCTGTAGGTCACCACCAGGCATCAGACTGGATCTGGAAACTTCAAAGCTCTCAGTGCCAGTAGAGCGCTCTGGCATCGGACAACACTGGAAGTGACTTCAAGTGACATTACGGGAGCCATGTAGCTCCTACCCTGGTGCAATGATCTAAGTTTCCAGGATTTTTCCCCCCCTACCTTTCAAGGTGAGTGGAGGGACTAACATTGACAGAATAGTGTGGCATCAAAAAAATAATTTGGGCACTGGGACTCACTGCTCCTGGAAAAGTGTTGATGGATGGTCAGACAAGGAAATCCTGCAAAACAGATCTGGCAAAGTGGCCATCCATTTTCATCTCAGAATCCAGGCAGTAGTCCTTGGCAAAGGTGTGTGGGGATGCCAATGTCGCCTCTTTGTACATCTGTGACAGGAACATCTTAACAAAGGCAGATATAGTGGATTCCAACTGGTTGAATGGGCTATGATCCCTTCTAGAGAATCCTTCTTGGCAGAAGAGAAGTAGGTCTTCATGCACAGGATGATCCATTTTGAAATATTTCTTTGAACAGCTTTTCCTTTTTTGGCACTGCAGTACCTGTCGAAGAACTGGTCATCCAGATTTATGTCCTTGATGCGGTCCAGATAGTAGTTAAAAGCCTACCTAGGATCAGCTGATTCAACTACTCCTTAATGAGTTAGGGCAGAGAACAAAAGGTAAGAAAGTTGATGGACTGACACAGCTGGAACGGGGTTCACCACTTTTGGAAAGAACACAGCTGTTTCTCAACGTCAACTTGTCAGGGTAAAAGGAGTTGAAGGGGAAATGGAGCCAACAGCTTGTAACTCACTCACCCGGCTAAAGTAATAGCCACTAAAAAGAGTCTTGAGGGTCAGCATTCAAGGGACAACTAAGAGGAGCTTCAAACTGTGTACCCATAAGAAGTCAAAACCAAATTAGGGTCCCAATTAGGGGACAATGTGTTGAAATATACACATATGTCAACACTTTTAGAAAAAGCATAACAATGGGGGACTTCTAAAAGAACGGCTGGTCCAGCAGTAAGAGGAATGCAGACAGCGTAGCCAAATACTCCGACAGTGCTTATTGTACAACTGGTCTGAACCAGGGAAAATGCATATTGCAGGACCTATGGTAACTTGGTCTTCAAGGGGTCCACATTATTTTCTGGACATCATGCAACAAAGTTGCTCAATCTGTCAGAGTAAGAAGGATTAGTTGAGAGGCTAAGTGGTGACAAGATGACCTCTACCACCTCCAGTGGCAGCTTAAAGTAACTCAGTTTTTCCCACTCTATCTCCAAGCATGTGGGTGGTAGTCTCGGACATTGTAACGCAGAACACTTTCCCCTGCTAGGTCTGAATGGCAACCTGTGTGGGGGACATGTGGAGAAGTGCAGGAGGTCTGCAAACCACACTCTGCTTGGGCAGTCAGGGGAGATCGGAATAATTCGGCCCAGCCTTGAAGGATTTTCCTCAGAACCAGAGACACCGAGGGTATGCCACATCGCTGTTGAGTTGTATGTCAAGATCTGGAAAGACCGACCTTGGATGCAGGGAAGGAAGGCCTTGAGTGCCAGTTGAATTGCCCACAGTTCCAACAGGTTGATGTCAAGAACCTGTTCTTCTGGAGACCAAAGGCCTCTGATCCTCAGATGAGTTCCACAACCTAAGGTGAAGGCAATCTTGCAGCTCAGGTTTGCCTTGTTTCCCCACCAAACCATGTGCGCCACAGTGCTTGTGGAGTTCACAATCGAGTTAGATAGGTTTCCGCGGTACTGCAGCCAGTCTGTAGAGGTACTATTGCAATGCCCCAATGTGCATGCGTGGCTAGGAGAATGCAGAAAGTCAGACCTAGGAATCTCATGACTCTCAGGACTAGACTTGTGTGCTTTGTGGAAGGATGAGACAATATTCTGGATAGAAGAAAAAGGGTGCGTTATATGGTGTGGTTGTGCGACCTCACCATGCAAGTCTCTAATCAACCCCTCTAGGACCAGTAGATTTCATTTGTTAAAACCTCTAGCTCAACCCTGGGTAGCTGCATCTCTGAACAGCAAGGCTTATCTAAAGGAACAAGTGTAAACCATTTAACCAGTACTAAAACAATTGAAGAAATACACGAGAAACTCAAGAAATCCGATACCTATGAATAAAATTAGATTGCAGTTTTATATAATTTTAGACACTACAACGAAAAAGCTCCACCAGAGGGTACCAGAGATATAACTTACAAGGTACAGTAGTTAAGCACTGGCAACTTCAATGATTTTGACATCTTAGAAACTTTGAGCAAAAAATCTTTGGCTAGTTATACTGCGGTAGGTTAAAGTTACTTTGGGTGACCAACGCCAGCTAGTCAGGGAGACCAACAAGGATATCAGAAACAGTTACCTTGGTCGGGGGAGTAGTCTTCAGTCAGTCCTCAACACTTTTATCCCTTTTCTATAGGGTTGCTAGGGAAGTGGTCATGATGCAAGGGATACAGGATGCTGTAAATGCGATCGACAGGGGGTCTTCCTGTGGCTACTCCTTGGTCCACAGAGGGGGCGATGTTGTCCTGGCCACAGGGTCAATGTCCCTCAAATTTCTTTTGGTCCTGGTAGAAGTCCAATCGCTACTGGGCAACCATTAGCCCAGTATCGCTGCCACAGACAAATCCTTCCCTGGGCAATAATTTGCCTTCTGGGTGACCAAGCTGCACTCCGACTACTCCTCTGGGTCTAGTGGGCAACCCTGAGCGTTGGGTCCTGGCCTTTGCTGCTGCATGGCGGGAGTGAAGATTGTGGGCTACCAACTTCCCCCAGAAGGCTTCTTCAGCTGTTGTGGACCTGAGCTGTGAATAGAAAAACCAACTGACCCTTCGAGTCTCTTACTTTGGCTGGGTTCCAAGAGGAGCACCACAAGTAAGACTTGGGGTCATTGATGGAAAAGCACAGATCGAACAGTCACTTCTGGTGAACCGGTTTTGATTGGACCAGACTTCCAGGTATGGGAAAATGGGGATGTTTGACCTTGTGAGAGGAGCAGCAACCACCACCATCATCTTAATGAAGACATGAGGTGCCAACATTAAGCCAAAAGGAAGCATTGCAAATTGATTGTGTGTAGAACCTACCACAAATCAAAAGTACTTTCAGCGTGACCACAAAATAGGGATGTGGTAACAAGCGCCCTGCAGACGGACTGAAAAGACACCATCAAGTCTCCAAGCCAGCAACAATTGAGCTAAGGCCAGCATCTTGAACTTTTCCTTCTTGAGGAAGATGATCAGATACCAATGGTCCAAGATTGGGTGCAGATTGCCATCCTTCTTGGGCTCCAGGAAGCAGCACGTGTAACAACCCTGACCCTATTCCTGCTCTGGCACTAGTTCCACAACTCCTATGCGCAACAGCACTGCCACTTCTTGCTGCAGTGTGGCTAGGAGAAGGACCCAGTAGCCCTAAGTAATGGCCTCCTACTTTTTCCGAGCATAGGACACCCTCCCACCCACAGGCTCCAAATGAGATTGAGGAAGCAAGCTAGGTCTGCTTTACCGGTGGTGCAAGAAAAGAGGAGGAGGGTTATTAGGTGGATCCTTTGCCCTTTGCAAAGGGATTTTGTTGCTGTTGGGGTTGAAAAACAAAAGTCAAAAGTCTAATAACTGGCAAAATTCTCTCACATGAGCAGGAAATTAAACCAGCAGAAAGCTGGCAGTTGCTTTGCTGGACTTAAACTGCTCCAGTACCGAAGGGGAGCCAGAGAGGCAGCCCGTAAGATGGCTGCACTCTCATAAGGCTCCTGAAGCCCGAGGATCAAATTCGCCATCCTCCTGCCTCATACAGTGCACCCTGGAGGTGTTGGATTTCCTCCCACAATTTGGTGTGTTTTTCGTTAAGTTATACGCCATTAATTGCTGTGCAGCCTTTGCTCGTGCCAAACATGGCAGCCTTCTGAGGCAGAGAGAGAGCGCACTGTGCAGCTCGGTACTGGCGAGGGACGACCTGCGGAGCAGTTCAAGCCAGCTATTTGCCATGTGTGGCGAAGTGACACTGGGGCGGCCTACAGCAGAGTGGAGGCCCATCGACGCGCTGCCTGGCCATCTCTGATTGCTTGCACATTTCTTCAGACCTGGAGTTGGATGCTCTAGGTTCCTTCCAGCATCTGACTGCCTTATGGGAGATGCTGGACCCCTGGGGGATCGTGGACTGCTGATGCGTTAAGCAAGAGTTTTCATAATGCACATCTCCGCAGTCATCAGCCCGGCAAGGTCCAGGACAGCGAGAAGTTGTGTGTGGTGAGGTCCCACTGAGGTGTGGCCCATGATCAGACGAGAGTCTGGAGGCCCACTGCCCTGATGCAAATAAGTGCCGTATTTAAAACCTAGATTTGTGGTGGACTGCCCTGAGTCCTAAACAGCTGCTGCATACACAGCAAGAAACACCGACCCTATGGGTGATTACTGTTGGATTTAAATCGCTTAAGACTTATCTGATTCACCACAGACCGCTGAATGCACTAGCCTCAATATGTTGACATTTGGTGAGGCACCTTATGTATAAGGCCGTGCTTGACTGGATTTTGCTGCTAAAAGAGAGGGTGTCCCTGTTGATAAATATTTGGAAGACGGACAAGCTTTACTGGCACCTGAGGATCTATTGAGCTTCCACTTCAGTCATACAAGAGTCCTTTTCCTTGTAAGGTATGGACCAAGCTATTGGGTCTGCTTGTGCCCCCCTTCTGTGATGCTCTGGCGCATGGGAGCTCTGCCTGGTGATTTGTCTCGACACGGATCGCCCGTCTAGATACGGTAGGGATAGGCCCCTGAATCTTCGCCTTGCTGGGTGAGCGACTATAGTTAGTGGTTGCTTTTAGTAGAATTAGCACAGGGTAAGTACTACTGCACACAGACGGTGAGTTAAGCCTCTGGCCCAATACCCTCGCTATATCCTCTTTCTGGCGCCAGCTGAGACCCCATGGCTGCCATAGCTTGGAAACCCTTGGTGGAGTCCACTTACCATTGAAGATCCCCCCTGGCATTGGTGCACAAGTTACTTGCCTTCAGTAACGATATATCTGTAAGAGACATTAGTTCGTGATAGATTCCTTACCTTAGAATTACCGCCAGTCGTCAGACTGGATCCAGAAAGTTTGTCAGCAGTACCCCTGCACGTCGGAAGGTGGCGTTGTGCGGCTCCGTGTCCATCGTAGGAGTAGTGATCGCCGGGATGACGTCGCGGCAGCTACTTAAGACGCCGCCCTCGCGCGCTGACGTCAGTTCTGTACACGACTTTCCGCGCCAGGAACGCAGAGCCATGCATGATACTGACCACTGGTGCATTGAAACTAGGGCCCTGAAAGAGACAACCTTAACCCTAGAAATAAGTTCGCAGAACGGAAAGGATGGGCATGGCGGTAAGGAATCTATCACTAACTAATGTCTCTTACAGACCGTTACCGAAGGTTACTAACTTGTGCATCTGAAAGAGACACATTTGTGATAGATTCCTTACCATAGAATAGATACCCCAGCAATACTAACCCCGGTGGTGGGTCGGCGAACCAAGATCACATCAGAAAGTCATGGAGAACAGAACAGCAAAAGAAGCGGTCTCTCCGGACTTGGCTGTCAAGGCAATAATGCTTAGTAAAAGTGTGCAGCGAGGTCCACGTGGCTGCCCGACAGATGTCTTGCAGGAGGACACCATGTCCCAATGCAGTAGTAGCTGCTGTCGCCCTGGTAGAATGGGCTCACAGCCCAACCGGAGGTTCCTTTTTAGCCAGAGAATAACAGGCTTTTATACACAAGACGACCCAGTGGAGGATAGTTCTCTTGTGTACAGCCCAGCCTTTCTTGGCGCCTACGTAGCGAACTAAGAGCTGGTCATCCACCCGGTACTGTTGTGTGTGATTCAGGTAAAACGAGAGCGCACGTTTTGGGTCCAGACGGTGGAGCCTCTCTTCCTCTCTGGAAGGGTGCGGAGGCGGAAAGAAAGCGAGCAAGGTGATAGTTTGCCCTATGTGGAAGGCAGTAACAACCTTTGGCAAGAAGGAAGGACGAGTGCGGAGCACAACCTTGTCCGGATGAACAGACAGAAAAGGAGGTTTACAGTAAAGAGCCTGGAGCTCACTCACACGCCTAGCGGAGGTGATGGCAACCAGGAAAGCAGTCTTTAAAGTCAGTAAACTAAGAGGACAGTTGTGAAGCGGCTCAAAAGGAGCACACATCAAATAAGTAAGAACCAGATCGTTGTCATGTGAACTGTGGGCAGCTGGCCCTGTGTATCTCCTACTGGCAAATAAAGGTTTTGGAAACTTTAAAAAAAAAAAAAAAAAGAACCAGATTCAAATCCCACTGTGGCACCATAAACAGAATAGGAGGGAAAAGGTGAGTAATGCTTTTGAGAAATCTACTTATGACCGGGGACTTAAAAAGAGAGGGCTGATCAGGGAGCCTGAGAAAGGCAGAGATTGCTGAAAGGTAGCCCTTAATAGTGCCCAGAGCAGAGACCTTCTGGGACAAAGAAAGAATTAACAAAAGGACTTCTGAAAGAGGAGCAGAAAGGGGATCTACAGCCTTTGCTGTGCACCATGCTACAAATTTGTTCCACCTGCAAGCATATACCGATTTAGTGGAGGGACGCCTGGCTGCCAGAATGATATCACAGCACTCAGGAGGCAAGTCAAATGGCAACAACTGTCGCCGCTCAATGGCGATGCAAGGAGGTGGAGGCTGGACAGGTTCGGGTGGAAGACGGTCCCCTGCTGCTGCGACAGAAGATCCTCCGGAAGAGGCAGTCGGATCGGGGGATCCACACACATACTGAGTAGTTCAGGATACCAAATTCTTCGAGCCCAGTCCAGGGCCACAAGAATGACTTGGGCCCGGTCACACCTGATCTTCCAATGGTATAGGCCGAAAGGCGTTCAATAGACAGCAACTCCACTCATGACGAAAAGCGTCACCGAGCGAGTGCAACCGTGGAAATTCCAACGCGCAGAACTGCTGACATTGCTTGTTCTCTTCGGTGGCGAATAGATCTAACGAAGGCTCTCCCCACTGTTGAAAGAGACCTTGTGCCACCTCCGAGTGAAGACGCCAATCGTGATCCATAATGCATGGAGGCTGAGTTAGTCCGCGCTGGTGTTCAAAGAACCTGCCAAGTGTTGAACCACCAAGGAAATGCCTTGACGTTCCAGCCATGTCCAGAGACGCAGAGCCTCCTGACATAAGGTCCACGAACCCACCCCGCCTTGCTTGTTGCAGTACCACATGGCGGTTGTGTTGTCCGTGAACACCTGCACTACTCTCCCCTTGACAGAGGGAAGGAATGCCTTCAGTGCACGTAGGATGGCCAGAGCTCCAGAAGGTTGATATGGAGCCTGGACTCCGCCAGAGACCAGAGGCCTCTGATCTCCGCCTCTACCATGTGGCCGCCCCATCCCAGGAGGGACGCATCCGTGACCATTGTGCGCTCTGGATGGGAAAGGGAGAGTGATCTGTCGCTGACCCAATGCTGGTTCATGAGCCACCACTGCAACTGTCGTGCAGTGCCCTCCGAGATCTTGACATACCCGGACAGGTCCCCTAGATGCTGCTGGAACTTAAGGCCCCACTGCAGAGCCCGCATATGCCATCTGGCATGATTGGTCGAGCAGGATGCAGGAGGCCATGAGGCCCAGCAGCCTCAAGGTCATCCTGACTGAAACCCAGGACAAGGGCTGAAAGATCAGAATCATAGCCCGACTCGCTGTTCGGGAGGATAAACCTGAAACTGCGCAGAGTCCAGATCTGCTCCGATAAACAGGAGCTTCTGAGAGGGAATCAGGTGCGACTTCGGCACGTTGATGGAGAACCCCAGCAGGAGGTCGGCCGTAGTCTGGAGGTGGGAGACGACTGCCTGGGGCGAGCCCGCCTTCAACAACCAGTCGTCGAGATAGGGGAAGACTGAAACCCCATGATCTGCGCAGATGAGCTGCAACCACCGCCATCACTTTCGTGAACACCCGTGGGGCGCTGGTAAGGCCAAAAGGGAGTACGGTGAACTGAAAGTGCTCGTGGCCTACCGTGAACCGCAGGTAACGCCAGTGGGCCGGCAGGACGGGGATATGAAAATAGGCGTCCTCCAAGTCCAACGCTACCATCCAGTCTTGCGGGTCTAGGGCAGACAAGACCTGAGCAAGTAGGTGCATCTTGAACTTCCCCTTCCAGAGGAAGCGATTGATGTTCCGAAGGTCTAAGATAGGACGCAGGCCCTTGTCCTTCTTTGGAACCAAGTAGTGGGAGTAACAACCACAACCTACTTCTGGCATCGGAACGCGCTTGATGGCCCCCTTGGCCAAGAGGGCCGCAACTTCCTGCTGGAGAAGTGCCAAGTGATCCCCCGACATGCGGTGGTACTGAGGTGGCATGGCTTGGCTGGAGGGGTGGTCTCGAAGGGGAGGGAGTAGCCCCTTCGGAAAATCTGTAAAACCCACCTGTACGAAGTGATGGTACGCCAGTGGGGGAGGTGATGGAGAATCCTGCCGTCCACAGGCGTTTGGTGGGCCTGAAACACCAGACTAGGAAAGTTAGGAGGCAGTGGTGGCAGGGCCGGTGGTGGACTGACCCACCTGCTGGCCCCGTGACCCACCTCGGCGGGTTCCATTTTCCACGGCTACGCTGAGACTGTTGCTGCGCAGGCCTGTGGCTTTGAAACTAACGTGGTTGGGCGCCCCTTCCTTGGCCACGAAAGGGAAAAAGCAGAAGCCGAAGGAGTGCGCGTGGCCGAAAGGCCCAAGGACTTGGCCGTAGCCTGTGAGTCCTTAAAGCGCTCCAACGCACTATCTGCCTTGTCCCCAAAAAGTTGAGTGCCATCAAAATGCATGTCCATCAGAGTGTTCTGGACATCCCCAGAAAGTGATCCTCAGCCAGGCGTGACAACGTAGCGCCAGTGTTGTGGATATTGCTCTAGCCAGCGAGTCGGAGGTGTCAAGGCCACAACAAATCGTGAACTTGGCTGCATCTCTCCCCTCAGCAATAGCTTGGGAGAGCACCATCCGGGCCTCCTCCGGACACTGAGGCAGCATCTGCGCCACCATATCCCACACAGAGTGGGAATAACGGCCCAAGAGGCATGCGGTGTTCACAGACTGCAACCCTGATCTGGCAGAAGCGAAAATCTTCTTCCCAAACTGCTCCAGTTTCTTGGATTCCCTGTCCGGAGGTGCAGCAGTTTCTTGGATTCCCTGTCCGGAGGTGCAGAAGGAAATGCGCTCGGGGACGCAGAGGCTTGGACAACCAAGCTCTCAGAGGTAGGGTGTTGGGAGAGGAAAATTGGGTCGCCCGGGGCCGGGCGATGGAGTCGGACCATGTTCCTATCCACAGGAGCTCCTGTGTTGGGCCTGGACCAGATGCCAAAAGAACGTCCGAAAGTGCATCATTAAAGGGCAGCAGCGGCTCCGCTGAGGAAGCCGTCGGCTGAAGCATTTCTGTCAGGAGGTTAGTCCACTGTAGGGAGCTCAAGGTGGAGAGCCTCTGCTGCCCTACGCAACACCACTTAAGTACCACCATCCTCCGTTGCCACGGTAGAAAGAGACAGTGTGCCAGGTTCTGGCGAGAAATCCAGATCGCCGGCGTCCTCCAAATCCTCCGGGACTAACTCTCATTGGGCTGTGAGAGGGTCTTCAGACCCCTCCCAGTCCTCCCTGTCCTCTGTAACCTGCCCAGCAGGTTACAGAAAGAGGGAGGAGGATGGAGAAAAGGATAAAAATTTCCCATCTGCTTCGGAATCGGCATCGAATGACACCGGTTCGGCACAGACTCCATGTCGGGGTGGAAGCCAGGGATGACATCGGCCGGGGAGCCGGCCACGGTGCCATAAACGTCGAAGCCGGTTGAGGTCTTATGAGGTTGATCGGCTGGGATCCATGCATGGATCCATGGGGGTCTCACGGCGCAGAGGCCGGAGCCGTCCATGACGTCAGGGCTGGAGCCATTGACGATGAAGGGCGAGGACCCCCAGTCAGACCCACGAGGCCCGAAGGCGTGCCATGGCTGACAAACTCCTGCAGCTGGGCTGGAGTCCCCGACGGACCAGTGAAGGGCGGGTAGGCCCATGGCAATTGCATAGACTCCGCCGGAGCTGCGGGGGAGGCTCCACCAGCACCCCGTGTCGCGCGACAGGCTAGGCGAAGAGCGACGTCGCTTCTTCGACTTCTTGTGCTTCGTCTTACCTGACCCAGAGTGCAAAGATTCCGTCGAACGATGGTGGCGGCTCCGCAACCGGTCCCTCAACCTCCCACGGGACCGGTACCTTGAACGGCATGGAGCAGATTCCCAGGCTACAAGAAACTTTCGGGACCGCTTCCGCCAAGTTTTCAGAGCCATGGCACGGCAGTCGGGGCACGACATGGGGTTGTGGTCGCACCACAGGCAGTAGAGACACTCGCTGTGCGGGTCTGTCACCAACATCATGCGGGGACAAACCTCACAAGGCTTGAAACCGGGCATCCCTATACACCAGGAGCCAAAGACTCAAAAAACGACAGACAAAAGTCCCAAAAAACTCAGTCAAAAATTGACTGGGGGTACCGCTCTATCCGGATCTGCGCCTGCTGGTGCGGAAAAAGAAAGAACTGACATCGGCGTGCGAGGGCGGTGTCTAAGTAGCTGCCGCAATGTTATCCCGGCGATCACGACGACTACGACTGACGCGGAGTCGCACGACGCCACCTTCTGACGTGCATAGGACTGCTGACGAAAACTTTCCGGATCCAGTCCGACGCCTGGGGGTATTTCTAAGGTAAGGAATCTATCACTAACGTGGTCTCTTTCAGATACTGGGATCACTAGGGGCAAGGTCAAGGATCGTCAGTCCAAACTACAATTAGATTCCCGTTGGAGATGACAGTGGTGGAGATCAGAAGGTCAGGAGACGGGCATGACACAGCTGGCCCGTCCTCAGATGATGCTGTGGTCTCAGTGGAAATGAACACTTCTAGTTGTGATGCAGCAAAGCTTGCCGTATATCGAGTCACTGATGGACAATATGTATAACAGGATATGGAAAAACAACTCTACAGTGGAGAACACCATTTCATCCCCAAATCACTTTTTTGCCAATCCCAATTAGAATCAGATCTTCTGCACTGCCACTCGTTGCGGAAGTCTCCCAAGAAACCACCAGCTGCTTCGCTACGTGCTTCTTCCCCCCCCCATCTGACCTTTTTGCCGATCACACAATGCACTTAAAATCTGCCCACTGGATGTCCCCCCTACTTGGATGTTCTGACTGGTGTAATGGGGCCGCTGCCTCATTACTGTATTACAACTGGATGAGTATACAATAAATGTCCCTGGGTGCCCTCATTTCGACAAGTATGACTCAAGCTGCTTCTCTGGACGAACCTTGCAGGTAACCCCTGTCTGCAATTGCTTGGCTTATGATTTTTTTGTTGCTAAAATCTCTTCTCTTTCTTTTCTACTATGCATACCTGCAGGCTCAATCAATGATATACAGGACCGATCCACGATAACGTAGGGAAAAATAATATGCTATGCTATTACTACTGTGAATTGCTATGGGCAAAATACAGATGACCCTGCATTTTTGGATTACCTTTGGGGCAAATTACTGCTATAGGCCCATCCCAGCTATTGTGGGGCAGAGACTTTAACATAACCTTGGCTGCGGACTTGGACCGCTCATACATCACATCTTCATATCGCAGCATAGCTTCTTGTCATCTCCAAGAAATGATACAGGAACACTACCTGCTCGACATGTGTAGTACACATTACCTGGTGGCTAGGGCGGGTACATTTTACTCTAGAGTACATGGGAGTTGGTCACCTCACACTCACTTATTCGAATTAATCCCCAGTCCTACTTGTCAGGTCCATTCCAATTCAGTCCCCTCGCCCAGCACAAACTAGTGTCTGTCTCCAAGATTGCTTCTGGATCAATAGTTTCTGGAGGAACTTTGGCAAGAAAGGAATATGCTACTTACCAGTATGCATTTGTTCTTGGCATGTAGAGCTGCAGATCTACACACTATGCATAGATCGCCATCTGGTGTTGGGCCCGGATGTTTGCACTTGTTTATGTCTTGGAAAGTCTTTGGAAGTCACGAGGTATGTGACTCCTCCTTTGGATCATAGTGCGCATGGGCATCGGCTCCATCCTCAGCATGTTTTTCACCAGCAGGGAAGTGATGGAGTTTTGTAAGAAACAGGAAGGATACCCATGTATGGTGTATCTAAGTAAGATAATACTGGAACAGATAAAGGTAGCCGGGGAGGCAGGTGGGCATGTGTAGTTCTGCAGCTATACATGCCAAGAACAGATGCATACTGGTAAGTAGCATATTCTGTTCGAGGCATATGAGAGGCAGATTACACACTATGCATAGATTGTATAGCAGTACCCCTCCTTAGCGGCGAACACCAGTATCTGTTGCAGTAGTTTGAAATAGTGTTTTGAGTACAGCCTGGCCCACACTAGCTTGCTGTTTAGTTTGCACATCGACACAATAGCGTTTTGTGAATGTGTGAGGTGTAGACCATGTAGCTGCTCTGCAGATATCGTCTAAGGGAATGTTCCCTAAAAATGCCATTGAAGCCCCTATCTTTCGTGTAGAGTGGGCTTTAGCAGGAACAGATGTTAGTTTTGCTTTGTGGTAATACATTTGTATGCATTTGACAATCCACCTAGCTATCCCAGATTTTGATATGGGGTTGCCCTTGTGTCGTGGTGAGAAAGACACGAATAGTTGTTTGGTCTTACAAAAAGGTTGTGTTCTCTCTATGTAGTACAGCAGTGTTCTTTTGACATCTAAGGTGTGAAGAGCTCTTTCTGCGACTGTTTGTGGCTGCGAGAAGAATACAGGCAGCTCGACAGATTGATTGAGGTGAAAGGGAGAAATGACGTTAGGGAGGAATTTAGGATTAGTTTGGAGAACAACCTTATTATGATGCATCTGCAGAAAGGGTTCCTGAATGGTTAGTGCCTGTAGTTCGCCAACTCTTCGTAGAGAAGTAATAGCTACTAGGAAAGCAGTTTTCCATGTAAAGAATTGTAGCTCACATTTATGTAGAGGTTCAAATGGAGGCCCCATTAGTCTTGTGAGAACGATGTTTAAATTCCACACAGGTGAAGGTGGTACTCTGGGGGGAATTATTCTTTTGAGTCCCTCCATAAAAGCCTTTATGGCAGGTACTCTGAAAAGTGATAGATGTTATCTATTTTGTAGATATGCTGCTATGGCAGCAAGAGGCAGTCTGATAGACGTGTAGGCTAAGTTGCATCTTTGG
Organism: Triturus cristatus; assembly: GCF_964204655.1. NCBI lineage: Eukaryota > Metazoa > Chordata > Amphibia > Caudata > Salamandridae > Triturus > Triturus cristatus. Next base: position 949,530,928 of record NC_140583.1, on the reverse strand, counting down.
AGGTGTAGTAAGTAGCCTATGATGTGTTGGATAGACACATCTAGGGGATCAGTGTTGTTGTTATGACAGTATATTACAAATCTTTTCCACTTGGCTGCATAGCGTGGTAGGCCGTCTAGCTTCTTTGATGACGTTCATACAGTCAGAAGGAAGGTTGAGGTAACCGAATTCTAGGACTTCAGGAGCCAGATCGCTAGGTTGAGCTGAGCTGGGTCTGGGTGTAGTATCTCTCTGTGGTTCTGGGTTAGGAGGCGTGGAGAGAGGTGTAATTTTTGCTGTGGGACTACGGAGAGTTCCAGCAATGTGGTGTACCATGGTTGTCTGGCCCAAGTTGGAGCAGCTAGGATGAGCGTTAAGGAGTGTGGCTGCAATTTGCGCACCACTAGTGGAATGAGTGGGAGAGGCGGAAAAGCGTACGCATATCTGCCTGACCAGTTCATCCATATCGCATTGCCTTTGGACAATGGGTGAGGATACCTGGCGGCGAAGTTTGGGCATTTGGCGTTTGTGGGCGGCGAAGAGGTCTATCTGTGGTTGCCCCCACATCTGAAAAAACGGTTTAAGAACTTGTGGATGAAGTTCTCACTCATGGATTTGTTGTGTTTGACGGCTCAACAGATCGGCTATTGTGTTTTGGACTCCTGGGACATGTGGGGCTAGGAGAAAAATGTTCTGAGGTATAGCCCACCTCCATATGATCTATGCGAGCTGAGAGAGCTGCAGTGTGTCCAGCCTTGTTTTTGTATATAATACATGGCTGTCATGTTGTCGGTGCGGACTAAGACAGCTTTGCCTTGAATGTGGTTTTGGGATGCTTTCAAGGCTAGGAATATGGCTAGTAGCTCCAAGTGATTGATGTGGAGTAACTTTTGCTGAGGTGTCCACCTGCCCTGCATGGTGTGATGTAGTAGGTGAGCTCCCCAGCCGGAGAGCGATGCGTCCGCTGTCATGACTATTTGAGGAACCGGCTCGAGGAGCGGTCGCCCTTTGGAAAGGTTCTTGGTGTTCCACCACTGCAGAGAGCGATGGGTACGACCGTCTACCAACACCAGCTCAGTTAGCTGACCTTGAGCCTGGTTCCATTGGCGTGCTAAGCACTCTTGGAGCGGACGCATCTGGAGTCTTGCATGAGGCACTATGAATATGCAAGAAGCCATCATCCCTATGAGTTGCATGAACACTCTAGCTGGAAGAGAGTGTTGCGGTTGGAATTTGGTGAGAAGAGCTTGTATGCTCGCTATCCTGGCAGGACTGGGATAGGCTAGCGCCCTTGAGGTGCCTATTGTGGCACCGAGGTATTGTTGCGTGTGGGACGGTTGCAGCTGGGACTTGGAGTGGTTTATTGTGAACCCCAAGTCATGAAGTTGTTGAATAGTGGCGTGAGTGTGTTGTGCACACTGATTCTATGAGCTGGCTTTTATGAGCCAGTCGTCTAGATATGGGAAGACATGGATGTGTTGTCTTCTTAGGTGTGCTGCCACCACCGCTAGGCACTTGGTAAACACTCTTGGTGCTGTGGTGACTCCGAATGGGAGTACTTTGAATTGATAGTGCTGACCGTCCACTACGAATCCGAGATATTTTCTGTGAGCGCTTTGAATGGGAATGTGGAAATAGGCGTCCTTGAAGTCTAGAGTAGCAAGGAAGTCGCCCTGGGAAGGACCTGCTGAAGCGTGACCATGTGGAAGTGGTATGAGTGTATGTATAGGTTTAGGGTCTGAGGTCTAAAATAGGCCTTAGAGAGACGTCCTTTTTGGTATGAGAAAATAGAGGGAGTAAACTCCCTTGTTTTGTTGGTGCAGGGGAACTGGTTCTATTGCACTTTTTTGTAGGAGGGAGATTACCTCCTGCTTTAGAAGTAATAAATGTTCCTGTGACATTGGGCGCTGTTTGGATGGAATGTTTGGGGGGGGGGGGGGTAGATGTTAGTTCGAGGCAGTAGCCTGATTGAATTATTTGTTGCACCCACCTGTCTGAAGTGATGTTTGCCCAGGCAGGGAGGAATTGGTGGAGTCTTCCCACGACTGGAGTGGAATGGTCTGGGGGAAGCGGAGGGAAGTCATGGGGTGGGGGTGGAAGCAGAGCGGGAGTTGTTGTTTTTGCTTCTGCCTTTGCTGCTGTTCCCCCTGTAACCACCCCTTTGGTAACCTCTAGTAAAGGTAGATTGGGTGGGAGCCTTGTAAGAAGTGGAGGGGCTATCAGAGGACTAGCCTCTATGGGTACTTCTAAAGGATGAGCGACGAAAGGACCGTCTGGGAGCTTGCGAATGCAAGGCTCCCATAGATTTGGCCGTGTCTGTATCCTTTTTCATTTTCTCAAGTGATACGTCCAAATAGGTGTTGCTCATCAAATGGCTGATTGAGTACGGAACTCTGGACTTCCGGTTTGAAACCTGAGATGCGTAACCAGGCATGCCTGCGCAAAAGGACACTGGTGTTTATTGCCCTTGAGGCGGTATCTGCTACATCTAAAGCACAACGTATGGAGGTGTTAGTGATGGTTTTACCTTACTGGATGAGTTCATTGGCCCTGTTTTTATACCTGTCAGGGAGGTGCTGCATTATGGACTCAAGCTCATCATAATGTGCCCTGTCATACCTGGCTAACAGCGCTTGGGTATTAGCAATGCACCATGTGTTTGCTGCCTGTGACGCTGTGCGTTTGCCAGAGCCGTCCAGGAGTTTAGATTCTTTATCTGGTGGTGGTGCGTCACCTGATGTTTGGGAATTTGCTCTCTTACTTGCATTAGAGACTACCAAGGAGTCCAGTGGTGCGGGGCCTTTAATGTATACTGGATCAGTAGGAGCAGCCTTGTACTTTTTTTCTGTTCTCGGCTTGATGACTCTAGCTCTGACTGGGTCCTTAAAGATCTCTGGTGCATGCTTAATGACCCCTTTAAGCATGGGTAAAATTGAGGTGGACCTTTGTGTGGTTTCGAAAGTGTCCATGAGAAAATCCTCGTCTACTGGGTCTCTATGAAGGGTAACCCCGTGGTATAGGGCAGCTCTGTGAAGGAGCTGGTTGAAGCAGATATTGTCCTCTGGAGGGGGAAGGCCTGGAGGGATAGATGTCATCTTGTGGGGTGTAAGGGACGTCTGGGACACTGTAATCATCCCAGGGGTATGGGGAGCCAGTAGGGTCCCCAAGGGGTTGATCGTCTGCACCTCCCCCTGCATCATCTGAGGTGTTGTCATCATCATCATCTACTGGGGTAGGTGATGTTGTAGGAGAGCGGTGTGGTGGTGGGGGGGAGGAGGAGGAGGAGGAAGAGGAGAAGGGATCCTCAATGGAGAGGTAGCAAAGTCTCTTTTTCAGTGGTGGTGCGGGCGCTGGCATTTCCAGGGGTCTTTTCTTGATGCTAAGCATTAAGTGACCAGTCTTAGGATCCTTTATAAGAGTCTTTCGGGTAGGATCTGGCCAAAACAGTTCCTCTGTGGGAGGCAGATCCTTCGGAGTCGAGGGTTTCGATGCCGTAAGTTTTCTCGGCGTGGACTCGGTAGCGGTTCTAGGTTTGGAACCGGGCAGTTTTGTAGTGTCTTTATCTGATGGAACCTGTTTTTTTCGGTTCCGAGGTCTTTGGCTTCGAAGATTCAGGGCCCTTTGGTGGGCGTTTTTTTAGTCGGCTCCGAGGGTGTTGTCGGTGTCGAGGCACCAGTACTAGCCTTCGACGTCGAGTGCTTTGATGCCGAAGCAGCAGTCAGTGTGGATGTAGCCGAGGTCTTATTCTTCGGTGCCTGAATATGTTTTTCGGCACTCGAGCTCGAGTCACCTAAAGGCTTAGTAGGCTTCTTTAGCGGGCCCAAAGGTGGGGCATGGGAAGCAGTGTCTCGGTGTACACCTGGGCCTGAAGGGGACGGTGGGTACCGAAGCCTTTTTTGATAGTGTCGAGGGGGGGGTTTGACGTCTGTACTCACGGCCCTTTGAGCTGGAGTGATGTCCTCGACGTCGGAATCATCTGCTTCGGAGGCGCTGATGATGGCTTCTTCGACCCGACCTTGCTCTGGAACATAGACGCCCTCTTGGAAGATGTCGTCGGGGATCGAAGATGACGAGCGCGCCATTGTTCTTCGAGCTCGTCGGTCCCGGATCGTCTTCTTGGAGCGGAAGGAGGCGCAAGCTGGACAGTCTCTGGCCTCGTGCTCTGGTGAGAGGCAGAGGTTGCACACCTCATGTAGGTCGGTGTGGGGAAACTTCGACCCACATAGAGGACACTTTGAATGGCGTCCTTTCCATGAGCCTGAGATGAGGCCCAGGTAGGCCCGAAGGCCTTCGTCGACGACCGGAATCAAAGACTTCGAAGTTGAAGGGTCACGTGGATGGGAAAACACGATCGAAACAATACCGTAGAGAAGGAAAGGATTGCGTGTCGAAGCCCATGCGCACTATGATCCAAAGGAGTCGCCGCATACCTCGTGACTTCCAAAGAATTTCCAAGACAAAAACAAGTGCAAACATCTGGGCCCAACACCAGATTGCGATCTATGCACAGTGTGTAATCTGCAGCTCATATGCCTCGAACTTTCTGATTTCTTTACCAGAAATGCAACTTCGGTGCCCATAATAGGCACAATCTGGGAGGTGTTCAACGGTACAGTTAGGGGGCTGTACCTTGCCAAATTTGGTGGGGTATTACGGTCCCAGAGCCATCATCTTACCCATCTTGAAGCCTGGCCCAGCAAATCAGGACTTCGATATCTGAATTTCAGGGCGATGAAAATAGAGAATGCCTGTTTCAGGGTAAATATGATATACCAAGGCCTATGGTGAGGGTGAGCGACCGGGACATACTTTGGCCATGATGAATAGGCGCCCAGTGAATGCTAATGATATTCTGAGTGTCCGTGACAACCAAGGCCGACTGCAGATGGATAGCCAGGGTATCCTTCAAATCTTTTTATAAGTCCATCTACATGACTAGAAGGGTAACCCCCATTGACACGGATTCCTATCTGGAAGATGCATCTTTGGGCTGGCCGAGTATAGTGCAGAGAAATTTCGTAGCTCAGGACCTTACCGTTGACGAGATCAGGAAGGCGAAACAGCAATTACAGGCTGGTAGGGTGTCCTGCAACAGTATGCTGGGCTCTTCTCTTTGGTCCCTGGTCAGACTCACTGGTTTACCCATGATGTGGACACTGGGGACAGCTTGCTGTCAAAACCAAAATCTATCGACAGTCTTACCAAGTAAAAGAGCATCAAAGCTTAAGTCCGCATGATGCTGGCGCTAGGGGTAATTGAACCCTCTTGAGTGTCAATGGGCCAGCCCCCTGGTCTTAGTCCCCAAACCTCACCCCTAGGGTGGAAAGAGAGAGATGAGGTTTTTTGTGGACTATAGAGGACTCAATGCTGTCACTAAGACAAAGCCTCACCCCATACCCAGAGCTGATGAGTTGATAAAATAGGGGAAGCCCAGTTTATCAGCACCTCTGACTTAATTGCAGGGTACTGGCAGATTGGCATGGCCCCAAAAAAACTGCATTCTCCACAGCTGATGGGCATTATCAGTTTACTGTGATGCCTTTTGCTTTAAAGAATGCCCCTGCCACCTTTCAACAGTTGGCAAATCAAGTCCTTGCTGGGCTGAAGACCTTTAGTGCAGCATATCTTGATATTGCTGTCTTTAGCTCCACATGCCAGGTTCACCTGGTTCACCTGGGGAGGGTTTTGAAGGCCCTGCAATCTGCAGACCTAACTATCAAGACATCCAAGTGCAAATAAGGCAGGGAACTGTTGTATACTTGGGCCACCTTGTAGGTGGAGGCCAAGTACAACACTTACAGCCCAAGATCCAGAAAATTCTGGACTGGGAGGCTCCAACAACCCAGACACGTCAGGGCAATCCTTGGCTTGACTGGGTATTACAGGAGGTTTGTGAAGGGATATGGATCCAGAGTGCCCCCCCCCCCCCCCCTCACAAAATTTACTACAAAGAAGATGCTTAAGAAAGTGAACTGGACAGTGAGCTGCCAAAAGGCTTTTGACAATGTGCTCAGCACCTATTCTCAAGGCTCCAGACTACTCCAAGCAGTTCATTGTGCAGACTGATGCCTGTGAGCTAGGGATAGGAGTGGTCCTATCCCAGATCAATGATGATGTCTAGGACCATTTGTTGCTTTTATAAGTAGGAGGCTACTCCCCAGGGAACAGTGTTGGAATGCCATTGAGAGGGAGGCCTTTGTTGTGGTTTGGTCCTTGAAAAAGCTGCGACAGTACCTGTTTGGGACTCACTTCCTAATCCAAACTGACCACAGACCCCTCAGATGGCTAATGCAAATGAAAGGTGAATATCCCAAACTGTTGAGGCAGTCCAACTCCCTATAGGTAATGGATTTTACAGCGGAACACAGACCTGGGCCGGCCCATGCCAATGCAGATGGACATTTCAGGTTCTTCCACTTAGATGAGGATTGTGTTGGAAAAGGTTTGTCTCATTCCCTTTCGTTGGGAAGGGAGGGGGGAGAGTTTTGGATGAAAGTGCCCCTTTTTGCATGGTTAAACACTACTAATTTTTTGCCACATACCTGATACCAACTTGACTGAGTGTATGCTCGGATCCTGCTAACCCGGCCCCAGCACCTGTGTTCTTTCCTAAAACTGTACCTTTGTACCCACAATTGGCACACCTCTGGGCCACAAGTTTTTAATTTTTTTTATTTATTTACTTGAGTTTTATATAGCGCTGGCTAGACCCGAAGGTATCAGAGCGCTTTACATGAAGAGAGTTACATAGGTTACAAGTTACACATTGTTACAGAAGGTACATCAACTACAAGTTACATCCGCTGGTTCATGGCATGTAGAAGGGTAAGGGGTAATGTAAAAGTGTGACGGGGAGGGAGAGTAAGCGGAAAATTGGCACAAGGAAAAACAAAGCAGGCAGGGGGAAGAGAGATTCAGGGGAGAGAGGAAAGGAATAGGGGAGGCAAGCAAAGAAAGAAGGAGGGAAGAGGTGGGGGAGGGAATAGGAGAAACAGCAAGGAGACAAGGAAGTAACTGTCTGATGTCCGGCTGCGTGGGAGACTGCTCCCCGTGGTAAAGGGGTCATTCCCAGTCTTCCATTTTGTGTGATTCCCTTATCGCGGTGGACTCTCTCAGCGGGGTCGCTGAGACTCCGGGACATAGCTGCTGAATCCCTCCTCAACAAGGGGAGAGGAGTGCTTTGGTCATGTGCACACTTAGAAGAAAGAAGGAGAGAGGAGGAGGGGGAGGGGGTAGAAAAACCCAGCGTGAGCACAGTGTCTGACTTCAGGGAGGGTAGGAGATGGTTCCCAGTGGTAAGGGGATCAATCCCAGTCCTCCACTATGTGAGACTCCCTTGTCACGGAGGACTCTCTCAGAAGGGTCTCTGAGACTCCAGGGCAAAGATGCTGGATCCATCCCCAACAAGGGGGGTAGGAGTGCTTTGGACATGAACATACTTGAGGGGGCCATTTTAGGGAGTCAGGCTGGTAGGGTTACATAGGTTGCAAGTTACACATGGTTACAGAAGGTACGTCAATTACGAGTTACATCCGTTGGTTCATGGCGTGTAGAAGGGTAAGGGGAGGGAGATTGAGCGGAGTATAGGCACAAGGATAAACAAAGCAGGCAGGGGGAAGAGATTCCGGGGAGAGAGGAAAGGGATAGGGGAGGCAAGCAAAGAATGAAGGAGGGATGAGGTGGATGAGGTGGGGGAGGGGGCAGGCGACAGCGAGGAGACGGAGAAGACTAGGCTAGGCCTGGACGTATCAGAGCACTTTACATGAGGATTAAGACGTGTTATGTTATGTTATGTTAATCGGGTTTATAAAGCGCCTGGTTACACTGAACAGTGTGTCCCCGCGCTGCGGTGCACGTCGCTCTGATGAACACGGAGACCTATCCAGGCGGGAATAGGTGAGTTTTCAGTTTCTTCCTAAACATGCCCTCAAAGGGTTCCAGCCGAAGGCTCTCGGGAAGTTTGTTCCATAGTTGGGCTGCCAGAAAACAGAAGGAGCGACCACCCATCCTAGCTCTCTTCACAGCCGGGACGCGTACCAATCCCCTCCTCTCAGACCTCAGGTGGCGGGTTGGAGTATAGGGGGTAAGGAGGTTCAACAAATAAGCAGGAGAGGTTCCCTGGATAATGCGATGACACACACACAACGCTTTAAACCAGACTCGTTCTCGTATAGGCAGCCAGGGAAGAGAGGCAAGAGCCGGCTTAGAGGCAGTTCTCCTCGGGCGCATCAGGATCGCGCGGGCTGCAGCGTGCTGAACGCATTGAAGTCTCTTTATACACCTGCCGGTAGCACCCAGATAAAGGACATTCCCGTAATCAAGACGAGATGTCACGAGGGCGTGAACTAGGGTCTTCCTAGCAGCAATAGGTAGTATATCCATGGTTTTACGGAGACTTTTTAGGATTCCGAAACAGGCTCCTGCGACCCGCCTGGTGTGATAATCAAATGATAGGTGAGGATCCATCCAAACCCCCAGGTTTTTGGCCTGGGCGCATGGGACAGGGGTGGGGCCCAAGTTCTGCGGCCACCAAGCAGAGGACCATACGGATGGAGCTCTTCCCACCACCAGTACTTCTGTCTTGTCACCGTTAAGTTTCAGACAGTTTTTTTCCATCCAGGAGGCTAATTCTTGCAGGCACACCACCAGATTGGGAGCTGCCGACTGCTGTTCCTGGGTCAAAGACACCACCAACTGGGTATCGTCGGCATATGAGACGACTTTAATCCCAAAGCCATCGGCGATCTCTGCTAAGGGAGCCACATAGAGATTAAACAAAGTAGGGCTCAAAATTGAGCCCTGTGGAACCCCCTGCTGCAATCCTATGACCCTAGAGTAGAACTCGCCCTGCCTCACCTGGAGGCTGCGATTAGCTAGAAATGATATAAGCCAATCTAAGGCCCTCCCAGACGCGCCTCCTTTCTTTAGACGGTGGACTAGAGTGTGGTGAGCTACCGTGTCAAAGGCCGCACTAAGATCCAACAGGATCAGGGCGGCCGTTTGACCAGCATCCACATACTCCCGAATGGTCTCAGTTGCCAAGAGAAGGGCCGACTCCGTTGAGTGGTGTTTACGGAAACCCGATTGAGTGGGGTGAAGAAGGTGACATTTCCCAATATGAGCTGTAAGTTGTTCATTTACCACTTTCTCTGCCATCTTAGCAAAGTAGGGTAAAAGAGATAGGTCGCAAATTGTCTAAACGCTCCGGGCCTAACTGAGGTTTTTTTGGGAGGGGAAGTACTACTGCCTCCTTCCAGCAGCCAGGGACTGTGTTGGTCCTGAATGAGACCTCCAGGAGATGTCTGATAAAGGGCTCCAAGGTTTCTAAACACCCCTTAAGCCTACTCGGGGAGGTCGGAGCCTTAGGGGAACCAGACTTGATGTTCACGCAGAATTTTTTCAGGATTTCAGGGGGAGTGATCATAAAACTATCTAGTCTCTCATCCTCCCCTAGAGGTTCTGACACATCCGGAAGGTCCTGGTGGACCCCGGCCGACTCAGGAAACGTGGAGTAGATAGTCACCACTTTGTTAGAGAAGAAACTCGCTATGAGGTTACAGCGTTCAACTGACCCGGCGGCAGGAGCTGCCACTGTGTCCAGGGAAGAGATCTCCTTATAAACCCTGAATAATTCCCTAGTAGAGTTCCCTGAAGACTCAAATCTTTCTAGGTAATATTCCGCCTTAGTTTTCCTGATGAGTCCATGGTATGCCTTCAGCATTGCTTTGTACTCGCACCTGCTTGGGGTAGAGAAGTCCTTCCTCCACTGCCATTCAGCTCGTTTACAGTCTGCCTTAGCATTTTTCAGCACTGAGTTAAACCAGGGTGCAGACTTCTTTGCTCTAGTAAATGTTTTCCATGACCAAGGGGCAGTGCTATCGAGTGCTTCTCCTAACCTCCTATCCAACTCTGAGCAAGCACTGTCAGCATCCCCCCCCCCCCCCCAGGCGGACCCCTCATCAGGAGGGCGTTCTTAAATTTGCATGGGGAAAAGCCACCCCGGTAGGTTATTCCCTTCTGCAAATTCTCTTGCACCTTAGGCTTAGGCAATCGCATGACAAAAGGGACTAGATGATGATCAGTCCAAACCAAAGGCTGTGGTGGACCAACCTCTACTGCCTCCCAGTTAGTGAAAATGGGATCAAGCAGATGACCCTTCTGGTGCGTGGGCCAGGCAGCACTAAGATTTAACTGTAGCGTTGCGAGTTCTTGGTTTAGCGCAGTAGTGTTACAGTGTTACATCAGTTACAGTTACATTACAGTTAGATCTGTTGCTTATGCATTCAATAAACATAGAAAAACAAGATCGATAGAGGGAGGGATGGGAACATAACGGGGAGATGAGGAAGGAAACAATCTGTGATGTCCAGCTGGCCCCTCTGCTCACCTTTGGGGACCACACGGGGCGTAGACCTGAAATTGGGTATCCGTGGTACCAAGGGCCTGGTTACCAGAGAGGGCATCTGGGGGCTGCATGCAATAATGCCTCCCTCAGAGACCCCTCACCTTGACACCATCTCCCTGCCAACGCAAACTGGATGTTTTGGTGCAGACCAAACAGAGGAGTCGACATGGCACTCACCCCTGTGCTCCATGCCCACCAACACTGCCTGTGGCATGGGTAAGTCACCCCTCTAACAGGCCTTACAGCCCTAAAGGCAGAGTGCACCATACCCAAGTGAGGGCATAGGCAATTGCAGTGAAGCCATTTTGAATGTATGGGTTGTAGGTTTGTCAACATGAATTCCACAGCTCCTTGATGGCTTTACTGAGGTCTGGGAGGTTTGGAATCAAAAGTCCCAGCACAGTAAACCCACACTAATGCCAGTTTTGGATGTAATGAAAAATGCACACAGACGGCATCTTAGAGATGCCCCCTGAAAAACGACCAACTCGTGTGGTTTACGACTGGCACCCAGCCAATGCCACCACCAGACAGGTTTCTGGACCCCTAGGTAGAGAGCCCGCCGCTCTCTGTGTATGGAAACTTCGCACATACCGGGCAGAGGTGTTGTCCCTCCTCCCCCAGGGTGAGAAGGTCCTCGAAGACTGCCTTTGATAGCTGCCCCCAGACTTTTGCTGCTATCATCAACTTGCTCCCCCCACCGGTTCTCACCCCCACTTTGGGAGCGAGAACCTATAGGAAAACCTAGGCAGAAAGGGTGGTGTGCCCACCTTTGCCAAACCCACCCTTCAGGTGGGGGAGGCGAAGTGAAGGCCACCTCTCCCCCCCCCCCCCAAATCATCTTGGAGATGGGAGGATCCCTCCAATCTGGAAGAGGACCCCAGGGAAGAGGCCCATTGGTCACAACCTGCACAACCCTGTAACACAACTAAATCTAGTATTTAAGGGCACCCCTGAACCTTGCCTCTTCAGATTCAAAGTGACAAGGAGGAGGACAGAAAAGCCATGCTGTAGAAGAGGACAACAACTGCTTTGCCCCAGCCCTATCGGCTTGTCTCCAGCTCTGAAACCACTGTGAGCTGAACCCAGCGTGTCCTGAAGCCAGCAAGAACCCCGGAGACCAGCCCTGCCTTCTTAAAGAACTCTGATCTCCCATGGACACCGGATTTGTTCAACACCAACGCAAGCCAGGACCACAGATCCAGCCTGATCCGTGAGTCTTCACCACTCTGCACCAAACGCCCAAGGTCCGAGTTTGAATGGCCCAACACCCCAGCTAGGTCCCCTGGCGATCCGGACCCGTGATCCCATGCTGGAGGACCTCTACCGACCTTCTCCTCAACACCTGCAGCCTCAACCTGAAGGTACCCCTTCCCTAACTGCAGCCGGTGAGAAGACCCAGACCCGAAAGGACACCCCTGCACTGGCAGCTCCTGGGTCCTGTGTTGTCCGACCGACGGTGTTCTGGTGTCAAGCAACTCTTCCTCTTCATACTCCGGTCGTTGATTCCCTTCGTCCAGTCTTCGGTGTCCAGCCTGCAGTACTTTTCTGCAACCGACATCCTCCAGGCTCTTGACATCTCCTGAGCAACCTGCACCCAGCCACCCTTGTGCCTCTGGAGATCTGGGCTTCGTGCCAACTGGGACCCTCCATTGCCCCGACCTTAACCCAAGGTGCTCGACCCCCGAGACAGAGTGGCATGCCCATGAGCAGCTCCCAATCGAGGTGACCCCTAGCCCCATTGGCACTCTGCAACCGGCCACCGTAGTGCCGCTGGTGATGCCCTCTGAGTGCCTGATCCTTAGGGAACGTTGGTTCTACCCTCCAAAACTCCAACTCTGAGACCATTTACCTACCTGCAAACTTAACACTTTGTTTTTCTCCATAGGGCTGAATGGTGGGTTTTTTCTGAAAATTTTAAGTGTTGAACAGTCCTGTACTGCAACAAAAAGTAACGTAGTGTCTTCTCCAGAGTTAACATTTTTCTAAAAGTCCTGTGTTGCTTGAACTGTTAGGATTGTGTTTCATTGTAAACTTGGAAAGTGATCTCAAAGTAATCTAAAAGTAATTTATCAGTAATCTTAAATGCTTTTGAACTGTTTTCTCAACTGCAAAAGCAATCTGAATGTTCCTACAAATCCAGTGTTCACTGTGTTCTTAAAAATAACCTTGTAAGAAGAGTTTCACTTACCTGCTAATAAGTAAATTTTGGTACCAGAAATAAAGCAACAAAAAAAACTTTATACAAACAATTGGTCTGGATTTAATCTTTGAGTGTGTGACACCATTTCTTGCCCGAGTGTGTACAACAAATGCTTAACACTACACTGTTGATAAACCTGACTACTCAACCACACTACCACAAAAGAGAGTAAGGTATTATCTACTTTAACCTCTGCTACATCTCCTGGGATCCACTGGACTGTGCACACTATACCTTACTTTGGTACAATATATAGAGCCAGCTTCCTACAATTGGTATAAACCCACTTCATTCCTTCCTCACTTAGCAACTGAACAGTAATATATGACCCCGAACACCCACCTTCCTTTTTAGGCTCCTCCTCTGATGCCCCTTCACTTGTCGGTTCTAATGTGGCTTGTACCTCAAAGGTCTGGCATAGAATGGACCATAAATCGGAAAGGCAATCCTATACCCTCCTTTGTCTCCACTTAGATTCCAACCTTTGTTGCCAGTCACTCACAAGTCTCTATATAGACATTTGCTAAAAAGCCAGGGCTACACACGATGGGGAGACTTGTATCAGCATAGCATGTTCCTTTCCAAAGCTGAATTTTTGAATGGATAGTCGGCATGCTAAATGAAGATTTTCATATGTATTCGCTTGCAACATATTGTTTAGTCAGCTACACCTGATTTTCTGCCTGAAGCTCCCACCTTTATCACACTACACACTATGCTACAATTAGTCACTCCAAGATACAGTCTCACTTATGTACAGAAATATCCAAGCTGAATGCCCAAGTGTTCAGGTGCAGGCACGACTGCACTGGGAGAAGTATCTTGATACTCCCTTTATGGATGATCAGTGGCGAAACTTCTGTGCCAAAAAAGGACAGATTGCTCCTAGTAGGAGGCTTCACATCATACACTCTAAATTCACACACAGGATCTATTATACTCCAGCTATATTATTTTGTTATTGTCTCCGGCTGGACGAGATGTGACACAGATGCGGGATAGCTGATGCGGACTTCCTACACCTGGCCCTGCGTTTCATTCTGGCGTGGACAATGCATTGAATGTCATAATTGGGAAACCTCCAACACTCAACCTGCTTCTTTCACTCTTGGGATACACTGGTGCGCTCGATGCAGGCTATAGGAAGTATGTGGCATTGGCTTTGCAGCTGGCTAAAAGAAGAGTTGCCTGCCGTTGGGAGAGGGGAATGGCACCTAAATTCAAGTAATGGCTGAAGGATTTAATCTATTGCAATGATCAATTGTTTCTTCATGGCAAACTGCTGCCTCCCACGTCTAGGCTGTGGGACATTTGGGATCCACTGCATACTTATCTGCTCTAGCATGCAACTCCACTTAACTCTAAGGATACAGCTGCTGTGTAGGATTGATGTGATGCCCTCTAGGATATTTAAGGTCCAGGCTGCCTCTCGTTTTTATCTTCTTCCTTTCTCCCTGGTGCTTTTGCAACTCAGATAAGCAATTTCTTAATTGGGCAATGATGAATTGATTAGAGACATTCGCCTTCACTGAAATCTAATAGGCTTCATGGGTGATTGATACGGAAGGCTTGGTTGATGATTTATGTGGGTTGGGGGGGAGGGGAGGGGGGGGGGGGGGATCTGGAACTTGCTGCTAGCACTGTATACTCAGCCAAACATGCTGTCAAATGGAGAAAGAGGTGCCGATCGCTCAGGCCATGATCGGGAGGCCTTTTGTCAGTTGCTGATCACATCCTGGAAAGCACCCACATGTCTTCCAGAACGTGTGGGCCAATCGTTTGAGCCATGTCCCAAAGGACTTGGACATAGCCCAAGACTCGTTGAAACACTCTAGCACCGTGTACGCCCTATCTCCGAAGAGACGAGAGCCATCAAAGGGCATGTCCATAAGGTTAGCTTGGACATCCACAGAGAAGCCAGCGAGTCTGCCGTGTCAAGGCCACAGCCTATGGTAACCTTTGCTGCAACTCCCTTCGGTCTGCCAACAGCTTTGGAGAGGACAGCCCAGGCCTCCGCTGGGACTTGTGGCAGCACATACGCAACCGTCTCCCATAACGAATGGGAGTAACGACCCAAAGAGGCATGCAGTGTTTATCGACTGCAATGCTAGGCTGGAAGAAAATATTTTCTTGCCGAAGCTATCCAGCCTTTTGGATTCCCTATCCGGCGATGCAGAAGGGAACGCGCAACGAGAAGTAGTGGCTTGGACCACCAAGCTCTCGGGGTTTGGGTGAGATGTGGGGAAAGCGGACTAGCCCGGTGCAAGGCGATGGCGGCAGGCAATTGTTATATTCACAGGAGCCTTGTGCTGGGCTTGGACCAGGTGCCCAGCAGAACATCAGTCAAGGCCTCATTACATGGTAGCAAGGGTTCTGAGGTGGAGATGGCAGGCTGCAGGCCTCAGTTTTGATCACCACAGTAGGAAGCTGCAGCTCCAAGGTCTCCACAGCCCTACATACTACCATGGCAAAGGATGCTCCCTCCTCGTAGCCAGGTTAGGGCGGAAAGCATGCCAAGCTCTGTAGAGGTATCCAAGCCATTGGCATCACCCAGTTCCTCATATCAGTCAATTTCTTCAGAATAAAGCAGGACATCTAAGGGGTCCTGGCTCCCCTCCCAATCTTCCTCCAATCCTAGCTGCTCCAAATAAGGCTGAGGATGCGACAGAGTCCGAGGGATCTGTGCCGGACGGCTCCATGTCTTCAGGGATGAGAATGGGGCTGATGCGGTGCAGGGGGAAGGTTGAGGTATGACCAGAGCGATCTGGGTCCATGGGCGCTGGGGCCAGAGGAGCTGCCAATGCGTAAACCAATGGAACTCCTTTCGCTGAGCCTGTGGGGGGTCAAAGGCCTCTCGACCAAGACCGGGATTTCTGAGCCGTCTGACGCCGGGCCGCAAGCACTTTAGGGACTGCTCCCTCAATGATTTAGGAGCCATGTCCCAGCAGTCGGAGCACGACTTCAGGTCGCAGTCGCGCTCCAGGCACCAAAGATACACGCGGTGGGGATCCATGACCGACATGCTGCAGTGAGAGGCGCTGCACGGTTTACATGAAAGAATACCTACACACCAATCAAAAAATGTAGACTAAAAGTTGAAAAAATGTCAGAAAATGACCAGGGTAGCTCTCTACAACTGATCTGTGCTGGCTGGCATGGAAAGAAAAGAACCAACGTCAGCTCGCCAAGGTGGCGCCTATATAGACGTGGCAGACGTTATGACGCACAGACAACGTCACACAGAGTCCACTGATGCCACTTATTAGTGCGCAGGGGTACTGCTTAAGAAAAATCTTCTGGATCCAGTCTGACACCTGAGAATTTCACAGGTAAGGACTCTGCAGCTAGATGTCTATCAGATCACACTTATTCTCCAGCCTAAGCTTGTTAAGCTTCCATAGAGAAAATCCATGTAATTGTACAAACCGCTCCTTTGAAAGAGCACCTGTTGGTGGAGGAAAAACTAATGATAGCAGTTTCTCCCATTTCTGAGCTAGAAGCTGCAGGTTGGCAAGTATTCCCAATGCTTAACACCTGAGATGGGAGCAGTGGCCTCTTTGTTATATGCAGGTGATTTAAAATTTGAAAGCAATTGGACTCTTGGGACAGAAGCTTTTCTTCAATATGAGCAGAATATATCTCAGACTCCTCAAATACTACCCACTGAGTCATAACTGAGTGCTTATTTTATACAGACTGCTCTGCACAACCTGCGGTTGGGACTAAACAAAAGAACTTCTCACCCTGTGCAAGAGTGCAGGGTGTAGTTAAAGATGGCTAATTCCACCCGCAGCACACCTACAAACTCCTTGGTTTTTATAGACTAATAGTACTAGATTCATACTTTTATATGCAGGGTTACAGTGTAGATTTAAAATACTGGCCCCTGAATGGATTCAAAAGGGAAACCAATTAAGAATAAAAAGCTCAGGGAAAGGGTAGCCGACTTACAATACAAGCTTTTACTAGTCAATGTGATGCGCAATTTGGGCCATCAGCGAGATAGGATTGACGCTACAGGGAACTGTGCAGCTGACCTAGCTGCGACAGTTGCAGTGCAGATTGTTAAATCAGCAGTTCTTGAAACTCAACATGGATATACTAGCAGCAATACAAGTAAGAGAAAAGAGTGAAACACCTTCCATCAGCTTCACTCTAAATTCAAACAACAACTTGTGTGGTTTCAATACCCAGAGTGCGAGATAGGATAATTCCTAATAAGTGGTCTAGATTAGTTCTCATCAAAATAGCCCACGAGGGGTTGGCATCTGCTCATGATGGGATAAATGCAACCAGAACAATGTTATAGAAAAGCTACTGGTGGCCATGTTTAATTAAACAAGTCATTATGTTCGACTATGTAATGTTTGTCAACAGATTAAAGCTTCTAGGTGAGCCCGCCTTCAACAGCCAGTCATCGAGATAGAGGAAGACTGGACCCCCTGATCGGCGCAGATGAGGTGCGACCACCCCACCACTTTCGTGAACACACTAGGGGCACTGGTAAGGCCAAAGGGGAGCTCGGTGAACTGAAAATGCTCCTGACCTACCGTGAACCGCTGGTAACGCCGGTGGGCCGGAAGGACGGGGATGTGAAAATATGCGTCCTACAAGTCCAACGCTACCACCTAGTCTCCAGGGTCGAGGGCAGTCAAGACCTGAGCCAGAGTCAGCATTTTGAACTTTTCCTTCCGGAGGAAGCGGTTGATGTTCCGGAGGTCCAAGATGGGACGCAGACCCCCCCTTGTCCTTCTTGGGGACCAGAAAGTAGTGGGAATAACAACCACTCCCTACTTCTGGCCCAGGAATGCACTCAATGGCCCCCTTGGCCAAAAGGGCCGCAACTTCCTGCCGGAGAGTTGCCAAGTGTTCCCCCGACATGCGGTGACACCGAGGTGGCATGGCTGGAGGGGTGGACTGAAAGGGAAGGGATTAACCCTTGCGGATGATCTGCAACACCCACTTGTCCGATGTGATAGTGAGCCAGTGGGGGAGGTGATGGCGAATCCTGCCACCCACTGGCGTGGGGTGCGCCACAATGCTCAGTTTAGGAAGGTTTGGAGGTAGAAACAGCGGGGGCGGAGGTGGACTGCCCCCCACGCTGATTCCCAGATCCGCCCCTGCGGAAGCCACGTCTGCGCTGAGGCTGGTTCTGCACAGGCTTGCTAAAGAAACGTGCCTGGGCGCCCCTGCCTTGGCCACAAAAGGAACGAAAACCAGGAGTGGCCGGGGTCTTCGTGGAAAGACCCAAGGACTTGGCCGTGGTCCGCGAGTCCTTAAAACGCTCCAGAGCACGGTCCGCCTTATTGCCAAACAGGCGAGTGCCATCAAAGGGCATATCCATGAGCGAGCTCTGGACATCGGGCGAGAACCCAGTAGATCGCAACCAGGCATGGCGACACAGTACCACAGTCGTAAAAATCGCCCTGCCCAACGAGTCAGCAGTGTCCAAACCACACCGAATGGCGAACTTGGCCACATCCTTACCCTCAGCAACCGCCTGGGAAAGTACAGCCTGGACCTCCTCAGGACACTGAGGCAACACCTGAGCAACGGTATCCCACACCGCGTGGGAATAGCGGCCCAATAAGCAGGTGGTGTTCACCGACTGCAGCCCCAAGCTGGCCGAAGAGAACAACCGCTTACCGAACTGTTCCAGCTTCTTAGAGTCCATATCCGGCGGAGCCGTGGGAAAGGCACTCTGC
This sequence comes from Triturus cristatus, assembly GCF_964204655.1. Lineage (NCBI taxonomy): Eukaryota > Metazoa > Chordata > Amphibia > Caudata > Salamandridae > Triturus > Triturus cristatus. Next base: position 949,512,636 of record NC_140583.1, on the reverse strand, counting down.
GACGTCGAGGCTTGGATGACCAGACTCTGAGGCGTGGGATGAGTGGTCAGAAACACGGGGTCTCCAGGAGCCAGGCGGTGACGCCTGGCGACATTCTTATCCACAGGGGCCCCCGTGGCCGGTCGCGACCAAGTGCCCAACAGGACGTCGGTGAGGGCGTCATTGAAGGGAAGCAGTGGCTCCGACGAAGTAGACACCGTCTGAAGCACCTCGGTGAGGAGGTTAGTTTTGAGGGCCACCGTAGGAAGCTAGAGGTTGAGGACCTCAGCAGCCCGACGGAGTACCATCGTGTAGGAAGCGCCCTCCTTCATTGTAGGCGGGGGAGAGGCGAACGCCAGGTCAGAAGAGACAGAGGTCGCCGGCGTCCTCCAGATTGTCCACCCAGTCCTGCTGGGAGTCACACTGATGGGCAAGAGGGTCCGAGGACCCCTAGCAGTCATCCTCCACCTCCGTTGCAGGAGGAACCGGCCATGGCGGTAGAGCGGAGCAGGGACACACGGCATCGGAAACTGCGCCGTGATCAGCGCTGGCCGGGGTCAGACCGGCGCCGTGTCCCAATGCGGATCCCAGGCAGGAACGAAATGGTCCTGGAACCGGGGCAAGGGCAGAACAAACGGCACCCACTGCGGCGCCGGAGGCGGAGCAGTCAGAGCCGGACCTCGTGGCGCCGTAGCCAACGGCGGCGCTGACGGGCCAATAGGATCCGGACACGGGACCGTGGGGCCCGAAGGCGTGCCGGCGGAAGCCCGAGGCCTAAAAAAGTTCATGGTGGCAAGAAATTCTTGCACCTGTTCGGGAGTCTCCGACAGACCCGGGGTAAGGCGGGTAGGCCGCGGGACTCCCAGGCCCCAACGGAGCCGCAGGGGCAGAGCCCCTGTTCCCCTTGTCCGCAACTGAGGACCGACGGTGGGACGTCAGAGAGGGAACACGCTTCTTCGAATTCTTTTTATGTCGTCACTTACCGGAATCCGAGGGCGAAGACTTGGAGCCCGAGGAGCAACGGCTGCGGCCCAGCAAGCGGTCCCTGGACCTGGAGAGGCGCTGGGACGAGTGCCGGACCTCCAGCGGTTTCCAGCACCGCTCCCTCAAGGCCTTCGGGGCCATGGCCCGACAATCTCGGCAGTCGTGGTCGATCTCCAGGCAGTAGAAGCAAACATCATGGGGTCCGCCACTGACATATTGCGACGGCAGGCCCCAGAGGACTTAAATCCAGGCAGCCCTACGTGCACCAGGAGAAAAAAGGGGAAGACAAAAGTATCAAAAGAGTAGTCAAAAAGTGACTAAGGTACGTGCTGTATCCGGAGCTGTGCTTGCTGGCGCGGAAAAAGAAAGAACGGACGTCAGCGTGTATGGGTGGCGCCTAAGTAGTCCCCGTGACGTCATCTAGGCGCTTACGATGCCAGTGACGGACGCGTAGCCACACGACGCCACCTACTGACGTGCAGGGTTACTGCTACAAAAAACTTTCCGGATCCAGTCGAACGCCTGGGGATATTCTAAGGTAAGGAATCTATCACCAACGTGTCTCTTTCAGATCTTGCCTGTTTGCAGATGGATGAATAGGGTTTTCTGCTGTGCATCCAGCTCCTCCTGCAGCTCCTGGAAGATGGGTTAAGATCACACGGAGCAGGTCATCAAGGGTGTTTACAGCACCTACTGAGCCCTTGGAGCCCAAGGAATTCTCAAACTCCAATTTTCAGTACATATGTAGGCTCTGGGGCCCTCTCGCCTTTGAAAGGATCATAGGCTTGTGTAAGATGTTTGGGTACGACAGACTAGCAGGATTGGTGCCTAGGAGTGTTGTTGGCTCTAAAGGCTGTGGTCAGTGCAGACAAGTGCCTGAAGTCATAGGTGACCCGTATGGTTGTTTCTTAGCCACAGGACTTGATGCCGGACACCCTCTAGCTTGGGCTTGAGGCCATTGTGCTGGCCTAAGTGGTGTGCGGTGCCAATCATACTTACAGCTTGAGTCTTTATCTGTGGTTGTGAAGCACCAGGGGCCCGTCTCTCTCATCAGAGTAAAAGATTGCCTCTGAGCTGGGTGAAGATTGGAGGGGCTGTGCCTCTGAGGGTCTGGCTTCCTCCTCTGCCTTGATGCTGTGTTCCCCGAAGACGTCAGGGGTGTCGTCTAACTCTTACCTCTGTATACTTTGGTGTGCTGCCTTCAAACTCCATTCAGACTCAATGAGTCTTCTTGAACTGTAAGTTGAGGCAGGCACAACATGTGTAACCCACGTAGTTGAAGGAAAGAAAGATTGCAGACCTGATGGTGGCTGGTCCACGAGAATTAGGAGTGGTACAGGGGGCAGTAATGGAAGCGTGTCCTTTTCATTACTATGCAAGTATTCTTAAGTCTTTGATGCAAGAGTTGCAGTACCCGAAGGAGGGCCCTAGGCCTCGGCAGTGAGACGTCGAAAGGAGGCCGGTTTCGGGAGATCACCACCAGGAGAATAAAGTGAAGCCTCAGATCTGTTGCCGAGTCCATTTTTTCCATTTCTATCAGTCAAAACGACCGCTTGGACACAAATAAACCGCTTCAAGTCACCAAACACTATGCCCTGTCGGTACACGTCCGAACCAGAAGGCAGAAAAAACAATCTAACATGGAATCAATGACTGTGGGCAATGACAGCTAAAAGAGGGGATGATATACGTAATGCCTCAGAAGAATGATTCTATGGAAAAAACTTGCAAATGTCCAAGACAAACACTAGATGGCAGGACTAAGCAGAGTACGTTTACGAATGGCAATACATGCTACGAAAGTTATTTACCAGGGGTTACCTTTTTTTGGATTCATACTTGCTGATTGATCATCTATTGAAATCTCCCAAAGCAAAGAAACATATCCCAGAAACCGATGCTATGTAGTGTCATAATTTCTCCAGTCACTCAGTAATCAGTATGCCATTAGATGAGACAAAACAATTCCATGGAATTAACTCGCATGAAGGAGGATCGCAACTCCAGTGACATACATTTCATCTTGTACTCAGAGTACACACAGACTAAGAGGGTAAGTTCAAGCTAGATAGAGAATCTGATTCTTAAAAACAAGGACAGAAAACAACACTCAATGGAGAATAGGATGAGCAATCGTTAATCTGCACAAAGATGGGAGTATGCAGCAGAACAATATTACTGAAGGTAACCTGCCCTTCTAATAAATACTTTTGTGGCAGTTACAATTTACTGAAGGACTCGCTCTGCAGTAAATCTCAGAGGGAGGGCTTCATGTATAGTAAGTAAAGGGCTGGCTGCAGTCAAAACAGTTGCAGTAATGTTTAACCAAGACCAGCCTCACTGCTTATCAAGCCCTAACAAAGCTCAAGGGATGAAAAGGACCTTAAGTCCTACTAGCTGCTTTTCAAACAGCTGCAACTGCTACCTCTTTGAATAGGGCAGAGGTAGCAACATGTACTTCTTTCAAATATACCTGAATGCCACAACGTGTATGTATGCCAGCCACCTTGAACAAGACCTTCCTATTAGAAAACACTTGGCAAGCAATGATGGGATGTAACAGCATCCATATGCACCCGGTCCCCACCACAACACCCTACTGTACTTGATCAGCCCAAAGCTCAAGATTGATCTGGTAGCTCATGTGGGGATTGCAAAAAGCAGCCACTAAGTTTCGACCAATGTCTAGTTGCGAATGATGGGGAAGGAGTAGGAGGAAATGAATGACTGTATGAACATGGGGATCACATAGATCTGTTCATGCGGGGGGGCTATCTGTGTCCACTATCAATGTGGGAAGGTTTGAGAAGACAGGGTCCAATATGTGTCCTGAAAGATGTTTGTGGGGTCTTGACCAACTGGATGAGCTGTAAGGCTTCCAGGTCTTAAACTAAATTGCATGTTAATTCACTATATTCACTCAAAGTCATAGACAGTAAGGTCATCTAAAATACTGAGGCTGGAGAATTCAAGCGCAAAAGGTTCAATGGCTTCTGAGCTGGCTTGAAGGAATCTAGCCTCAAGGCCTCGTGGGTGATGTATAGGAGGCAGCCCGAAAAAGAGAAATGTTAAAGTTTCAGGGAGAAAATTATGCTTTCACAATTGGGGACGAAAAGGTCTGCTGTTGTGTATGTATAAATGGATTTAAAAATGACTGCAATCCCAGCTCATGCGATCACATACAGTAACACCTTGATGATGATTATGTGACTGGAATTGTTGTGATGCTACTTAGCGTCATTTGCTTGGATATTGAGTTTGACGGATTGCGATTTATCAGTAGATGGATACTCAGACGCATTAATCAGAAATAAATGCTAGAGGCAACAAATACGCTCTACATGGTAGCCTCTATGAATGTAAACCAAAAAGACTGATGAGCAATTTCACCCAACAGAATCCTGCATGAGAACATATACATACTTCTGCTCAGCACCCTGCCTTTTGTATAGTAGCCACTGGGAATTAGAAGTCTGTACTCCTGAATAGAAAGAGCTCTGAAAGATCTGAAAGTAAAAAAAGGAGTAGGCATATCTCAAAGATTGCCACTTGGAGCATGTGGTTAGTATTTCACAATTAGCAAGGCAGCCACACTAGCATGAATGGCATGAGGGAGTTTCAATCTAGAACTGCTGCTACGTATTCAAAGAATGAAGACTGCATTACCCAACTTTTCTAGAGAGGGTATTCTCCAGAGTACTAAACTTACAATAAATACTCGCCTACTTGTTGCAGAGACAGAACATGTAAAAGTCAAACTTTCAACCTTATTAATAAATAAACAGTACACCCTTAAGGTAGTCCCCCAGGCAGGAGACACCTCGAATGAACCCTGTATGACAGAGCTCAAACAAAGGAGTCACGAAAAAAAGATTAAAAAAAGAAGACAATCAATGTTTATTGTGTCATTTGAGCACACACTGTACAAAGTAGAGGAAATGGTACAATTGCAAAATCATTTCATTTCAACTTACAGAGTATACAAATTACCAACAAATAAAAATATAAAATCTTTCTAAAATCCCAGGTCATAAATGAGCAACAACCTAAAGAGAAATCTCTGCTCCCCACTCCTTAGATACTAGACCTTAAAAGATCAGATGGCTCAAGACAATGAATCTAGAAGTAATGAGTGACAGTGCATAATTCCACATGAAAATTAACATTATGACACAAAGGCAATAGGAATATTTTATCCTTGTCCACTTAAAAAGAGGTCTGGCACTCCCAGCTGTTGAGTGTGCCACCAGTTCCCAGGAAGATTAAACTTCCTTTTGGAACAAGCAACATGCTGTGATATGGCAACACATTGTGAAAAATACAATACATAAAAAAATTAAATTTACTAAAATATTGCTAGAAGACAGGATGTATAACATTTAATCTCTTAAAGGTTGTTTGAAGGGAAACAAATTGGCTTTGCTACAATAAGGATATAGGAGAGGAACATGGGTAGCATGAGATCGTCATCTACACCACTCCATTTTTAAAGTCTAATTAAAGCTTATAAATTAGTTTTGAGATTCTCAACATGTCAAAGACATCCTACAAAATGGTATGTGTTTGAAGGTCAGAAGTGGACCGTGCACTGTAAAAGGTTCTACGTTTATCCTCTTAAAGGTTGCTTTCGTAGGCAACTTACTTTAATTAGTATGTTTTCATCGCAAGCACCAAAAGGATGTTCACAAATTTGAACATTGTCAAACAATTTGCTCCAATCAGGTTGATTTTTTTTTTATATTACAGAAATGTACAAGCATTTATAGCAACCTTAGAAACTTTTCTATGTTTCACAAATCTCAATTACAACTAAAATTGTTTTTGGTGAGAGTTTGGAGGCCATGTTCATTTAAGATTACAGTGAAAGTTAAAGGAGTTTTTAATTTACAGTTCACAAAATACTAATTAAAACTTACAGAATCTTTTCCAGATCTTTTTTTGGGGGATTTATGTTTTGATTCTGCTCTTTGTCTTGCTTTTTCTTTTCCACTGTCTTTCTCTTTTTCTCTGTCCCGATCTCTTTCTTTCTTCTCTTTTTCTCTTTCATCAGATTCTGGAGAATCCTGTTAAAATAAGCACAGCTGAACATTAAATACTTATTTTGAACTGAGCTGATGGTACTGTATTCAATTATTTAGGCATGCATAAATACCGAAGCCAACACATAAGATGCAATGGTAATCGTTGAAAGAGCAGGCAGGGAAGCAACCCCGGGCAACAAAGCATACATTTATGAAGAGTAGAATAACCACCTTAGGCCAAACAATTTCTACAGCATGGGGGAAAAAAAGACTCGCTTGACACCAAAGTCTTTGTTCCAACCACTGTCTAGAATAGGTTAGTATCAAGTCCCCTATGAAACTTTACTCTGGGGGATACTAGTCTGCTTGCAAAAACATTAGCGAGAAGATTTCAAAAGCACTTTAAGGATAAAAGCATGAAATTATTGCATCGCAGTAGATAGAATATGACAGATGAGCAATATAAAGCATACTTAATTGAATTTTAAAGATTAAAAACAAAGGTAATCCACATTTGTTTAATGTAAATTAGACATTTATTTAGAGCACACTGTGCATATCTAAAGGTTGCCTAAGTAGTTTTGCAACACATATTGATCACCTAATTTCCCAAAAATTCAATACTGTTTAGACAAATTACTAGTCATTTGTTGTTTAAGGCTAGCCCCTCATCAGTTCTTAAAATCAGAGGATGATTCTGCAAAAGAGGGTGCTTGAAAGTGAATGTAGATTCTCCTCTTACTGAAGTACACCACATTAAGTTTCCACTGTCACACTAAAGTTGAGCATCTGTAAATGGAGGTTTTGTTGAAGGAAACAACCACAATTGGGGAGAGTTTGGCAGATGATTTGTGGGAGGGTTTCGATCAAAGAAAGGAGCTATGGATTTAAATTAATAGAATCGCAGTAAAAAAACATGATACTTGCCTTTGGTAAATATTTATCTGGTAGAGACATATTAGTTGCATATTCCTTACCTTTTGAATTCCCCCCAGGCATCAGTCTGGATCAAGAGATTTTTTTCTTCAGCAGTCCCCCTGCTTGTTAGGTGGTGTCAGTGGGCTCCGCGTCCGTCGTCTGCGTTGTGGGCATTGGGGTGGGGTCGTTGGACCTATATAGATGCCGCCCATGCGCCCTGACATCGGTTCTTAACACGACTTTCCATGCCAGAAGCGCAGAGCTATGAAAGATACTGACCACTGGTGCATCAAAACTAGGGCCCTGTAGGAAAGTCCCTATCCCTAGAAATCAGTTTGCAGAGCGGGGCGGATGGGTTGGGCGGTAAGGAATCTACAACTGATATTTGTCTCTACTAGATACATTGTTACAGAAGGTAAGTAACTTGTTCATCTGATCGAGACAATTAGTTGTAGATCCCTTACCTTTTTAATAGATACCCCAGCAATACCAACCCCAGAGGAGGGTCTGCAAACCAAGATCACACGAGGAAATCCTGGAGGACCGAACCGGCAAAATATCTGTTCGCCCGGACTGGACTGTCCAGGCAGTATTGTCTGGTAAACGTGTGCAGGGATGCCCACAAAGCTGCCGGACAGATGTCAAGGAGTGGGACTGTGTGCTAATGAGTGGTTGCCGCTGTTGCTCTAGTGGAGTGAGTGCGTAACCCCACCGGAGGCTGCTTTGCCTATATCCGCTATTGGGATATTTCTCACAGAGACCATAGAGGCTCCTTTCTTTCGAGTAGTGTGTGCTCTAGGAAGAGTGGGTAAAACCCTTTTGGCCTTAGCATAACATGTTTGAATGCATTTAACTATCCATTCGGCAAATCCTGACTTGGATATAGCCTTCCCATTATGAGGTCGGGAGAATGCCACAAACATTCGTTGTGTCTTTCTAAAAGTCCTAGTCCTATCAATGTCATACTTACGTAGGAATTTAGGGTTGGTGGGGAGGACAACCTTGTCCCTATGTATTTGGAAGAAAGATTATTCAAGGGTTAATGCTTGAAGTTCACTAAGGCGCCTGAGTGAGGTAACCGCAATTAGAAATGCCACCTTCCAAGTGAGGTATTGAAGGGGGCAAGTCTAACAGGGCTCAAATGGTGGGCCCATGAGTCGTGCAAGTACAATGTTAATATTCCTTGAGGGTGCTGGTGGAGTTCCCACCAATGGACTTGTTGGCGCATCCTGCTGATAAGGTCAGAAAATTGTTGTCAATCATCGGAAGGCATTCCACTAACAAATAAATGTTGTGGTGGAGAGCCCAATGTCAAATGGTGTAAGATAAATAAGATAGTTGTGGAGAACATAGGAATTTGAGCTTAAAAAGACTATCCTTGCAGAATTGAAATAGGGTAAGCCCACCACTGTGCTGATAATAGACTCTAGGGACTGGAGTTGGGATTTGGTGGTGTTGATAGTAAACCCCAATTGATGAAGTAGCTGTATTGTGGATTGTTTTTTTTTCAGCACTGCTGTCGGGTGGCAGCTTTGATGAGCCAATCGTCTAGATACTCACTTAGACAATGAAGACTCTCTTGGGAAAGATTAGTCTCATCCTCTTTCTTTTGGGGTGGTGGTGTAGGAAAGTGCCACTTTTTGCATGGTTACCCACCACTTTTTGTCCGACATTTAATGCAACTTGACTTGAGGTGCCCTGGGTCCCTGCAAATCAGGTTCCATGGCATTTGTTCTTTCACAAAACTGTACCTTTTTTTACCAACAATTGGCACATCTCTGGCCACACATAAGCCCCTTGTAAAAGGTGCCATAGGTACCAAGGACACTGACCAGGGAATTCCTCTAAGGGCTGCAGAACCTATTGTGCCACCCTTCGGGACCCTGCACCTTAACACTCACACTGCCACTGCAGGCTGCGTACTTTGGTGCACAGAAAAGTGGAGTCAACATGGCACACATCACTGTGTGCCATGCCTACAACCCACTGCCTGGGACCTAGGTAAGTCACCCCTCTAGGAAGGTGCACTAGCCCCCAGGTGAGTACAGATGAATCGGCACTGTACACCTACAGTGCCTACGTCCATTCTTAGACATTGTAAGTAAAGTAAAGCCATACAGAGTATATGGTCTGGGAGTTGGTCATTACACACTCCACAGGTCTATAATGGCTTTACTGAAACCTGGGAAATTTGGTAGAAAACGTCTCAGCACATTAAACCCACACTGATGCCAGTGTGGTATTTAATGTAAAATACACTCAGAGGGCATCTTAGAGATGCACTGTGAAAAATCACCAGCCCTGGTGTGGTTCCTGAAAAGCTGCCCGCCATTTGCCACCACCAGACATGTTTCTGGACCCCTTGGTAGACAGCCTCTCCTCTCTGGGTCCAGAAACAAAGCCCAATCAGGGCAGAGGTGCCATGCCTCCTCCCCAGGATGTGCTGGGTCCACAAAGGAGAAGCTTCAAAGGCATGCCGCCTTTGTAAGCAGCCTCTGCCTTTTGCTGCTCCCAGCAACTGGCTCCCACCAGTTCTGATCCCTACTTTGGGCAAGAGAATCGGTAGGAAAATCAAGTGTGCCCACCTTTGCCAACCCCACCCCTCAGGCGGGCGAGGTGAAGAACACATCTCAGTCCCCTCCATCTTGATGAAAGGGACCCAGCCAATTAGTGAGAGGCTCATGCCCCCCTCACACTGGAGGGTGGCATAATAGGGGATGTACTTACTCCAGAGAAGGGACCAATTGGTTCCGACCTGCTCCCCCCATTAACCGTAAATTTAGTATTTATGGGAGACCCTGAACCTTACCTCCTCAGATTCGAGGAAGAAAGGGGGACCAAAGAGCCATGCTGATCCAGGAAGAGGACACCAACTGCTTTGGTCCCAGCCCTACCAACCTGTCCCAACTCAAACTCCTACAGCGGAATCCCCGGCATGCCCAGCAGCCCCCCCGAGCCCAGAGGACCTACTCTGCACTCACCTTAAAGACTGTCTCCAGTGAGCACCAGATTTGCTCAACAAAGACTTCAAACACAGAACCTGGATCCAGGCAGCTCGACAATTCTGCACCATTCTACACCAGATGTCCACAGCCAGAGTTTGACTGGCCCGACAGCCCAAGAAGGTATTCCCACCGATCTGGGCTTGGGATCTGGTGATCCCAGACCTTCCTCGAGCTTTAAGCAGACGCCTGCAGCCTCAACTATAAGCCCTCCAACCGGAGCTGGTAAAAATTTCTGATGCCCAAAGACACCCCTCCACCTGACGCTCCACAGCCTTGGGTGGGCCAATTGGCAGTGTCCCGGCACCCCCCCGCCCCCAAAAGAATCCAACTTACCTCTCCAGTGGGTGGTCGCCTTCAGGAAGCCTCCTTACCAGAGCCTGCAGCCTTTTCTTCAAACCGGAGGTCTCCTTTGCAAACTGGGCTCCCAACGTCTTCTTGGCACTCTGCATCCAGACAGCTCCGTGCCGAAGGTGGTGCAGCTCCTGTGCTGATTGTTGGCCCTTGCAGTGCTGATATTAACCTCAGGAGTTTTTCTTCCACATCTGAGTGGCATACTCATAAGCAACCCTGACCGAAGGCCCCTTAGCCGAAGTGGCTAACATTGGGCCCCTGCACTCTGCACCCGGCCGCCCCAGTGCCACTGGTGGTGCAATCTGAGTGCTTTCCCCCCCCCCCCCCCACCACAAACCTGAGATATCAGTGATGAGCCAAATGTATTGAAATGTGGAATTAGGCATCCTTTATGTCTAGTGCAGCTATAAAGTGGGATGATATCTTGAAGTGTTACCATGTGAAAACGCTCTGACAGGATATATTCGTTTAGAGACCTGAGGTCCAGGATGGGCCTGAGGGACCCATCCGTTTTTGGGTATGAGGAAGTATATGGAGTATACTCCTATACCATAATGGTTGGGGACTGGTTCTATAGCTCCTTTGAGAAGTAGGGTTTTGACCTCCTTGATGAGTAGCGTTTGATGTTCCACTTATAGTCTGTTTGCAAACTGGAATGGTTGGAGGGGTGTAAGTGAGCGCCAGACAATAACCATGTTGGATAATATCCAAATACCCACTGGTCTTAGGCGATAGTTTGCGATGTGGGAAAGAACACTTGTAGACGTCCCCCGACAGGAGTTAGGTGGTCGGGAGAAGAAGAGGCAAGTCAGGGTTTGGCCGCAGGTGTAGCTCCTTTTAGGGAGCTACATTTGCCTTTGGAGTTGTTGCCTCTATAGGATCCTCTAAAATAAACTCTGGGAGAGGATTGCTGGTCCTGAGTGCACTGGTAAGAGGTGGTGGCTTCAAAGGATGTGTTCTTTGAACCTCCAAGGAAGGATGCATGGTGAGAGGAACTACGAGGAGATGGTATTTGAAGTGCCCCCAATACTTCTGCTGCCTTGAAATCCTTTTTTAAATTTTTTTCTATAGTTTGGTCAAAAAGGTGATCAATTAATAATCAAAGAGAGATACTCCCTATGAATGATTTGTAGGTCTGGGAGCAAGGGGGAAACACTCATGATACACTGCAAAAAACTGCCACCTGACCTATATCTTTTTACTTTAGGTTGTCAGCTCTGTGGGCTACCATTTGCTATACAAACACATCAAACCTTTGTATTTTTACTCCATTTTACTATTTTCTTTGGTTAATTTTTTTTACTTTGTCTATAAGAAAGCATGATCTAATATTTACTTTGGTTATACAAAAGTTAAAAATGTGTACATGACATCACCAAACATATTTAAAGTGCAATAAATACAATTGTGCAATTCCATTAAGATTGTCATATTCTTCGGAGACTATCTTAATTACAATTTACATGTGCATAGAAACATTAAACATATCCCCATAATAATACTACACTTACATCCTGACCTATCATTCCACTCCACATGGACACACACTCCTCACATACATAAAACTTCCCAGCCTATAACTGCATACACTGATAGAATCATGGAGATGACATTTCAACCATCCGTGATAGGGTTGCCAACTGGGATATCACTTAGTCCGGTCGACGTAGGTTTCAGTGGAAATTATAACTTGCATCCACCTTCTTCAGGACCACTCATTGTCACCTTTTTAAGAGGCGAGTGGTGGGGGATCTGAGAACAAAAAGTATAGCCTCAATATTGAGAGGCCAAGTATTACAAGCTTTTTTCATTGCTCGTATTATTTTACTAAAATGGTGAATACTGCTCCATCGTTTGAAGAACAATAGAGAAGAGACCATCACCAATGTGCTCATAAAGTAAGTAATGCAAAAATCCGTGCATTGAGACCTTGCAGGGCAAGGTTTAGGAGGGAAGGAAAGGAGAAAGACAGTTCTGTAGCCTAAATTTTAACCACTGTGCTTCTAAGACAAATAGAGTAGGTGTTCATTGCTTTGACCTTATCTCCCTCTGATGGTATGGTGCAAACGCCCTGATTGGCTGTGAGGGCAGATGGTGTCCTCAAGTATGAGCAACCCACTTTATCATAAAAATCTGGAGATCTTCTGAAACAGCGTTTCTTGCTTGGATGGGGAGACCTTTGGTTTATACCTTTAGGCAATATCCGAGTAGCTTTTATGCCCGTAGGATGATATCCATTTGTAGTGTATGGGAAACTATGATCATGGAAGAAAATATTAGATTAGACCCACTCAGTGTGTTACAGTAAGATTACCCATGTAATGCACTATGGTATGATTATATTTACCGTGGAGCACCCAGAAATGGACTCTAATATTTCAAAGGTTGTATTTATGTGCATATTCATCAGTCTGTGTTCTGCAATGCATGGTACTTCCTAGATGTGAATTCTTCTTAAAAGAGAGTAGCAATTTAGCAGAGATTCTAGAAGGGAAATAAAGGTTTTGCTCCATATCAGAATGTCAGCTGTTCCCAAAACTTTGAGGAGCCTCATGGTGCGGTTTAACGCACAAGTTACTTACCTTCGGTATATCTGTAAGAAACATTAGTAGTAAATTTACTTCCTGCATGCTGCCTATCTTACGCCGCTGCGCCTTCACAGTGCAGGGCTCCGGTCGGATGCCCTTTGTCCCCGCTGCTCTCCTCCCAGCGCAGATTTTTATCACATGGTGTGGCATTGTCCCGCGATACAGAGGTACTGGGAGTCCTTAACAGGGGAATTGACGGAGGTCTTGGGCTGGGAGGTCCCTATGGCTCCAACGCGTATTCTATTGGGCATAACTGACTGTCTGGACAGTAGCAGAGCCGAAAAGCTTTTTCTTAACACAGCCTTGGTGGTAGCTAAGAGAGATATCGCTGCCCATTGGCTGACGGCTACAGCACCAACATTGGTGCGTAGGTGGGTGGACTGGTGTGCCGCCCAGGAACGACCTCTTTATGTGGCCAGGGGATGCCGCGGGAAGTTTTGCGAATGTGGGGGAAGTGGGTGGGGTTGATAAGAGTTTTAAGGGGGGTCGGCTGGGTCTATGGAATGCTTCTAGGGTTTTGGGCCTTTGATTTCCATGTATGTCACCTTTTATATCAATGTGAACTGTGCTTACTCTGGACTATTCGCATGCGATGTAACTCTGAATGGTGCTGTTTGTTTGGTTACATTGAAAACTTAATAAAATTGATTATCAAAAAAAAAGAAACATTAGTAGTGATAGATTCCTTACCTTAGAATTACCCCCAGGAGTTAGACTGGATCCAGCAAGTTTGTCAGCAGTACCCCTGCGCGTCGGTAGGCGTCATCGTGCAGCTCCGCGTGGGTCGTCGGCGCCGAGATGACGTCGCTGGAGCTACTTAGACGCGCCCACACGTGCGGACGTCAGTTCTGTACCAGACTTTCCGTGCCAGGAACGCAGAGCCGTGCCAGGAACGCAGAGCCATGCAAGAAACTGACCACAGGAGCCATGAAACTAGGGCCCTGAAAGGGATGACGTTAATCCTAGAAATCAGTTCGCAGAATGGGTGGGGCGGTAAGGAATCTATCACTACTTATGTTTTACAGATATTTCGTTACCGAAGGTAAGTAACTTGTGCATCTGAAAGAAACACGTAGTGATAGATTCCTTACCTTAAAATAGATACCCCAGCAATACCAACTCCGGTGGTGGGTCTCCGAACCATGATCACACCAGAAAGTCCTGAAGAACAGAACAGCCAAAGAAGCTGTCTCTTCGAACTTGGCTCTCCAGGCAGTAGTGCTTGGTAAACGCGTGCAGCAAGGCCCACGTAGCTGCCTGACAGATGTCATGCAAGGGAACTCCCCATTCCACAGCAGTAGTGGCTGCCGTCGCCCTGGTAGAAAGGGCGCGCAGCCCCACTGGAGGCTCCTTTTTAGCCAAAGAATAACAAGTCTTGATGCACAGAACGACCCACCGAGAGGTGGTCCGCTTGTGCACGGCCCGACCTTTCTTGGTGTCCACGTAGCCAACAAAGAGCTGGTTATCCACCCGGAAATGTTGTGTGCCGTTCAGGTAGAATGAGAGCGCACGTTTTGGGTCCAGACGATGGAGCCTCTCTTCCTCTTTTGAGGAATGCGGAGGCGGAAAGAAGGTGGGCAAAGTGATGGTCTGCCCGATGTGAAAAGCAGTGACAACCTTCGGCAGAAAAGATGGACAAGTCCTTAGAACCACTTTGTCCGGATGGACAGAGAGAAAAGGAGGTTTTGAAGAAAGAGCCTGGAGCTCACTCACTCTTCTGGCAGAGGTGATGGCCACCAGGAAAGCTGTCTTTAAAGTGAGAAGACGAAGAGAACAGTTGTGAAGTGGCTCAAAGGGAGCACACATCAGTTATGTTAGAACCAGGTTCAAGTCCCACTGAGGCATTATGAAAGGAACAGGAGGGAAAAGATGAATAATGCCTTTTAAGAATCTATTTGCAACAGGGGACTTGAAAAGGGAAGGCTGATCTGGAAGCCGTAAAAAGGATGAAATGGCCGAGAGATAGCCCTTGCTAGTGCCCGGAGCAGAGCCCTACTGGGCCAAAGAAAGAAGGAATAAAAGGACCTCTGAAAGAGGGGCAGAAAGGGGATCCAAAGACTTTGCTGTGCACCATGCCATAAACTTATTCCACCTGCAGGCGTATACCGTCTTAGTGGAGGGACGCCTGTCTGCCAAAATTACATCAAACACTTTGGAAGGCAAGTCAAAAGACATCAGCTGTCGTCGCTCAATCTCCACGCAAGGAGTTGGAGGCTGGACAGGTTTGGGTGGAAGAATGTCTCGTGTTGCTGCGACAGAAGATCCTCCCGAAGAGGCAGTCAGATCGGAGGATCGATAGCCTTGGCTGAGTAACTCAGGATACCATACTCTTAGAGCCCAGTACAGAGCCACAAGAATGACTTGGGCCCGGTCGCGCTTGATCTTCAGCACTCTGGGTAGAAGTGGTATAGGCGGAAAGGCGTATAGTAGACCGCAACTCCACTCGCGACAAAAAGCGTCACCTAGCGAGTGCCGCTTTGAAAATTCCACCACACAGAACTGATGACATTGTGTGTTCTCTTTGGTGGTGAATAGATCTAACCAAGGCTCTCCCCACTGCTGAAACCCCACCCTGTTTATTGCAGTATCACAATGCGGTGGTGTTGTCTGTGAACACCTGCACTACTCTCCCCTTGACAGAGGAAAGGAATGCTTTCAGTGCAAGTCGGATCGCCCGAAGCTCCAGAAGGTTGATATAGAGCCGGGACTCCACCAGATACAAGAGTCCTCTGCTCTCCACTTCTCCCATGAGGCTGCCCCATCCCAGAAGAGACGCATCGGTCACCACAGTGTGTTCCGGTATGGGGAAGGGAGAAGGATCTGCCATTGACCCAATCGCAATTTGTGAGCCACCACTGCAATTGTTGTGCAGTGCCCTCAGAGATCGGACAGGCTCCCCTGATGCTGTGCCCACTGGAACTTCAGGTCCCACTGCAGAGCCCGCTTATGCCATCTAGCATGCTTCACCAACAGGATGCAGGAAGCCATCAGGCCCAGTAGCCAGAGGGTCATCCTGACCGAAAACTGGGATATAGGCTAAAAGATCGGAATCATAGCCTGAATATCCCAGACTCGCTGCTCGGGAGGATAAACCTGAAACTGTGCCGAATCCAGAACTGCTCCGAAGAAGAGGAGCTTCTGAGAGGGAAGCAGATGCGACATCGGCATGTTGATGGAGAACCTCAACAAATGCAGGAGGTCGGCCGTAGTCTGGAAGTGGGAGACGACTGCCTGGGGCGAGCCCGCCTTCAAAAACCAGTCATTGAGATAGGGGAAGACTGGGACCCCTGATCTGTGCAGATGAGCTGCGACCACCGCCATCACCTTCGTGAACACCCGAGGGCCGCTGGTAAGGCCAAAAGGGAGCACGGTGAACTGAAAGTGCTCGTGGCCTACCGTGAACCGCAGGTAACGCCGGTGGGCCGGCAGGACAGGAATATGAAAGTAATCGTCCTGCAAGTCCAACGCTACCATCCAATCTTGCGGGTCTAGAGCAGACAAGACCTGAGCAAGTGTGAGCATCTTGAACTTCTCCTTCCGGAGGAAGCAATTGACGTTCCGAAGGTCTAAGATAGGACACAGACTCTTGTCCTTCTTGGGGACCAGAAAATAGTGGTAACAACCACGACCTACTTCTGGCCCAGGAACGCGCTCGATGGCCCCCTTGGCCAAGAGGGCCATGGCTTCCTGTTGAAGCAGCACAAGATGGTTCCCCGACATGCGGTGGTACTGAGGTGGCATGGCTGGAGGGGAAGTCTCGAAGGACAATTTGCAGCACCTACTTGTCCAATGTGATGTTGCGTCAGTGGTGAAGATTATGGCGAATTCTGCCACCCACTGGCATTGGATGGGCCTGGAAGGTCGGACTAGGAAGGCTTTGCAGTGGATGCTGCAGGGGTGGAGGTGGACTGACCCGCCCGCTGGCCCCCAGAACGGCCCTGACAGTTCCTGCTGCCGCGCTGAGAATGCTGCTGCGCAGGCCTGTGGCTCTGGAACGAACGTGTTGGGGAACTCCTTCCGGGGCCACGAAAGGAGCAAAAAGCTGAAGGCGGAGGAGGGGGAGTGGCCGACAGGCCCAAGGACTTGGTCGTAGCCCGTGAGTCCTTAAACCACTCCAACGCACTATCCGCCTTATTGCAAAGGCAGCGAATGCCATCAAAGGGCATGTCAATCAAGGTGTTCTGGACATCCCTCGAGAAGCCAATTCTCAGTCAGGCGTGGCGCATAAGCGCCACGGTCGTGCAAATCGCCCTCCCCAGTGAGTCGGTGGTATCAAGCCCACAACGAATGGTGAACTTTGCTGCCTCTCTGCCAGCTGCTATAGCCTGGGAGAGTACTGTCCGGGCCTCCTCCGGACAGTTGGGCAGCACCTGCGCAACCGTATCCCACAGAGAGTGGGAATAACGGCCCAAGAGGCATGCAGTGTTCACCCTAAGCTGGCAGATGAAAACAGCTTCTTGCCAAGCTGTTCCAGCTTCTTGGATTCCCTATCCGGAGGTGCAGAAGGGAACGCTCTCTGAGAAGCAGAGGCTTGGACATCCAAGCTCTCAGGAGTGGGGGGTTGGGAGAGAAAGAGGGGTTCACCCGCTGCCAGGCGATGGTGGCGGGCCACGTTCCTGTCCACAGGAGCCCCTGTGTTGGGTCTGGACCAAGTGCCCAAAAGGACGTCAGAAAGAGCGTCATTAAAAGGCAGCAAGGGCTCCGAAGAGGTTGCCGCCAGCTGAAGCACTTCTGTCAGGAGGTTAGTCCCGACGGCCACCGTAGGGAGTTCAAGGTGGAGGGCCTCGGCTGCCCTATGTACTACCACTTCGTAACTGGCTCCCTCCTCTGTAGCCACGTTAGGAGGAGACAGCATGCCAAGGTCAGGTGAGGTGTCAAGATCACTGACATGCCCCAAAACCTCTGCCCAGTCCGGATCATACTCACACTGCTGTGTGAGAGGGTCCTCAGACCCCTCCCAGCCCTCCCCTTCCTCCGAAGTCTGTGAAACAGGCTGAAAATAAGGAGGACAGACATAAGGCAAAAATGGTCCCATCGGCACTGTGTCCGGTTCAGGGCTGAAACTGGGGACGACGTTGTCCTGAGAAACGGGCAACGTCGGAGGTGGTGCCAACGTCGGTGGAGGCGTTACAAGGTCAACCGGCATCGACCGGGTTCTGATCTCGGATCCCAGGGGGTCCTGCGGGGCCGGAGCCGCCGGAAGGATAGGACCCCTAGTCGGGCCCGCAGGGCCCGAAGGCACACTGGTGGGGCCAGATGGCCCAAAGAGTCGGGCCATGGCAGCAAGAAACTCTTGCACCTGAGCCTCAGCCACATCGCGCGACAGTCGAGGAGCGACGACGCTACTTTGACTTCTTTTTGGAATGCTTCTACTTACCTGACCCAGAGTGCGAAGAATTCGATCCAGAGGAATGATAGTGACGGCTCCGCGACCAGTCCCTCGACCTCCCACTGTACCGGGAACTTGAGCGGCGCGGAGCCTACTGCCGGACTTCCAGCAACTTTCGGGATCGCTCCTGCAAAGTCTTCGGCACCATGGCATGGCAATCGGGGCACGACTTGGAGTCGTGGTCGCGCCCCAGGCAGTAGAGACACACGCGGTGTGGGTCCATCACGGACATCATGCGGTGACAGTCCCCACAGTTCTTAAAGTCGGGCAGCTCTACGACACCAGGAGTCTATCGACTCGAAGAAAATGAGACAAACTGCCTCGAATAAACTCAGCCAAAAAGTGACTGGGGGTACTTGCTCTTCCCGGTTCTGCGCTTGCTGGCGCAGAAAAAGAAAGTACTGACATCAGAGCGCTTGGCCGCGTCTGAGTAGCTCCAGCAAAGCCATCTCGCGCCGCCGACGGCGCACGCGGAGCCACACAATGACACCTACCGATGCGCAGGGGTACTTTCCGGATCCAGTGTGACACCTAGGGGTAATTCTAAGGTAAGGAATCTATCACAACGTGTTTCTTTCAGATATTACACGTAGAATATTACCGCTCCATGCGGTCTGATCCAATAACAAAGGTAACTACAATGGCCCACTCTTTTTCTTACAATCCTTGGGGTGCACGTGTACATCAATGCACCTCTGTGAGAAAGTGGCTCTGTATATACTGTTCCCAAATAGGTACAGGGTGTACAGAGACCACAGTCCCCAGAGGCTTGGCAGAGGCTAAAGTTAGATATAACCTTACTCTCTAAAGTGGTAGATTGGTCGAGCAGTAAGGCAGTATCAGAGGACAGTGTAAAGCATTTGTTGTACACACTCAGTCAGCAAATGGTCTCACACACTCAATAACTGAACTCTAGGCCAATGCTTTATATAAAAAAAAATATATGCTTGTTTTATTTTAGAACCAACAATTGGATTTAAAGAACAAGTTACTAACCTTCGGTAACGATGTATCTGTAAGAAACATTAGTTAGTTAGATTCCTCACCTTAGAATATCCCCAGGCGTCAGACTGGATCCGGAAGATTTTTCGTCAGCAATACCCCTTGCGCGTCGCTAGGCGTCGTCTGCGGCTCCGCGTCCGTCGTCGGCGTCGTGCGCCGGGATGACGTCGTCGGAGTACTTAGACGCCGCCCTCGCGCGCTGACGTCAGTTCTTGTACATAGCCTTCCGCGCCAGGAACGCAGAGCCATGCAAAGACCGACACTGGTGCCAAAAATAAAATCTAGGGGCCTGAAAGGGCAACCTTAACCCTAGATGTCAGTTCGCAGAACGGGGAGGATGGGAGGGTCGGTGAGGAATCTAACTAACTAATGTTTCTTACAGATACATCGTTACCGAAGGTTAGTAACTTGTTCATCTGAAAGAAACACGTTAGTTAGATTCCTCACCTTAGAATAGATACCCAAGCAATACCATCCCCGGTGGTGGGTCTGCGAACCAAGATCACACCAGAAAGTCCTGGAGGACAGAACGGCCAAAGAAGCCATCCCTCCGGACTTGGCTGTCAAGGCAATAATGCCTGGCAAACGTGTGTAGAGAAGCCCACGTCGCCGCCTGACAGATGTCCTGCAAAGGGACTCCCCGTCCCAAGGCAGTAGTAGCCGCCGTGGCCCGAGTAGAATGGGCGCGCAGCCCAACAGGAGGGTCCTTTTTAGCCAAGGAATAGCAGATTTTTATACACAAAACGACCCACCGAGAGATGGTTCGTTTGTGCACAGCTTTCCCCTTCTTAGCGCCCACGTACCCAACAAAAAGCTGGTCGTCCACCCGGAACTGTTTTGTGCGGTCCAGATAGAAGGAGAGCGCACGTTTTGGGTCCAGACGGTGGAGCCTCTCTTCCTCTTTGGAAGGATGCGGAGGCGGAAAGAAGGTGGGCAAGGTGACAGACTGCCCAAGGTGAAATGGAGTCACCACTTTAGGAAGAAAAGAGGGACGAGGCCGAAGGACAACCTTGTCCGGATGAACAGATAGAAAAGGAGGCTTTGAAGATAAAGCCTGGAGCTCACTCACCCGTCTAGCCGAGGTGATGGCTACCAGAAAAGCAGTCTTTAGAGTTAGAAGACGAAGAGGGCAATTGTGAAGAGGCTCGAAGGGAGCGCACATCAGGAATGTCAAAACCAGATTCAAGTCCCACTGAGGCATTACAAAAGGGACAGGAGGGAACGTGTGTGTAATGCCTTTGAGAAAGCGTGTAACCACAGGGGACTTGAAAAGAGAAGGCTGATCAGGAAGCCGCAAGAAGGCGGAGATGGCAGCAAGATAACCTTTCAGGGTGCCCAGGGCAGAGCCCTGCCGGGCCAGAGAAAGAAGGAAGAGGAGAACCTCAGAAAGAGGGGCGGAAAGGGGATCCACAGCCTTTGCTGTGCACCATGCCACAAATTTGTTCCACCGGCAGGCGTATACCGACTTTGTGGAGGGACGCCTGGCTGCCAGAATGATATCACAGACTTCAGGAGGCAAGTCAAATGGCATCAACTGCCGCCGCTCAATCTCCACGCATGGAGGTGGAGGCTGGACAGGTTCGGGTGGAGGACCGTCCCCTGCTGCTGCGACAGAAGATCCTCCCGAAGGGGCAGACGTATCGGGGGATCGGTCAACAGACTGAGTAGCTCGGGATACCAGTATCTTCGTGCCCAATCCGGAGCCACCAAGATGACTTGGGCCCGGTCGCGCCTGATCTTCTTCAGCACTCTGGGCAGAAGTGGTATAGGCGGAAAGGCGTACAACAGACCGCAACTCCACTCGTGACGAAAAGCGTCGCCGAGCGAGTGCCGCCTTGGAAATTCCAACGCGCAGAACTGCTGACATTGCGCGTTCTCTTCGGTGGCGAATAGATCTAACCAAGGCTCTCCCCACTGCTGAAAGAGGCCTTGCACCACTTCGGAGTTCAGACGCCATTCGTGATCCATCATGCACCGGCGGCTGAGTTCGTCTGCTCTGGCGTTCAGAGAGCCCGCCAGATGTTGAACCACCAGGGTGACGCCCTGGTGTTCCAGCCATGTCCAGAGGCGCAGAGCCTCCTGACAAAGGGTCCACGACCCCACCCCGCCCTGTTTGTTGCAGTACCACATGGCGGTGGTGTTGTCCGTGAACACCTGCACGACACTTCCCCTGACAGAGGGAAGGAAGGCTTTCAGTGCAAGCCGGATCGCTCTCAACTCCAACAGGTTGATGTGGAGACGAGACTCCGCCGGAGACCAGAGGCCTCTGATCTCCGCCTCTCCCATATGGCCACCCCAACCCAGGAGGGACGCATCCGTCACTACGACATGCTCCGGTTGGGGAAGGGAGAGGCTCTTGCCCTTGACCCACTCGCGGTCCGTGAGCCACCACTGCAACTGCTGTGCAGTGCCCTCCGAGATCAAGACATGGTCGGACAGGTTGCCGTGATGCTGGGCCCACTGAAACTTCAGGTCCCACTGCAGAGCCCGCATGCGCCGCCTGGCGTGATGCACTAGTAGGATGCAGGAGGCCATCAGCCCCAGAAGCCGCAACACTAGCCTGACCGAAACCCGGGATAGAGGCCGAAAGATGGGAATCAGGGCCTGTATATCCCGGACCCGCTGTTCCGGTGGATGGACCCGGAACTGCGCCGAATCGAGAACCGCTCCGATGAAGAGGAGCTTCTGAGAGGGACTCAAGTGTGACTTCGGCACGTTGATGGAAAACCCCAGCAAATGCAGGAGATCCGCCGTAGTCTGGAGGTGGGAGACGACTGCCTGGGGCGAGCCCGCCTTCAACAACCAGTCGTCGAGATAGGGGAAGACTGGGACCCCTGATCTGCGCAGATGAGCTGCGACCACCGCCATCACTTTCGTGAACACCCGAGGGGCACTGGTGAGGCCGAAGGGGAGCACGGTAAACTGAAAGTGCTCTTGGCCCACCGTGAACCGCAGGTAACGCCGGTGGGCCGGCAGGACGGGGATATGGAAATATGCGTCCTGCAAGTCCAACGCTACCATCCAGTCTCCAGGGTCTAGGGCAGCTAAAACCTGAGCCAACGTTAGCATCTTGAACCTTTCCTTTCGGAGGAAGGCATTGACGTTCCGGAGGTCCAAGATAGGGCGCAGGCCCCCCTTGCCCTTCTTGGGAACCAGAAAGTAGTGGGAATAACAACCACGACCTACTTCTGGACTCGGAACGCGCTCGACGGCCCCCTTGGCCAAGAGAGCCGAAACTTCCTCGCGGAGAAGATCCAAATGATCCCCCGAGATACGGTGGTGCTGTGGTGGCATGGCTGGAGGGGTCGTCTCGAAGGGGAGGGAGTAGCCCCTTCGGACGATTTGCAGCACCCACCTGTCCGATGTTATGGACCGCCAGTGGAGCAGGTGATGGCGAACTCTGCCGCCCACTGGCGTGGTATGGGCCTGAAAGCTCGGACTAGGAAGGCTTTGAGGCGGATGCTGCCAGGGTGGATGTGGGCTGACCACGTCGGCCTCCATTTCCGCCACGGCGGAAGCCACGTCCGCGACCGCGCGCAGGTTGGTTCTGCGGCTGGTGGCTTTGCGAACGTGAGGAGGCGCCCCTTCCTTGGCCACGAAAGGGGCGAAAAGCGGAGGTGTGCGCCCGCGGAGCCGAGAGGCCCAAGGACTTGGCCGTAGCCCGGGAGTCCTTAAAGCGGTTCAGCGCACTGTCCGCCTTCTCACCAAACAGGCGAGTGCCATCAAAGGGCATGTCCATGAGGGTGTTCTGGACATCCCCGGAAAATGACGTGGACCGCATCCAGGCGTGGCGGCGGAGCGCCACCGTGGTGGAAATCGCCCGACCTAGCGAGTCCGTGGTGTCAAGCCCACATCTTATGGCGTGCCGTGCTGCATCCCTCCCATCGGCCAGAGCCTGGGAAAGACGTGGCCGGACCTCCTCCGGACACAGGGGCAGCACGTCCTCCACCGTATCCCACAGGGAATGGGAATAACGGTCCAAGAGACAGGCGGTATTTAAGGACCGCAGGCCCAAACTAAGGGACGAGAACAGTTTCTTGCCAAACTGCTCGAGTCTCTTGGAATCCCGGTCCGGCGGAGCGGTCGGGAAGGAGGATTGGGAAGTAGAGGCCTGGATAACCAGACTCTCGGGGGTGGGGTGTTGGGACAGGAAGCTGGGGTCGCCCGGAGCAGGGCGGTGGCGCCTGGCAACGTTCCTATCCACAGGAGGAACTGTGGAGGGCTTGGACCAGGTGCCCTGCAGAACGTCAGTGAGGGCCTCGTTAAACGGCAGCAGAGGCTCAGTGGAGCTTGCTGAGGTTTGAAGCACCTCAGTGAGGATGTTGGTCCTCACAGCCACGGCAGGCAACTCGAGCCCAAGGGCCTCAGCCGCCTTGCGCAGCACCACAGAAAATGCTGCACCCTCCTCCGAAGCCACGGTCGGAGGAGAAGTGAATCCAGCGTCTGGCGAGGTGTCCAGCCCGCTGGCCTCCCCCAGTTCATCTGCCCAGTCCTGAGAAAGCTGTGACTGAACAGCCAGAGGGTCCTCGAACCCCTCCCAGTCGCCCCCTTCTTCCGATTCCTGATAAACAGGAGGAATGATCGGAACCGGACTGTAGAGATGGTAGGTCTCTAGCGGCGTCGGATGCGGCGTCGACGGACGCCGTGCCGGCGTCGGGTCCGGATGAGGGCTAAACTGGGGCGTCGGCGTCACAGGCGTCGGCGTCGCCGGTGACGGCGTCGGTGGTTCAGGCGTCGGCGCCGGTGGAGGAGTGACAAGGTCAACCGGCGTCGACTGGGGCCCAGGCATGGGCCCCGCGGGGACCTGCGGCGTCGAGACCGGAGTCGTCGACGGCGCCGGGGCCGGAGCCGCCGGCACGCGAGGTCGCCCAGTCGAGCCCGCGGGGCCCGAAGGCGCGCCAGCGGGCGTCGACGGCGGGGCCAGGCTCCTCATGGCCGAGAGGAAGGCGCTGATCTCCGCCGGCGCCGCGTCAGCCCCAGGGACCGGAAGGTATGGGGGCGGACGCGGCACCTGCGGCTCCGCCGGAGCCGCGGGGGTGGAACCACTTGGACCCTCGGCCGAGTCGCGCGACCGGCGAGGGGAGTCCGAAGAGCGATGTCGCCTCTTGGACTTATTTGAGTGCTTGGACTTACCCGACGACTTGGAGCCCGACGATCGATGGTGGCGTCGGCTAGGGCTCCGCGAGCGATCCTTGGACCTCCTCCTGGACCGGGATCGCGCACGACGCGGAGCCGAGTGGCGAAGCTCGAGAAGCTTGCGGGACCGCTCCCGCCTAGCCTTCGAAGTCAGGGCCTGGCAGTCGTTGCACGACTCCGCGTCGTGGTCGAGGCCTAAGCAATAGAGGCACCGGCGGTGGTGATCGGTCACCGACATCAGTCGATGACAGTCTTCACAAGCCTTGAACCCAGGCATCCTACCGGCACCAGATGTCGACAGACAGGGATCAAAAATGATCAAAAAGAGTTAGTCAAAAAAGACTAAAAGGGGTAGCTCTCCCGGATCTGCGCTTACTGGCGCGGAAAAAAGAAGAACTGACGTCAGCGCGCGAGGGCGGCGTCTAAGTACTCCGACGACGTCATCCCGGCGCACGACGCCGACGACGGACGCGGAGCCGCAGACGACGCCTAGCGACGCGCAAGGGGTATTGCTGACGAAAAATCTTCCGGATCCAGTCTGACGCCTGGGGATATTCTAAGGTGAGGAATCTAACTAACGTGTTTCTTTCAGATATATACTTTCTCAGAATGAGATGCTTTATATAAATACTTTTGCCATATGCAATTGACTTTTGTAAACAGTTACAAGTGGTTGCAATAGGCAACACTATTTTAAACACAATAATGCATTGAGTTCAATGGAAGTTTCATGTTATTTGCCATAGATTACTTTTAGGATTACTTTTGGAATTCCAGGACTGGATCCTAGATTCAGTCCTGGGTCAGTACTTGAAATTAAGTGATAAAAGTCGACTTAATTACTGTGATGATTTTTAGACAATATTTTTCTATTTTAAAAGTTGACACTTATTTCATAGAAAACAGTCAATAGTTCCCTATGGCAGAAAATTCAAGTTACAGGTATAGTATGTTCGTTACTTTTGTAATCCAGTACTGGGTGCCTAGACTCAGTACTGGGACCATTATCCAAAACAGGTAAGTAATTAAGTTTTCAGATATTATACGATTTTTAAAGAATATTTAAAGATTGCCGAAATTGACACTTAGAAGAAATTTCACAGAAAAACGGTCAATGATTTCCTGTGGAAGAAAATTGGGTTACTGGTAAGTACAGTTGTAAGTAGTTTTCAGAGTCAGTGCTGGGCATCAAGATCCAGCACTGGGAGTTCATCTAAGAGCAGGTGAGTATTTTCGTTTTCGTTACTCGGCTGATTTTTGGTGAATATGTTTAGTTTTGAAAAGTCCACACTTAGAAGAAATTTCAGGAGAAAGCCAGTCAATGATACCCTATGAAGAAAATTGAATTATCGGTTTAAAGGTAAGTACTCGACTGGCAGAGTTGAGGTTCTGGGCATAGACTCAGGGGTCCACCAGGGTCAGGTAGGTACAGTTGGTTCACTCCCAGCGGCACTAGGGCGGCCGGGTGCAGAGAGAGTTAGGCCCAATGTTATCCTATGAGGGATAGTGGGGCCTTGGTTGGTGGCTGCTGAATAGCAGGCCACACGGCTGTGGGAGCTGGGCTCCTGGTCACTTACTCAGGGCAAGTGGGGAAGTAGATAGGTGTAGAGGTTGCACTGCCAGGGCCACTCGGGCGGCTGGGTGCTTTTGAACCTTCGGGCGCTCAATTGATTTCAATGAGAAATCTCCGGTTTGGAAAAAGACTGCAAGCTCGGGGACGAGGATTCTTCAGGTGCCACCACCACTTCGAGAGGTATGTTGGGTAGTTGGAGGATAGGTAGGTACCCCGGGATTGGGCACAGGGGGCCGCCGGGTGCAGGGGTGCCTTTTGGTGTCAGGAAACCTTACCCTCTGTTGATCGCGGTTGGGGGGGCACCTTGTTCTGAGACTGCAGGCTTATTCAGGAGTGTCGAGGGAGGTCCTTGGGTGCCGGACTCGGGGTCACAGTCGCCGTGGGGTCGTCCTCGTGGTCTTTGTTCACTCCGGCACAGGCCAGGCTTGGCTGGTGCAGAGTGTGCTGGGTTCGCGGTTCCGGGCTGCTGTCAGGGATTGGAAGTAGATTTTGGGAGTCCCAGGGACTTAGAGTCAAAAGGTAACCAGGTCCTCCGGGGTTTGTGAGGTTGCTGGCCACAAGAGATGCCAGGTTGGAGCAGGTTCGAGGGTCGAAAGGCCGGTAGGGCTGGGGCCAAAGCAGTTTGTGTCTTCCTCTTCTTAGCAGCTGCAGGGCAGGTCTTCTTTCTTCTAGCTCTTCTTCGGATTTTGGAATCTGGAATCTGGGGAAGGAAGGTTCAGGGTGCCCCTAAATATTAGAATTAGGGGCGTTAGAGGTAGGTGAAGGGCAGGGACCAATGGGTCCCTGTCCTGGGGTGGGTACACCCCCTATCCTGCCTCTCTCCTGTGGGAGGGGGGCAGTAGACTAGTCCTGATAGGTTAGGGCTTCCCATCTTGAAGATGGCGAGAGCCCGGAGATGTGCTTCACCTCGCCTCCCCCACCTGAGGGGTGGGGTTGGCAGGCTGGCACATCCCCTGTCCTTATTTGGGGTTTCTGGCCAAGCTTTCCGCCAGAGTGGGGGGTTGCAGTGGCCTGGGGAAGCTGACAGAGTCTTTGAAGCTTCACCCTGCCCATCCTGGGGGAGGAGATTTAGCACCTCGCCCAGGATTTGCATTGTCTTCAGGTGTTGCCATTATGGTGCTGTGGAGTTCGTGTTTGACGAGCTCTCAGCACCATGTACTCTTAAATGGCAGCACTGCACTTAGTGCCCAGGAATGGACCTGGGTACTGTAGGGGCACAGGGCTCCTGCTCCTGTGCCCACACCATTGGCATAGGACACCCAGCTAGAGGGGTGGCTGATGTATGCCAGGGCAGTGTAGGTGGTGGGCATGGCACACAGGGATGTGTGCCATGTCGACTCTTTGTTTTGTCCTGGACCCAGACACCCAGCCTGCAAGGGCAGTGTGTGTGTATAAGGGTACAGGGCCTCTAAGGGTGGCACGATGAGTGCTGCAGCCCTTAGAGGCCTTCCCTGGTCACAAGGCCCTGGGTACCTAGGGTACCATTTACCAGGGGCTGACATGTGGCCAGGGTTTGCCAATTTGGGTTTTGTGTGTTTAGGGAAGGAACATAGGCCCTGGGCACCTGATTGGCAGGAGTCCAGGGTACACTCAGTCAAGGTACATTCAGCAATTCAGAAAAAAGTGGGGGCATACCATGCAAGAAAGAGGTAATTTTCTCACAACCTCTTACCAGGCTGGGGTTTGCTTATGGTTTGGGCATGCTGGGGTTATCTATGTTTACGACCACTGGGCTAGGTGGTCTCTGTAGATACTGGCTTGTATACTTTTTTGTCCCTTGTCTGCGTGTCGCTGAGAATCACTGATAACTACGTTGCTTGACCTACCTAAAATCTGCACAACATCCCCTTGGTTTGGTAATCACTGCCCGTACTGGATTTGTTGTGACATACACCCATTATATACGAGTCAAAGTGAATCGAAAATACAAATACTGCTCGTGGCGTTGAGACTGCGGGCTAATGCTCGTGCTCACCTGGGATAAATTCCCTGCAGCTCAACACTGTCAATTCAGCACGCCAACTGCCACGCTGTGAGATTGCGCCTGAGAAATCTGTGACCTTTGAACCCTCCACTAAACTAAGATCTTGCGATGTTACCAGTTGTCACTGAACGCGGATCAAAGTGGAACGGAGGCGCCATCTTATAGAGGCTATAGGCAGATATAGTATGCCCACTGGTCAGCATAGTGATTAACTAGGTACAGGAATAGAGCGGCTACCACTGATCTAATACATATGAAGTTATTAAATACACTTTGTCTCATCATTCATTCTCGGTATATACGATGTAATTAAGATCCATTTGCCAGCTACACTTGCTAGCTATGTAGACAATGGATGGCTGGTAGACCCGTTCAATAGGTTTTGGCGTCCATAGTTGGTTTTGGAGATCTACGATGTAAACATAAATTAACTCACAGTGCGATACTGGATGTGATCTATAGGGACATTAATTACAATCTAGAACAACATTGTTTGCAGTAATAATGTTATGCCAGAAAAGGACCAACCGCTCTAAGTGGACAAAGGTCGATAGTCGGCCATTTAATATACCACTGGTATGAACTAAATGGCAAGTACTGGGTCTGGCAGACTAAGATCTAGTCATTGGCAGAACAGAGCTATGGTGTTCCCTCATTCAGCCATTAGTGTTTCTTTATATCTATGTATACAAGTATGTAGATCTACATTGTAGTATGTAGATCTACATTGTAGTCCCACTACAGAACAGATGGTACGTATAGCATGATCTGCATGTTACACCCAATGATTTATACCCAGTAATTTACTACATGGATGGGATCCTACAACACCGTGATTATTGGATAGATACCCATAGAAAAGAACCGGTGCCCAATATGGTGCAATGATAGAAATAGGGCTATTATCCTAGCTGTCATATTGGGTGATACTACTTCTATTTATAAATGCTGTCTACTGAAGGAAGATGTGCAGAAGATCAAGTTACTTTCACACTATTTCTTCATTTAGCCCCTCCTTAACTGTATTGGGGTAAATATCCAAAAGGTCTCTTTCTTTACATGTCTCTGGTACTGAGTGTCCTAATTTGGGTCTCACCTTTTCTAATTGGAGCCATCTGAGCATTTTCTGTGTGTTTGTGGTCACAGAAATGTTGGAGCATGGGCGAAGTGAGTCTTCTGGTCCTGATGAACAAGTTACTTACCTTCGGTAACGATATATCTGTAAGAAACATTAGTTAGATTCCTCACCTTAGAATATCCCCAGGAGTCAGGCTGGATCCGGAAAGATTTTTGTAGTAATACCCCTTGCGCGTCGCTAGGCGTCGTCGCGTCCGTCGTTGGCGTCGTGCGCCGGAATGACGTCGGAGTACTTAGACCCTGCCCTCGCGCGCTGACGTCAGTTCTTGTACATAGCTTTCTCCGCCAGGAACGCAGAGCCATGCAAGAGACCGACACTGGTGCCAAAAAGTCTAGGGCCCTGAACAGGATGACCTTAACCCTAGATGTCAATTCGCAGGGCAGGGAGGATGGGTGGGTCGTTGAGGAATCTAACTAATGTTTCTTACAGATACATCGTTACCGAAGGTAAGTAACTTGTTCATCTGAAAGAAACACGTTCGTTAGATTCCTCACCTTAGAATAGATACCCCAGCAATACCAACACCGGTGGAGGGTTTGCGAACCAAAATCACACCCGAAAGTCCTGGAGAACTGAACGGCCAAAGAAGCCATCTCTCCGGACTTGGCTATCCAGGCAATGGTGCTTGGCGAACGTGTGCAGTGAGGCCCCTGCTGCTGCGACAGAAGGTCCTCCTGAAGAGGCAGTCGTACTGGAGGATCGATTGACATACTGAGTAGCTCGGGATACCAGTACCTTCGTGCCCAATCCGGAGCCACTAAGATGACTTGGGCCCGGTCGCGCTTGATCTTCTTCAGCACTCTGGGCAGGAGTGGTATAGGCGGAAAGGCGTACAACAGACCGCAACTCCACTCGCGACGAAAAGCGCCTCCGAGCGAGTGCCGCCTTGGAAATTCCAACGCGCAGAACTGCGGACATTGTGCGTTCTCTTCGGTGGCGAATAGATCTAACCAAGGCTCTCCCCACTGCTGAAAGAGACCTCGCGCCACGTCCGAGTTCAGACGCCATTCGTGATCCATCATGCACCGGCGGCTGAGTTCGTCTGCTCTGGCGTTCAGAGAGCCCGCCAGATGTTGAACCACCAGGATGATGCCCTGGTGTTTCAGCCATGTCCAGAGGCGCAGAGCCTCCTGACAAAGAGTCCATGACCCCACCCCGCCTTGTTTGTTGCAATACTACATGGCGGTGGTGTTGTCCATGAACACCTGCACGACACTTCCCCGGACAGAGGGAAGGAAGGCTTTCAGTGCAAGCCGGATCGCTCTCAGCTCCAACAAGTTGATATAGAGTTGAGACTCCGCCAGAGACCAGAGGCCTCTGATCTCCGCCTCCCCCATATGGCCCCCCCCCATCCCAGGAGGGACGCGTCCGTCACTACTATGTGCTCCGGTTGGGGTAGGGAGAGGCATCTGCCCCTGACCCAATCGCAGTCCGTGAGCCACCACTGCAACTGTTTCGCAGTGCCCTCTGAGATCAAGACATGGTCGGACAGGTTGCCTCGATGCTGGACCCACTGAAACTTCAGGTCCCACTGCATAGCCCGCATTCGCCACCTGGCGTAATGCACCAACAGGATGCAGGAGGCCATCAGCCCCAGCAGCAACCTGACCGAAACCCAGGATAGAGGCCGAAAGATGGGAATCAGAGCCTGAATATCCCGGACCCGCTGTTCCGGAGGATAGGCCCGGAACTGCACCGTATCGAGAACTGCTCCGATGAAGAGGAGCTCCTGGGAGGGTCTCAGGTGTGACTTCGGCACATTGATGGAGAACCCCAGCAAATACAGGAGGTCGGCCGTAGTCTGGAGGTGGGAGACGACTTGCTGGGGCGAGCCCGCATTCAACAGCCAGTCATCGAGATAGGGGAAGACTGGAACCCCCGATCTGCGCAGATGAGCTGCGACCACGGCCTTCACTTTCGTGAACACCCGAGAGGCACTGGTGAGGCCGAAGGGGAGCACGGTGAACTGAAAGTGCTCCTGACCCACCGTGAACCGCAGGTAACGCCGGTGGGCCGGCAGGACGGGAATGTGAAATTAGGCGTCCCGCAAGTCCAACGCTACCATCCAGTCTCCAGGGTCGAGGGCAGCCAGAACCTGAGCTAAAGTGAGCATCTTGAACCGTTCCTTCCGGAGGAAGGCGTTGACGCTCCTGAAGTCCAAGATAGGGCGTAGGCCCCCTTTGCCCTTCTTGGGAACCTGGGAATAGCAACCACGGCCTACTTCTGGACCAGGAACGCGCTCGACGGTCTCTTTAGCCAAGAGGGCCGTAACTTCCTCCCGCAGAAGATTCAAGTGATCCTCCGACATACGGTGGCACTGCGGTGGCATGGCTGGAGGGGTTGTCTCGAAGAGGAGGGAGTAGCCCCTTCGGACGATTTGCAGCACCCACCTGTCCGATGTGATGGATCGCCAGTGGAGCAGGTGATGACGAACTCTGCCGCCCACTGGCGTGGAATGGGCCTGAAAGCTCGGACTAGGAGGGCTTTGAGGCAGATGCTGCCGGGGTGGATGTGGACTGACCGTCACGTTGTCCTCCAGTACCGCCACGGCGGAATCCACGTCCGCGACCACGTGCAGGTTGGTTCTGCGGCCGGTGGCTAGGCGGACGTGAGGAGGCGCCCCTTCCTTGGCCACGAAAGGGGCGAAAGGCATAAGTTTGCGGCCGCGGGGCCGAGAGACCCAAGGACTTGGCCGTAGCCCGGGAGTCCTTAAAACGAGCAAGCGCACTATCCGCCTTCTCACCAAAAAGGCGAGTCCCATCAAAGGGCATATCCATGAGGGTACTCTGGACATCCCCCGAGAAAGATGTGGACCGCAGCCAGGCGTGGCGTCGGAGCGCCACCGTGGTGGTAATCGCCCTACCCAGCGAGTCCGTGGTGTCTAGTCCACACGATGGCAGGTCGTGCTGCATCTCGCCCGTCGGCAAGCGCCTGGGAGAGACGTGTCCGGGCCTCCTCCGGACACAGGGGCAGCACGTCCTCCACCGTATTCCACAGAGAGTGGGAGAAACGGTCCAAGAGGCAAGCGGTGTTCAAAGACCGCAGGCCCAAACTCAGGGAAGAGAACAGCTTCTTTCCGAACTGTTCCAGCCTCTTGGATTCCTGATCCGGAGGAGCGGACAGGAAGGAGGATTGGGAAGTTGAGGCCTGGATAACCAGACTCTCGGGGGTGAGGTGTTGGGACAGGAAACTGGGGTCGCCCGGAGCAGGGCGGTGGCGCCGGGCAACGTTCCGATCCACAGGTGGAACTGTGGAGGGCTTGGACCAAGTGCCTTGCAGAACATCTATGAGGGCCTCATTGAACTGCAGCAGAGGCTCTGTGGAGCTTGCTGATGGTAATAGCACCTCTGTGAGGATGTTAGTCTGCACGGCCACAGCAGGCAACTCGAGCCCCAGGGCTTCGGCTGCCTTGCGCAGCACCACTGAGAAAGCTGCACCTTTCTCCGAGGCCACAGTCGGAGGAGAGATGAAACCAGCATCCGGGGAGGTGTCCAGTCCACTGGCATCCCCATGTTAGTCTGCCCAGTCCTGTGAAAGTTGGCCCTGTCAGGCCATAGGGTCCTTAGACTCCTCCCAGTCGCCCCCGTAATCCGATTCCTGATAAACAGGAGGAATAATCGGAGCCGGGCGGTAGATTAAACTCTCATCCATCGGCGTCGGAAGCAGCGTCGAGCGGCGCCGCGCCCGCGCCGGACCGGGGCTAAACCGGGGAACGGCGTCGTCCGGAGACGGCGCCGAAGGCGGAACCGGTGTCGGCGCCAGAGTCGTCGTGAGGTCGACCGGCGCCGGCAGAGATCCAGGTCTGGATCCCTCTGGGACCTGCGGCGTCGGGACCGAAGTCGTCGACGGCGCTGGAGGCACGCGAGGTCGCCCAGTCGAGCCCGCGGGGCCCGAAGGCGCGCCGGCAGGCGTCTACGGCAGAGCCAGGCCCCACATGGCCGAGAGGAAGGCACTGACCTCCGCCGGAGTCGCGCCAGTCCCAGGGACAGGCGGGTATGGGGACGGACGCGGCTCCTGCGGATCCGACAGAGCCGCGGGGGTGGGACCACCCTGACCCTCGGCCGAGTCGCACGACCGGCGAGGGGAGTCCGAAGAGCGGTGTCGCCTCTTGGACTTCTTTGATCGCTTCGACTTACCCGAAGACTTCGAGCCCGACGAGCGATGATGGTGGCTGCGGCTCCGCGACCGGTCCTTGGACGACCTCCTGGACCGGGACTGTGAGAGGCGCGGAGCCGAGTGCCGAAGCTCGAGAAGCTTACAGGACCGCTCCCGCCTAGCCTTCGAGGTCAAGGCCTGACAATCGGGGCACGACTCCGCGTCGTGGTCAGCCCCCATGCAGTAAAGGCACCGGCGATGGGGGTCCGTCACCGACATCAGTCGATGACAGGAGTCACAGGCTTTAAACCCAGGCATCCTACCGGCACCAGAGTCGAGTCGACAGAAGACAAAAAAGAGTCAAAAAAGTTTAGGCAAAAATTGACTAAGGGGTAAGCTCTAACCCGGATCGGCGCTGTCTGGCGCGGAAAAAAGAAGAACTGACGTCAGTGCGCGAGGGTCATTCCGGCGCACGACGCCAACGACGGACGCGGAGCCGCAGACTACGCCTAGCGGCGCGCAAGGGGTATTGCTACAAAAATCTTTCCGGATCCAGCCGGACGCCTGGGGATATTCGAAGGTGAGGAATCTAACTAACGTGTTTCTTTCAGATCGCAGATTTATGCTCAGAGTAAAGAATCCTGACCTCCCTACCTGTTTCACCAATGTATCCCAATATGCACGGGGCAAAGAATAAGATACACGATGTACAAGTTACTTACCTTTGGTAATGATGTATCTGGTAGAGACGATTCTAGCCGCAGATTCCTTAACGGAGAATTATCCCCAGGCGTAATACTGGATCCGGAAAATTTTGCCACAGCATCTCTGCATGCCGAGGGCGGTACTACGCAACCCCACCCTGGTGTCGTCTGCAGACATGACGTCAGCAAGGTCACATAAGCCCCACCCCGGCGTGCTGACGTCCGTTTTCTTCTGAGAACTTTTCCGCGTCACAACCCGGAGCCATCAGAAACAAAACTGTAAGACTATGGGAACAGTGTATGAAAATCCAGTGAAACAAAAGGGAAGAAGCGAATGGTGAGAAATAGCACCATTAGGGACAGTGCTAAGCACTGCAGTACTGAAATTCATAGAAAGGAAGGAGTAAAGGCACCGCTCCTAGAAGCAACCCCGTAAGGCGAAGGAGACATCCCCCCTGGAGACAGAAAAACATGTGAAAGATGTCAGGGCAGACGACAGAAAGGCAGCAACCACAATCAACAACAGGGAAGGGCGACAAGTCCAGAACGGATGAGGAACGACAAATCACCCCACAACAACACCAACAAGGAGTGTCATATCCTCTGTAAAAAGCTAAGGACTGAGGCACAGCCAAGAGACCAAAACTCAAAGGGGTTCAGAGGAGTCAGAAAACACCAAGCAATGAAAGAAGAAAGGGAGAAAATTATGAGTAGGCCCCACACTAGAGGAACCAGGGTGCAGGGATGCAACTGTACAGTAAGTTCATATGTCCTATCACCAGGAAAAAAAAAAAAAAAAAAAAAAAGGAGTGGAACAAATAAGAGAACGAAGCATCGCGCCAGGGAGGAAGAGAAAGGGAGAACCCACAGAAGACAAATGCCACCCGAAGGAAGGAGAGTGCAGAAGACCAAGCTGATGGGTCCTCGCAGAACGGGGAGGAAGGGCAGGTCGTGAAGGAATCTGCGGCTAGAATCGTCTCTACCAGATACATCGTTACCAAAGGTAAGCAACTTGTACATCTGATAGAGACTACTAGCTGCAGATTCCTTAACGTAGAATAGACACACTAGCCACACCCAGAGGGGAGGAGGGTCTGCGAGAGAACCTCACCAGCTCAGAACACCACAGGGCCCGAACAGGGGATGTGTCATGGGAACAGGAAGGCCGGCTCAGCCCCCAACAAGCAGAATTAAGCAAGGAGAAGGGAAGGCCAGGATATCACAAGCCTACCCGAGAAGCAAAGGGTGTCCGCCAGAAAACCCAGAGGGGCAGAAGGCACCCCGCGAGTACCAGAGGAAGAAAATAACCACCCTCAAGGCCAGGGAAAAGAGAAGGAAGGCAGAGCCTGCCCCAGGAGAACACAACACAGCGAAGGGTACAGCCGAATGGGAGTTGTAAGAAAGTGGCTATGTGTATACTGTTCCCAAATAGGTACAGTGTGCACAGAGTCCACAGTCCCCAGAGGTTTGGCAGAGGCTAAAGTTAGATATAACCTTACTCTCTAAAGTGGTAGCTTGGTCGAGCAGTAAGGCAGTATCAGAGGACAGTGTAAAGCATTTGTTGTACACACTCAGTCAGCAAATGGTCTCACACACTCAAGAACTGAACTCTAGGCCAATGGTTTTGTATAAAAATATATAGTGGTTTTATTTTAGAACCAACAATAGGTCTCAAAATATACTTTCTCAGAATGAGATGCTTTAGATAAATAATTTCAATAGTCAATAGACTTTTGAATGCAATAGATACATTTGTTGCAATAGGCAACACAATTTCAAACAATATAACATTGAGCTCAATGGGAATTTCTAGTTAAATGCAATTAATTACTTTTTGGATTACTTTTCTTACCGCAGGACTGGATCCTAGATTCAGGCCTGGGACATCTCCTGTAAACAGTTGAGTAAAAACGTTTTGGTTACAGTTACTTACCTTCGGTAACGATGTATCTGGTAGAGACGATTCTAGCCGCAGATTCCTTCACGTAGAATTATCCCCAGGCGTGAGACTGGATCCGGAAACTTTTGCTGCAACATCCCTGCGCGCCGGGGGCGGGGCGACATCACGCGACTCCGCCCAGGCGTCATCTGCATACGTGACGTCAGCGAGGTCACATAAGACCCGCCCCGGCGCGCCCACGTCAGTTTTCTTCGGAGAACTTTTCCGCACCACAATGCGGAACCACCAGATAAAAACTGTGGGAGCATGTAAACAGGGTGCGAAGAGCAGAATAATTGGAAAGAAACGTTGACTAACACCACCACCAGGGTAGTGCCAACACCGCAGACCCCAAGGGCAGGGAAAGAAGAAAAAGCAGAAACCTGCGCAGCCACCCTGCTCGCACATTGACAACCTCCCATCCCTGTGCCCCAAAGGGAAGAACAGGCATAAAAGTCATGGCACACGTAGGAAGCCCACCCCCCACATCCTGGCACCTACACTGCCATGGCATATATCAGCCACCCCTCTAGCTGGGTGCCCTATGCCAATGGTGTGGGCACAGGAGCAGGAGCCCTGTGCCCCTACAGTACCCAGGTCCATTCCTGGGCACTAAGTGCAGTGCTGCCATTTAAGAGTACATGGTGCTGAGAGCTCATCAAACACGAGCTCCACAGCACCATAATGGCAACAATGAAGACTGGGAAGTTTGGTATCAAACTTCTCAGCACATTAAACCCACACTGATGCCAGTGTGGGATTTAATGTACCAAGCACACCAGAGGGTGGGAAGCCCTACCCTATCAGGACTAGGCTACTGCCCCCCTCCCACAGGAGAGAGGCAGGATAGGGGGTGTACCCACCCCAGGACAGGGAACCATTGGTCCCTACCCTTCACCTACCTGTAACGCCACTAAATCTAGTATTTAGGGGCACCCTGAACCATCCTTCCCCAGATTCCAAAATCGGAATTAGAGCAAGAAGAAAGAAGAGCTAGAAGAAAGAAGACCTGCCCTGCAGCTGCTAAGAAGAGGAAGACACCAACTGCTTTGGTCCCCAGCCCTACCGGCCTGTCGACCCTCGAACCTGCTCCTGCTCCAACCCGGCCTCTCTTGTGGCCAGCAACCTCACGAACCCCGGAGGACCTGG
This sequence comes from Triturus cristatus, assembly GCF_964204655.1. Lineage (NCBI taxonomy): Eukaryota > Metazoa > Chordata > Amphibia > Caudata > Salamandridae > Triturus > Triturus cristatus. The sequence goes on along the minus strand of NC_140583.1, from coordinate 949,475,681 downwards.
CTACCTTTTGACTCTAAACCCCTGGCACTCCCATGGGTAGAGGCTCTACTCAAAACCTACTTCTAATCCCTGGCAGCAGCCTGGCACAAACCCAGCACACTCTGCACCAGCCAAGCCTGGCCTGTGCCAGAGTGAACAAAGACCACGAGGACGACCCCACGGCGACTGTGACCCCGAGTCCGGCACCCAAGGACCTCCCTCGACACTCCTGAAGAAGCCTGCAGCCTCAGAACAAGGTGCCCCCCCCCCCAACCGCGATCAATAGAGGGTAAGATTTCCCGACACCAAAAGGCACCGCTGCACCCTGCGACCCCTGTACCCAATCCCGAGGTACCTACCTATGCTCCAACTACCCAACTTACCTCTCGAAGTGGTGGTGGCACCTGAAGAATCCTCGTACCCGAACTTGCAGTCTTTTTCTAAACTGGAGATTTCCCATTGAAATCAATTGAGCGCAGGAAGGCTCAAAAGCACCCTGTACCCAGCCACCCGAGTGGCCCTGGCAGTGCAACCTCTACACCTATCTGCTTCCCCACTTGCCCTGAGTAAGTGATCAGGAGCCCAGCTCCCACAGTCGAGTGGCCTGCTAGTCAGCAGCCACCAACCAAGGCCCCCCTCTCATAGGATAACATTGGGCCCAACTCTCTCTGCACCCGGCCGCCCTTGTGCCGCTGAGGGTGATCCAACTGTACCTACCTGACCCTGGGAGACCCCTGAGTCTATGCCCAGAACCTTAACTCTGCCAGTCGAGTACTTACCTTTAAACCGATAACTCAATTTTCTCCATAGGGTAACAGTGACTTCCTGAAATTTCTTCTAAGTGTGGACTTTTCAAAACTTAAAATATTCACCAAAAATCAGCCGAGTAACGAAAACGAAAATACTCACCTGCTCTTAGATGAGCTCCCAGTGCTGGATCTTGGTGCCCAGCACTGACTCTGAAAAATACTTACAACTGTACTTACCAGTAACCCAATTTTCTTCCATAGGAAATCATTGACGGTTTTTCGGTGACATTTCTTTTAAGTGTCAATTTCTGCAATCTTTAAATATTCTTTAAAAATCGTATAATATCTGAAAACTTAATTACTTAGCTGTTTTGGAGAAAGGTCCCAGTACTGAGTCTAGGCACCCAGTACTGGACTACAAAAGTAACGAGAACATACTATACCTGCAACTTAAATTTTCTTCTATAGGGAATCATTGACTGTTTTCTATGAAATATTTTCTGAAGTGTCAACTTTTAAAATAGCAAAATATTGTCTAAAAATCATCACAGTAATTAAGTCGACTTTTATCACTTGATTCCAAGTACCGACCCAGGACTGAATCTAGGATCCAGTCCTGGAATTCCAAAACTAATCCTAAAAGTAATCTGTGGCAAATAACTTGAAACTTCCATTGAACTCAATGCATTATTGTGTTTAGAATTGTGTTGCCTATTGCAACCACTTGTAACTTTCTACAAAAGTCAATTGCATATTGCAAAAGTATTTATATAAAGCATCTCATTCTGAGAAAGTATATTCTAATACCTATTGTTGGTTCTAAAATAAAACAAGCATATATTTTTTTATATATAAACCATTGGCCTAGAGTTCAGTTATTGAGTGTGTGCAACAAATGCTTTACACTGTTCTCTGATACTGCCTTACTGCTCGACCAAGCTACCACTTTGGAGAGTAAGGTTATATCTAACTTTAGCCTCTGCCAAACCTCTGGGGACTGTGGACTCTGTACACCCTGTACCTATTTGGGAACAGTATATACAGAGCCACTTTCTCACACCGTGGACACCGCGTGAGCGAAGGCTGCACCCGTAGGGCCCTGCGGTGGAGAAAGCAGCTCCTCCGTGGGCGACGGCTGCAAACTAAGGCGGCCGTCCCCGAGGCCAAGCGGGGCGGGCAAGGGCCAGACCTGGAAGTCAGGAGGAGCCGAAGAATGAGGGACCTGGTGCTCTTCCGACGAACACCCCTGCCTCAGGAAGGGAGGGGAGGGGAGCCACCCTTCGACGCCGGTGAAAAGGACACCCCAGGGCAACCAGTCTCCGGGGAGGACGATACCAATATGCAGCCTGTCACGGGAGAAGGAGCGTCCGAAGACGAATCTGCAGTACGACCCCTGCACGGAGCCGTAGAGTCCACTGCCTGAAGTAGGACACTGGCGCCATCCGGTGGCGCCGGGCAAGAGACCTCCAAGTCACTCCGCACCGGAGACCGGAGCAGGGACCGGAGTAGAGCTGGAGCCGCACCGGCCCTGGAGCAGCGCCGGCCCGACCCCCGCCGAGGCAACCACTTGCGTGGGGGAACAGGATGGGCCCGGGGAGGGACCCGAAGCCCTCCGCCGGCCGCGGCCCAGAAGGAGGCGAAGGTCGCCCGGCAAACCCTGTGGCAGCGCCAGGGACGATACAACCTCCGACTCGCCCTCCAACAAGGCAGCCGCCTGTGAGGAGGCACAAGAGGGACGAGGGGTCTGCCCTCGACCCGGAGGAGCCACTGACCTCTGTGGCTCTGCACAGTCCAGCTGCTGCCGGCGTCATAGCGGCGTCACCTCGGCCTTAGACAGGACTACCCTGCCAAGGGACGAGAGAGGCTCGGGGATGCGACCAGAGGCCCGGCGACCTCCCGTGACACCACAGGGAACCCCCCTGGGGGTTTGCGTTGAGGCAGAGACGCTGTGGCCTGAAGGAGGTGCCCCAGAGGAGCAGCACCCCAACAGCACCACATCCTCCATGCCTGGATCCGACTTAGTCGGTGCCGCGGAGGGACCTGCGCCAGGCGAGGGATCCGCCGACGCCCCAGGAGGGGAAGGAGGAGATGCCAGTGAGGCCTGCAAAGCCGCCGTGTAAGTCCATCAGGACTCTCGATGCCCCAACACCGGGAAACGGTGGATAGGACGACACGCGGGGCCGCATCACCCGTGGAGAGTCCACGCCCCCGGTAGGCCAGAAACCAGCCCCCGGGGACGAACTGCGATACTTACCCACCAGGGAGCGACGCTCATGTGACATCGGAGAAAGGCGAGGACGACGACCACGGCCGGATCTGAAGCCGTCCGCTGAAGCAGACGGAGGGGAGGACGTCGACCTGGAGAGACGCGCCGAGAGAAGTTTCATCCGGGCGTCAACTTTTGGCACACCGCACAATCTGAGGTGCCGTGATCCTCCCCCAAACACCACATGCTCACGCCTGGGGATAATTATACGTGAATGAATCTGCGGCTAGTAGTCTCTATTAGATGTGATTTTTAAGGAATATTATTGTATTATAAACGTTGACACTTAGAAACTTTTTCACATAGAATCACCAAAGTTATCCTATGGGAGGAAATTCACTGGTAGGGCTGGGGCCAAAGCAGTTGGTGTCTTCCTCTTGTTAGCAGCTGCACGGCAGGTCTTCTTGTTCCTTGTTCTTCTTTTGGAATCTGGATCTGAGGAAGGAAGGTTCAAGGTGCCCCTAATACTAAATGTAGGGGTGTTACAGGTAGGTAAAGGGCAGGGACCAATGGGTCCCCTCTCTGGGGTGGGTACACCCCCCTATCCTGCCACTCTCCTGTGGGAGGGGGGCAGTAGCCTAGTCCCGATTGGGCAGGGCTTCCCATCTTCAAGATGACGAGAGCTTAGAGATGTGCTTCACCTCGCCCACCCCACCTGAGCAGTGGGGTTGGCAGAGGCTGGCACACCCCCTTTCCTTCCTTGGGGTTTCCGGCCAGTCTTCCCGCCAGAGTGGGGGGTGAGAACAGGTAGGGGCCAGTTGCTGAGTACAGCAAGTGCCATGGAGAAGCTCACAAAAGGCGGCATGCCTTTGAAGCTTCCCCTGCCCATCCTGGGGGAGGAAATATAGCACCTGACCCAGGATGTGCATTGTTGCAGGCCCAGGAGAGCGGATGGCTCTCTACCCAGGGGGTCCAGCAACATGTCTGCTGTGTGGCAGCCCCTCAGACAAGACGTGGATTGTAGGTTAGGTTCAGGGGGCATCTCTAAGATGCCCTCTGTCGTGTATTGTACATTAAATCCCACACTGGCATCAGTGCGAGTTTAATGTGCTGAGAAGTTTGATACCAAACTTCTCAGTCTTCAGTGGAACCATCATGGGGCTGTGAAGTTCGTGTTGACGATCTCCCAACACCATATACTCTTAAATGGCAGCACTTACAGTGCCCAGTAATGGACCTGGGTACTGTAGGGGCACAGGGCTTATGCACCTGTACCCACACCCCTGGCATAGGGCACCCAGCTAGAGGGGTGGCTGACGTATGCCAGGGCAGTGTGTGTTGTGGGCATGGCACACAGGGATGTGTGCCATGTTGACTGTTTTGTTCTGCACCAAGACACTCAGCCTGCAAAGGCAGTATGTGTGTGTCAGGGTACAGGGCCTCTAAGGGTAGCACAATACGTGCTGCAGCTCTTAGGGGCCTTCTCTGGTCACAAGGCCCTGGGTACCTAGTGTACCATTTACCAGGGGCTGACGTGGCCAGAGATGCCAATTGGGTTTAGGCTTCAGCACAGTTTTAGGGAAGGAACATAGGCCATGGGTACCTGATTGGCAGGAGCCCAGGGCACACTCAGTCAAAGTACATCAGCAAATCAGCAAAAAGTGGGGGCATACTGTGAGAAGTTGGCCTGATATATGATGTCACTAATTCTAGTGTACACCTTGTATCAGTCCAAACAACCCTTATGGTGATTGGTTGTAAAGTCAACCTTATAGACCAGCTATCCTAGTGGTAGCATGGACAAGAGCAGTCTTAGGCTAAACTCTGAATGGCATGTGAAGCCAGTTGTTATACCATATGTAATCCCTTGAATACCAAATGAAAGGACACCACAACAGATGTATATAAAAATAGAATGTATTTATTCTAGTCAAACCCTCAGCACTCTTTATGAGATTCGAGGTAAGTACAACACAGTCTTATTTAAGCATACATTAAGTCACACAGGTAAGTAATACAGTTAGGCCCTAGGGGCCACGCAAACCATATACACATACCATGCAAGAAACCTGGCACTTTCTCACAGGAGTCTATCCCGAAGCAGGGAACAAGGCCTGAACAGTTCCACAGTCGAGAAGCGCAGACGTGAGAAAGAAGACAGACGCGCAAAGCTCCAACAAACAAGGGACAGGAGCACGCGGTGACACGGCAAGGCCCAAGGAGGGGGACCAAAGTTCTAGGCGCACTCAGCAAACAGCTGGCAAGACTATGAAGTAGCGGTTCAAACAAGGCAAGCGCAAGACGAAGACAGACAGGCTCCAGCCGAAACGGCGGAGAACCAGGTGGAAACACCAAGACACGACGCTGCAATGAGCATGACAAAGGTCGGTCCGATACACCAGAGGCGAAGAGGGATAGAAATATCAAAGAGAGAGAGAGAGAGAGAGACCGCACCAAGCGGTATACGTTGATGCCAGGAAAACGCGAGGAACTGAGAAGGTATCCACACCAGTCAAGCTTAAAACAGGGCTATATAATAGCAAACAAATACCCCACCTAGGGTATGAATCGTCCCTGAACAAAAACAGGGAAACACCTCTTAGGGAAACCCGCAGCAGAGGACAACATCATAAAAGACCTGTGGAGAACACCACAGACGGCTTACAAATCAGCCAAAAAAGACACAAAGGTCCAACCCAAGGACCTATGCAGCTGCACTTAACAGCAAAAAACAAACACCACAAGCTGAAGGGCTGAACCATCAGCCCAAATGAATAGAGGGGTCCACTGAAAGACCCTCTAGGCATTCAAAGCCACACACAGTACACAACGGGCCAACGAAAACCTAAGGCCCCAAAGAGAAAAGAGGGCGAACACCTCCATAAAGTGCCGGAAGGTCGAGCTTACAGAGGGGGCGGGGGACGGAGCCCCGCAAGGAGTCTCTGAATAGCTGAGTCTGCATGGGTGTGAAACAACAGAGTGCCATCAAAAGGTAAATCCACAAGACGCTCCCGAACATTTTCTGGAAAAACACCATCCCGCAGCCAAGCATGGCGGCGGAGGGCCACAGAACTCGTCATAGCACGGCCAAGGGAATCAGAGACGTCCAAGGCTGAACGGAGAATGAAGGTAGCCAACTCCCGACCATCCCGCACATGGTGCCGCAGATCAGTGCCGGCATCCTGTCTCGCACCTCTTAGGAGAAGGGACTCCATGGAATCCCACAGATCAGAAGTGGCCGTGGCCAGCACACAAAGAGTGTTGAGTGCACGCAGAGCAGCGCTAGTGGAGGCGAAAATGTTACGCCCCCCGGAGTACAGCCACTGAGCCTCCCGCGACGGCGGAAGCAGCACTGAAGGCAAAGAAGGGCCCTGTCCTCCTGTCGGAGGACAGGGCCCTGGGCCGAGGGGTGGGAAAGAAGGCAAACCGGATCATGTGGAGCAAGACGGTGGTGGTTAAGGAGCGGCTGAGGCACCGGATCCCCCGTGTAAGGGCACTCCCAGGCCCCCAGAAGGAAGTTATGGAGCAACGCCTCAAAAGGGAGAAGCGGCTCCCCTCCACCAGAGCCCTGGTGCAGAAACTATAACAAGTGGTCCGTAGGGAGAGGGGCAACCGGACTGACCATATGCAGAAGGCCAGTGGGCGTGGTAATGGCCCGGACAAAAGCCACAAGAGCCTCCGTAGGGCGTCGTGGGGGGGGGGGGGGGGGGGAGGGGGAGAGCAACTCCTCCATGGGTGAGGGCTGCAAACTAAGACGCCCGTCTCCATGCCCCGCTGGAGGGAGAACAGACCAGCCCCTGTAGGATGGGAAACCCACGGAAGAGTGGGGAACCTGAGGGGTCTCTGGAGAGGGCGGAGAAGCCTGCGTGGCTGACAACTGTAGAGAACGGAAGAGCGGGTCTGGGGGCAGAGGACATGGAGACGGCGTAGAATCCGCCCTGGAATCTGCCGGGTAAAAGCCACGACGCTGCGCCCAGTCTCCAGGGAAGAGGAGACGACAACTCTCCGGAGAGGAAGGGACGTATGGTGAAGAATCCACAAGCCGACGTCGGGACGGCGCCGGGGAGTCCACAATAGACACCGAGGGATCCTTGACTGGCACCGAAGCGTCCACCTGCGGTGCCAAGTCGACCTCCCCCACCACGTGCCGCATCGGAGAGGAGGGCGGGGCCGAAGCAGCCAATGAACGGAGCCGAAAAGGTGTCGGCTCTGGCCCGGTGCCCGGCCTCCACCTGCGGCGCTGCCCCTGCCGGGGAGGAAAGCCACTGATGCCAGAGAGGCGTCGGCTCGGCCTCCTGGAAGACAGCTGCCTGCCCAGAGCACCTAGGGGGACTTGGGGGCGAACCTTGAGTCCCGGCGACCACCTGCGACACCACAGGGAACCCCACGGGGCTTTGCGGCGAGGCCGGGACGCCATGGGCCGAGGAGGGTAACCCAGAAGGTGCGCACCTCGACGGCACCACACCACCAAATCCTGAAGCCGAACTGGCCGGTAATTCCGCAGAGGGTCCCGCGCGTGGCGAGGAATCTACGGAAAGCGTAGGAAGAGGAGGAGGTGGAGAGTCCAAGGAAGCCTGCACAGCTGCAGCGTAGGCTTTCATCTGGGCACTCGTCGCCCCCATGCCGGGAAACAGCAGATAGAATGGCAACGGACGAGGGTGCACGTCACGGGAGGGACCGGTGCCCTCTGCCGAAGGAGGACGGGGCCTCGGCGGCAAACTGCAAGACTTACCGACGGGCAAACGACGTCCATGGGGCTTCGGCGAAGGACGATGCCGCAGCCGAGAACGGCGGCCTGAGGACCCGTCCAAGGTAGGAGTCGGACGCTGCAACGACACTGACCTGGACAACCTGGCCGACAGCAACTTCATCCGGTGCACCCGACGGGACTTCGGCTTGAGATGCTGACAAGCCTCGCAGTCCGTAGTCATGGTGCTCGCCCAGCACCACATACAAATAGTGTGAGGGTCCGTCGCCGATGTCTGATGTGCACAAGAAGTGCATGTCTTGAATCCCGAAGGCATGGTACACTGTTCCCAACTCAAGGGCAAAAGAGGCCCAAAAACAGGCAAAGAGCACACTCTGGATCCGCGTTGCATGCGGAAAAGAAGGAAACTGACGTCAGCACGCCGGGGTGAGACTTCTGTGACGTCGCTGACGTCACGCCCGCGTACATCAGTGTGGGGTCGCCTAGAACCGCCCCCGGCGCGTAGAGATGCTGTGGCAACATTTTCCGGATCCAGTCTCACGCCTGGGGATAATTCTATGTTAAGGAATCTGTGGCTAGTAGTCTCTATTAGATATTGTGGCTCCTGCAGTTGGTCATGTTCTTTAGGGCACCTGTAAGGCCTCTGTACTCCCACCGTTCTGTGACTAACGCACAAGTTACTACTTGTGTAACGATATATCTGTAAGAGACATTAGTTAGCGATAGATTCCTTACCTTAGAATATTCCCCAGGCGTCAGACTGGATCCGGAAAGTTTTTTCGCTAGCAGTACCCCTGTGCCTCAGTAGGTGGCGTCGTGCGGCTCCGCGTCCGTCGCTGGCGTCGTATGCGCCAAGATGACGTCAAGGAGACTACTTAGGCACCACCCATGCGCGCTGACGTCAGTTCTGTACAAGACTTTCCGCGCCAGGAACGCAGGGCCATGCAAGAAACTGACCACTGGTGCCATGAAAATAGGGCCCTGAAAGGGGGATGACCTTAACCCTAGAAATCAGTTCGCAGAAAATGGAGGATGGGTGGGGCGGTAAGGAATCTATCACTCACTAATGTCTCTTACAGATATATCGTTACACAAGTAGTAACTTGTGCATCTGAAAGTGATACGTTAGTGATAGATTCTTTACCTTAGAATAGATACCCCAGCAATACCAACCCTGGTGGTGGGTCTGCGAACAACATTACACCAGAAAGTCTCGGAGAACAGAACGGCCAAAGACGCCGTCCCTCCAGACTTGACTGTCAAGGCAGTAATGCTCGGTAAACGTGTGCAGCAAGGCCCACGTAGCTGCCTGACAAATGTCCTGCAAGGGGACACCGCACCCCAAGGCAGTAGTGGCTGCCGTTGCCCTGGTAGAATGGCCATGCAGCCCCACAGGAGGCCCCTCTTAGCCAACGAGTAACAGGCCTTGATGCAGAGAACGACCCACCGATAGATGGTCCGCTTGTGCACAGCCCAACCTCTTTTGGCGCCCACGTAGCCAACAAAGAGCTGGTCATCCACCCGGAATGGTTGTGTGCGCTGCAGGTAGAACAACAGTGCACGTTTTGGGTCCAGACGGTGGAGCCTCTCCTCCTCTTTCGGAAGATGCGGAGACAGAAAGAAGGTGGGCAAAGTGATGGTCTGCCCGATGTGGAAGGGCGTGATAAAGTTTGGCAAGAAAGTAGGACAGGTTCTTAAAACCATCATGTCCAGATGAACAGAAAGTAAAGGAGGTTTGGAAGAAAGAGCCTGGAACTCACTCACTCTTCTGGCAGAGGGGATAGCTACCAGGAAGGCCGTCTTGAGAGTGAGAAGACACAAAGGACAGGTATGAAGGGGCTCGAAGGGAGCGCACATCAGATATGTCAAGACAAGGTTTAAGTCCCATTGAGGCATTATGAACGGCACGGGAGGAAACGTGTGCGTAATGCCTTTAGGAAACGGTTAACAACCGGGGGCTTAAAAAGAGACGGCTGATCTGGAAGCCGTAAAAAGGCGGAGATGGCCGAGAGATAACCGTTGATAATTCCCAGAGCAGAGCCCTGCTGGGCCAAAGAAAGAAGGAACAGAAGGACTTCAGAAGGAGGGGAAGGGAGGGGATCCACAGCCTTAGCTGTGCATCATGACACAAACTTGTTCCACCAGCAGGCGTACACAGTTTTAGTGGAGGGTCGCCTGGCCGCCAGAATGACATCACAGACTTCGTGTGCGAAGTTGGCCTGATACATGATGTCACTAGTTCCAGTGTACACCTTGTATCAGTCCAAACAACCCTTATGGTGATTGGTTGTAAAGTCAACCTTATAGACCAGCTATCCTAGTGGTAGCATGGACAAGAGCAGTCTTAGGCTAAACTCTGTATGGCATGTGAAACCAGCTGTTATACCATTTGCAATCCCTTGAAAACCAAATGAAAGGACACCACAACAGATATATTATAAAAATAGAATGTATTTATTCTAGTCAAAATACCCTCAGCACTCTTTATGAGATTCGAGGTAAGTACAACACAGTCTTATTTAAGCATACATAAGTCACACAGGTAAGTAATACAGTTAAGCCCTAGGGGCCACGCAAACCATATACTAAGTAAGTGGTATAAGAACCACTGTCACGAACACAGGTTAGGCCTAGGGAATCGCTGGGGCTACACTATCCTACCAGTTGCTAGGCAGTGGGAGGCCCACGGGATTCAGGTGCATAGTGGAAACACTCACGCGTAATGCGTTAAAGTCGATAGAAATAGTAATGTTTAGAAATTAAGAGTTTTAGGACACTTCGGAAAGAGCTAGGAGTTAGAGACTTGGAAACTAGACCCTAGGATAGTCAATACCCTTGTGAGCACCGGAGTACTCAAGTTACCTAGCCCACGGGCTGCGGGTGCATTGGTGTGAACTTGCGTCGGGTTTCGTCGTCGACTCCTATGGATGCCTGAAGAAAGATGCTGACAGGCAGTCAGTGAAGAGTGTCCGGTGGATTCCAAGGATGGAATCAAGAAGGAGGATACCTGCAAGCAGAGGGGACAGAGTCTAGGTCACCAGCCAGGAGCCGGGAAGGAAGCAGGCGATGTTGTGAAGATGCAGGTGAAGAGGTGAAGCTTGTCGCAGCAGCCACGGGTACCAGGAGACATCGAGGACGCCCAGAACCAGGAGGCAAGCTGTCCCACGAGGGCTCTTGCTGTTGGCGTCGTCGATGTCGAGTTTGGACCCAACAAGCCTTGGCAAGCGCAACCCACGCAGAATGAAGGATTCGCTTCTGTTGCAGGCCAGGAAGGCCTGAGGTGCTTCTCTTTCACAGGGAAGCAAGGGCCAGTCTGGAGGAGCCAAACCAGCGGTGGAAAGTCAATGGTTCGTCGTCGCAGAGGTTACTAGCCAACGGGCAAGCAACCGGACAGACGCGTCGAGCAGGAAAATGCAGAAGGTGCCCCACGCAGAACTCGTGGAGTGTGGAGGGCTGATCTTCGGTGCAGATGGTGCTCGGGGTTGGGGCTTCTCAATCCCCAGAGCACAACTTCGAGGATGCCTCAGAAGCTGCGCTGGAAGCAAGTAGCCAATTTTCCCAGGTAGACGGTCCCACGTCTCTCGTCGCCTTCACGGATCTCAGCTTTGCTGTGGATGTGGATCAGGGTCGGAGAAGTCTGGAAGTCAAGGCGCTGGTTGGGCTCTGCAGTCGGTTCCTCGTAGAACTTCGGGCAAAGCAAACGGCAGGTCGCTTGATGGTGCCTGTTTGCACAGGGTGGCCACTCCTTGGCCACAAGGGAGATTCTTCAGTCTTCTTCCGTAGTCGAATGTCGAAGGTCCAGAGTTTCTGTTCAAGTTTCAGTTATTAGGATAATCCAAAGTCCTAGGGACTCAGCTCCCACTCTTATACCAATCTGGGGGGCTGGGTTACCTGCTAGGTCCCTCCTATGGGTGGGACCAGGGAGGGGGGCTGTTACACCCCCTTCCCTTTGTCCAGTTTCGTGCCAGGACTGGGGCTTGAGTGCCCCAGCACCGGTTTGAACCGGACTATGCATGGGACACCTTGTGTGCCCCAGGCAGTGTCTCGTTTCATTCATCCCTCCCTGCCCCAATACACTAAGTCCTGTCTAGGGTGGTGCTAGCACCTCCCAAGGCAGGAAACTTATTGTCCAAGCCTCCCTCGCTGGAAGGACTCCCAGCAGCAGGAGGTCAGACTTGTATCTGTGGCAGCAGCATCCATTTTGTGATGCTGGGGCTCTGGTTAACTTTAACCGGGTAGTAGGTTTTCAACATGTCTTCTCCCTCTAGAAGGGAGGAATACTATCGTCATCGCCAGAAATGGTGTGGGGTAGTATTCCAAAGTGTTAAGACACCTTACACAACATGTTTAGATAAAGCCAAACCATAGTTACCATAACCGTGAGGATTATAAGGCACTTTAAGAGTATATGGTAGGCGATATCATAGAACAGCTATAAGGACATGGTTCCGAAAGCTGCAGATAGGCTCAGCTCATGCTAGAGCACCATCTCACATGTTACCAAGCACTCTGCCTTCAGGATTGTTAAGGCCTGCCATAGGAGTGACTGATAGGTTATCCATGTGTCTATATATAAGGTAGGTATAGGAATACTACACCTAAGCAAGGGGTGATTACACGACCTTGCCCCAACTGAGTGATCAGCCAGTTGTGTCATAATGGAAGGCCAGCCAGGGGTGGCATAATACATGCTGCAGCCCTTGGTAGGCCTAGGGTACACCTATGCCCTGAGTACCTAAGGTACACTGTACAGGGCCCTAGAAGGTGATCCTTACCAATTGGGTTATGTACCTAAAGTACATAGTATGAATTTAGAGAGAGAACAGCTGGCCTGTGGGTCTGATTAGCAGGCCCACAGCCACATCTAAGTCGAAAACCGGGTGGAGGACCGTCCCCTGCTGCTGCGACAGAAGATCCTCCTGTAGAGGCAGTCTGATCGGAGGATCTATGGCCATGCTGAGTAGCTCGGGATACCATTATCTTCGTGCCCAATCCGGAGCCACAAGGATGACTTGAGCCCGGTCACGCCGAATCTTCTTCAGCACTCTGGGCAGAAGTGGTATATGCAGAAAGGCGTACAATAGACCGCAACTCCACTCGCGATGAAAAGCGTCGCCTAGCGAAGGCCGCCTTGGAAATTCAAACGCGCAGAACTGATGACATTGCGCGTTCTCTTCGGTGGCGAATAGATCTAACCAAGGCTCTCCCCACTGTAGAAATAGACCTTGCGCCACGTCCGAGTGAAGACGCCATTCGTGATCCATCAAGCACCGGCGGTTGAGTTTGTCCGCCCAGGCGTTCAGAGAACCTGCCAGGTGTTGAACCACCAAGGTAATGCCTTGATGTTCCAGCCATGTCCAGACGCGCATAGCCTCCTGACATAGGGTCCACGACCCCACCCAGTTTGTTGCAATACCACATGGTCATGACGGTGGTTTTGTCCGTGAACACCTGCACCACACTTCCCAGGACAGAGGGAAGGAATGCCTTCAGTGCAAGTCGGATCGCCCGCAGCTCAAAAAGGTTTACATGGAGCCGGGACTCCGCCGGAGACCAGAGTCCCATGATCTCTGCCTCTCCCGAATGGCCTTCCCATCCCGGGGAGGGACGCATTTGTCACCACTGTGTGCTCCGGTTGGGGAAGAGAGAGGGATCTGCCATTGACCCAATCACGATTCGTGAGCCACCACTGCAATTGTCGTGCAGTGTCCTGCGAGATCTGGACATGATCGGACAGGTTGCCCTGATGCTGCGCCCACTGGAACTTCAGGTCCCACTGCAGAGCCCGCATATGCCATCTGGCATGTTGCACCAACAGGATGCAGGAGGCCATCAGGCCCAGGAGCCGGAGGGTCATCCTGACTGAAACCCAGGATAGAGGCTGAAAGATCAGAATCCTAGCCTGAATATTACATACTCGCTGCTCGGGAGGATAAACCCGAAACCGCGTCGAATCCAGAACCGCTTCTATGAAGGGGAGCTGCTGAGAGGGACTCGGTGCGACTTCGGCACGTTGATGGAGAACCCCAGCAAATGCAGGAGGTCGGCCGTAGTCTGAAGGTGGGAGCCCACCTTCAACAACCAGTCGTCGAGGTAGGGGAAGACTGGGACCCCTGACCTGCGCAGATAAGCTGCGACCACCTCCATCCCTTTCGTGAACACCCGAGGGGCACTGGTAAGGCCGAAGGGGAGCAGGGCAAATTGAAAATGCTCGTGGCCTACCATGAACAGCAGGTAACGCCAGTGGCCCGGCAGGACGGAGATGTGAAAATATGCGTCCTGCAAGTCCAACGCTACCATCCAGTCTCCAAGGTCAAGGGCAGCCAAGACGTGAGCCAGAGTCAGCATTTTGAACTTCTCCTTCCGGAGGAAGCGGTTGACGTTCCGGAAGTCCAAGATAGGACGCAGACCCCCCTTTGTCCTTCTTGGGGACCAGAAAGTAGTGGGAATAACAACCACTCCCTACTTCCGGCCCCGGAACGCACATGATGGCCCCCTTGGCCAAGAGGGTCGTAACTTCCTGCTGGAGAGTCGCCAAGTGTTCCCCCGACATGCAGTGGTAAGGAGGTGGCATGGCTGGAGGGGTGGACAAAGGGAAGGGAGTAACTCTTGCGGATGATCTGCAGCACCAATGTGATAGCGTGCCAGTGGGGGAGGTGATGCCGGATCCTGCCACCCACTGGCGTGGGGTGCTCCACGCTCGGATTAGGAAGGTTTGGAGGCAGAAGCAGCTGGGGCGGAGGTGGACTGACCCCCATGCTGATTCCCAGACCCGCCCCTGCGGAAGCCGCATCTGTGCTGCGGTTGGTCATGCACAGGCTTGCTGAAGGAACGTGCCTGGGCGCCCCTGCCGTTGCCACAATAGGAACGAAAACCAGGAGTGGCTGGGCTTTTCGTTGAAAGACCCAAGGACTTGGCCGTAGCCCTCGAGTCCTTAAAATGCCTTATCGCCAAACAGGCGGGTGGCATCAAAGGGCACGTCTGTAAGAAAGTGGCTCTGTATATACTGTTACCAAATAGGTACAGTGTGCACAGAGTCCACAGTCCCCAGAGGTTTGGCAGAGGCTAAAGTTAGATATAACCTTACTCTCTAAAGTGGTAGCTTGGTCGAGCAGTAAGGCAGTATCAGAGGACAGTGTAAAGCATTTGTTGTACACACTCAGCAAATGGTCTCACACACTCAATAACTGAACTCTAGGCCAATGGTTTTGTATAAAGATATATAGTTTTATTTTAGAACCAACAATAGGTATCAAAATATACTTTCTCAGAATGAGATGCTTTAGATAAATACTTTCAATAGGCAATAGACTTTTGAATGCAATAGATATAGTTGTTGCAATAGGCAACACAATTTCAATCAATATAACATTGAGCTCAATGGGAATTTCTAGTTAAATGCAATTGATTACTTTTTTGATTACTTTTCTTACCACAGGACTGGATCGCAGATTCAGTCCTGGGACATCTCCTGTAAACAGTTGAGTAAAAACGTTTTGGTTACAGTTGTGATTTTTAAGGAATATTATTGTATTTTAAAAGTTGACACTTAGAAACTTTTTACACATAGAATCACCAATGTTATCCTATGGGAGGAAATTCACATAGCAGGTAAGTAGGGTTATCGTTACATTTTCTTACTCAGTGTGGGATCCTGGATCCAGCACTGGTGCATCTCCTGTAAACAGTTGAAAGAATGCGTTTTTGTTGTACAAGCGATTTTTAAGAACAATTGCTAGTAAGCAAAATCGACACTTTAAAAGAATTTCTGGCAAAAACCAGGTAATGTTATCCTATGGCGGAAAATCAAGTTAGCGGTAAGTAAGGTTGTAATTATTTTGCTGGGTCAGTGCTGGGCACCAAGATCCAGCACTGGGATCTCTCCTGATAGCAGGCGAGTAAATTAGTTTTCGTTGTTCGGCTGATTTTAGATGAATATTTCAAAGTTTCAAAACTCCACACTTCGAAGAATTTCCAAGTGAAACCAGTCAATGTTACCCTATGGAAGAAAAGTGAGTTATCGGCTTTTGGGTAAGTACTCGACTGGCAGAGTTAAGGTTTTGGGCATAGACTCAGGGGTCTCCCAGGGTCAGGTAGGTACAGTTGTTACACCCTCAGCAGCACAGGGGCAGCCGGGTGCAGAGTGAGTTAGTCCCAATGTTATCCTATGGGAGGCAGGGGGCCCTTGGTTGGTGGCTGCTGACTAGCAGGCCACGCGGCTGTGGGAGCTGGGCTCCTGGTCATTTGCTCAGGGCAAATGGGGAAGTAGATTAGAGTACAGGTTGCACGGCCAGGGGCACTCGGGCGGCTGGATGCAGGGTGCTTTTGAGCCATCGGGCACTCAATGGATTTCAATGGAGAAGCTCAGTGCCGAACAAAGGCTGCAAGCTTGGGTACGAAGATTCTTCAGGTGTGACCACCACTTCGAGAGGTAAGTTGGGTAGTTGGAGGATAGGTAGGCACCCAAAAGCTGGGCACAGGGGGCCGCAGGGTGCCTTTTGGTGTCGGGAAATCTTCCCCTCTGTTGATCGCGGTTGGGGGGGGGTCCCTGGTTCTGAGGCTAC
Source organism: Triturus cristatus (assembly GCF_964204655.1). NCBI lineage: Eukaryota > Metazoa > Chordata > Amphibia > Caudata > Salamandridae > Triturus > Triturus cristatus. The sequence goes on along the minus strand of NC_140583.1, from coordinate 949,459,475 downwards.
AGGCTTTGTCAGGAGCATCGAGGTGGGTCCTTGGGTGCCGGATTCGGGGTCACAGTCACCGGGGGGACGTCCTCGGGGTCTTTGTCCACTCCAGCACAGGCCAGGCTTGGAGGGTGCAGAGTTCACGGTTCGTGGCTGATGCCAGGGGTTAGATGCTTGCTTTGAGCAGAGCCACTGCTCGTGGGAGTCCCAGATGCTCAGAGTCACAAGGTAGCCAGGTCCTCCGGGGTTTGTGAGGTTGCTGGTCACAGGAGGTGCCGGGATTTAGCAGGAGCAGGTTCGAGGGTCGACAGGCCGGTAGGGCAGGGGCCAAAGCAGTTGGTGTCTTCCTATTCTTAGCAGCTGCACGGCAGGTCTTCTTTCTTGTCGATGATCTTTGCCGTTTTGGAATCTGGAATCTGAGAAAGGAAGGTTCAGGGTGCCCCTAAATACTAAATTTAGGGGCGTTACAGGTAGGTAAAGGGCAGGGACCACTGGGTCCCTGTCCTGGGGTGGGTACACCCCCTATCCTGCCACTCTCCTGTGGGAGGGGGGCAGTGGCCTAGTCCTGATTGGGCAGGGCTCCTCCATCTTCAAGATGGAGAAAGCCCGGGGATGGGTTTCACCTCGCCTCCCCCACTTGAGGGGTGGGGTTGGCAGAGGCTTGCCCATTACCCTTTTTTCCTCTAACATCTTTTAGTTCTTCATGTTCAACTTATCATAACTGAATAAAAAAAAGTGTAGATCACTGGATACTTGTACGTCTTCACGAACATTCCTATGTTTATGATGTATAAATGTTCTTTAACAGGCTGCATGTTTGGGCAGCAATAAAAGTATAATGCATAATGGTAGTTTCCAGTCTTGTAATGGAATAGTCCAAATGTACTCTCAAACCTGATGCAGTCCCTTTCTCATTGTCAGAAGCAGTACAAGTAGATTGGGCTGTTCCCATGTATAAACCCTCCCACAAACCTCCGCCTCCCCCATAGCTTTTTCATGCTCCGCTCTTGGTTGACTTTAAGCCTAGATGTATTCCTATATTATGTTAAGCTTTTATAAAAACCTCTGAACTCTAGATCTTCATGGCGCAGTGAACTGCAGTAACCTGTCTTCACATGAAATGTACCTGAATGACATTTCTAAACTGAACTATGTGGATGGTCCATATTCATTTTCAAAACCTTGATTCGATTTTAAGGAAAATTATAAAAATGCATTAAAAAAATACATCATACATAAAACAATATGTGGCTGGTCCTTATCATATTGTTAGTACAGGGAGAACTTTTGCAGGAAAGTAGGTCTAAGTCCTGGACTGCTTTTATTAGCAGCATGATCAATAAACAGTGACTATAAAGGTGTGTTTATGGAAGTCATTGCAAATTTGACAAATATTTGTTTTCATTGTGAGCGTAAACCATAACCTTCCCTCGCAGACTGTTGGGTGTAGGCATTCTTGTTTCCTTCTACTTTCATTGACAGTGATTATGGCAGAAAAGATTCACATTTGTTAGTGCATCCTTGTGTTCTTTCTGTGGACATGTTGAAATATGTTAATTTATGTTGATAAAGGTGAAGTATACTAGTGTGACCTTCACAGACCACACTAGCCTGTGTCTGACCTTGCAAGCATGGAGTACCAAGCAATGATAAAAGTTATTTTTATCCTTGCTCGTTCAAGAAGGGGTTTTGATATTTTTCAGGAGACCATCACTGTTAACCTAGAGATCACTAGATCATCCTAATAAAAGAGGATAAAGCTTATTGGCCCCTGGGAGGGTTCAGGTCCAGTGAGACACTGTGATCCAGTGGCAACTCTTCGCTCCAACCACTAAATTGAGCTGTGCCTCAGCCTAGACAGCTCCTCTAGAAATCATACAATTCATGCAGGACCATATGTGCCTCTGCAGAGGACTGGACTGTAGTTCAGGCATGGGATGTAAGAGAGGTTGGGCTTCATGCCTCGTGTGTCCATTCTGTTTTTCTCATCTTGTTTCCGTCACGTCCTTTCTCTGCGAGGACTCTAGCGACTGCTGCAATGGTAGTGAATAAATCTTAGGTTGCACAAAGCGCATAAAGTGTCTGCAGCAGTGCAAGTGTGCTTCATTTCTGCAGAAAGAAGAGCTGAAGTTCCCGGAGCAGGTTGCATATAGCTTCGGTGTCGTCTTTAATCATAGGTTGCTTAGATCAGTCTGCTCTGCTCAGAGCAGCCATGTTTTCACTTCCTAGAGTGGCCCACTGTGTGGTTTAAGTGAAATATTTTCTGCTTGGCGGGAAACAATAGTTCCCCTCATAGCTCATCGGAGCGCATCGTGCTGCTGGTTCAGTGTGAGATGCAAGAATGTCACAGCTGTCTCGAGCATGTAAGAGTGTTGGCTTTATGGGGATTGGATAACCTCCCTCATTGCCTCTTAAATCAGTCGACACCGTTTAAAGAATCTTCGCACAGTGCCGCACAGCACACTAGAATGGTAACTCGAAGAGGACAAGTGTCAAACTTGTAGAAAAACAGTGGCTTCTAGAACCACTCAGGATTAGTTCCAGTGCAGCGGAAATTGTGTGGAGAGTTTAGCATGGTTGTAAGGCCTCGCTTACGGAAGCCCTGTTGGCTGGGGTACCAAGAACACAGGCAAAATGGCGGCACCTCTCTGATGGTGCTTGTCAGTAATACTGATCCCACCAGAGCAGCAGTGCCATCTGCCCGTAGACCCCCAAGTATAGAAATTACAACTCATTTGAGTAATGTTACTGCATGGTGGCCTGTGCCGATGGCTGGCTCTTGAAATGCACTGGTTAAGCACAGACATTCCCTGTAGTTGGTTAAAATGGCCCCATCTGAATAAGGGCTGCATTTCTTGCCCATGTGTTTACAAGTCCAGGACCACAGTGAGGGGGGATGAGAAGTTGTAAGGTGGTTGATGGTCAAGCACCCATTTTGGAGCTTCGGTACTTTCCAAGTAAAGACCCAAAACAAAGCCAGAGACCGCACATCTGGAAACCGCTTTTATCAACCACAGTAGACGTGTCCGTCAGCGTGTTAAGGTTAATTAAAATGGAAGGAAAGCAACATTAAAGTTGTTCGGATTTAAAGAAGGGGCAGCCATGTTCAGCCCAGTGCCATAGATGTTGACAGCATAAATATTTGCCTCGTGTTTGCTGTGTATTTGCACCGCACGTGCCCTCCAGTCTCAGCCCGCACATCTATTTCATGTTCAGCCATTGATCTGTAAGGTCGTGGGCTTTTAACAAACGGGTTGTTTGTTCAATCCTTTTGAACAGTGCTGCGTTTCCAGTCAGTCTAGAGAACCGGGTCACGAATCCTTTACAACTCCATCCCCCTGTCCTTCCTTGGGGTTTCCGGCTAGTCTTCCCGCCAAAGTGGGGGTTTAGAACCGGTAGGGGCCAGTTGCTGAGTACAGCAAGTGGCCTGGAGAAGCTCACAAAGGCATTTGAAGCTTCCCCTGCCCATCCTGGGGGAGGAGACCTAGCACCTCGCCCAGGATGTGCATTGTTGCAGGCCCAGGAGAGCGGATGGCTCTCTACCCAGGGATCCAGCAACATGTCTGCTGTGTGGCAGCCTAGGCAGCCCCACAGACAAGACGTGGATTGTAGGTTAGGTTCAGAGGGCATCTCTAAGATGCCCTCTGTTGTGCATTGTACATTAAATTCCACACTGGCATCAGTGCGGGTTTAATGTGCTGAGAAGTTTGATACCAAACTTCTCAGACTGCAGTGGAGCCATCATGGTGCTGTGGAGTTCGTGTTGACGATCTCCCAGCACCATACACTCTTAATGACAGCACTGCACTTACAGTACCCAGGAATGGACCTAGGGCACAGGGCTCATGCACCTGTACCCACACCACTGACATAGGGCACCCAGCTAGAGGGGTGACTGAGGTATGCCAGGGCAGTGTGTGTTGTGCGCATGGCACACAGGGATGTGCCGGACGGGGCCGAACCGGCGCCGTGTCCCAGTGCGGATCCCAGGTAGGGACAAAATTGTCCGAGAACCGGGGCGGGACTAATGGTACCCACTGCGGTGCCAGAGGCGGAGCATAGGACGGCGCTGGGGCCGGAGCCGGCAGCACGGGACCTTGGGGGCCAGAGCCAGCGGCGCAGGATCCTGCGGCGCTGGGGCCGGAGCCGCTGGCTCCGCCGGCCTGAGAGGATCCTGACACAGGACCGCGGGCGCGCCGGCGGGAGCCCGAGGCCTAAACAGACGGTCCAAGGTGGCAAGAAAATCTTGCACCTTAGCGGGAGTTGCCGACAGACCCGGGTAAGGTGGGTAGGCCGTGGGACTCCCGGGCTCCAAAGGAGTCGCAGGGGCAGAATCCCTGTCCCCCTCGTCCGCATCCGGAGATCGACGGGGGGACCTCAGAGAGCGGCAACGCTTCTTTGACTTCTTTTTGTGTCGTCTCTTACCCGACTCAGAGGGTGACGACTTGGAGCCCGAGGAGCGATGATGGTGGCCCCGCGAGCGTTCCCTGGAGCGGCCCCTGGACCGCGAACAACACGGGGAGGAGTGACGGACCTCAAACAGCTTCCGGCGCCGCTCCCGCAAGGCCTTCGGGCCATGGCCAAACAGACCATGCAGGTCCGGGAGTCGTGGTCGCTCTCCAGGCAGTAGAGACAGACATCGTGGGGGTCCACAACCGACATATTGCGACGGCAGGCCCCATAAGACTTAAAGAACAAGTTACTTACCTTCGGTAACGATATATCTGTAAGAAACATTAGCTAGTTAGATTCCTCACCTTAGAATATCCCCAGGTGTCAGGCTGGATCAGGAAAGATTTTGTGTCAGCAACTCTCTTGCGCGTCGCTAGGAGTCGTCTGCGGCTCCGCGTCGTGCGCCGGAATGACGTCGGAGTACTTAGACGCTGCCCTCGCGCGGTGACGTCAGTTCTTGTACATAGCTTTCCGTGCCAGGAACGCAGAGCCATGCAAGAGACCGACACTGGTGCCAAAAAATTCTTGGGCCCTGAAAGGGATGACCTCAACCCTAGATATCGGTTCGCAGAACGGGGAGGATGGGTGGGTCGGTGAGGAATCTAACTAACTAATGTATCTTATAGACATATCGTTACCGAAGGTAAGTAACACGTTAGATTCCTCACCTTAGAATAGATACCCCAGCAATACCAACCCCGGTGGTGGGTCTGCGAACCAAGATCACACCAGAAAGTCCTGGAGAACAGAAGGGCCAAAGAAACCGTCTCTCCGGACTTGGCTGTCCAGGCAATAATGTTTGGCAAACGTGTGCAGCGAGGCCCACATTGCTGCCTGACAAATGTCCTGCAAGGGGACTCCCCGGCCCAGGGCAGTGGTTGCCGCTGTGGCCAGAGTAGAATGGACCCTCAGCCCCACAGAAGGTTCCTTTTTAGCTAAGTAATAGCAGGTCTTGAGACACAAAACGAACCACTGAGAGATGGTTCGTTTGTGTACCGCTCGTCCCTTCTTAGCGCCCACGTAACCGACAAAGAGTTGGTCGTCCACCCTCCACCCGGAACTGCTTGGTGCGATCCAAATAGAAGGACATCGCCAGTTTTGGGTCCAGACGGTAGAGCCTTTCTTCCTCTTTCGAGGGAGGCGGAAAGAAGGTGGGCAGGGTAACCGACTGCCCAATGTGAAAGGCAGTCACCACATTAGGAAGAAAGGAAGGACGAGTCCTGAGAACAACTTTGTCCGGATGGACAGAAAGGAAAGGAGGCTTAGAAGAGAGCCTGGAGCTCACTCACCCGTCTAGCAGAGGTGATGGCCACCAGGAAAGCAGTCTTAATTGTCAACAGACGAAGGGGACAATTATGAAGTGGCTCAAAGGGAGCGCACATCAGATATGTCAATGCAAGATTCAAATCCCACTGAGGCAGTACGAAAGGGACAGGAGGAAACAAGTGAGTAATGCCCTTAAAGAAGCGAGAAACAGGGGATTTGAAAAGAGAAGGCTGATCAGGGAGCCGTAGGAAAGCAGAGATAGCAGAAAGATAACCTTTAAGAGTGCCCAGAGCAGAGCCCTTCTGGGCCATGGAAAGAAGGAAGAGGAGAACCTCAGAAAGAGGGGCGGAAAGGGGATCCACAGCCTTTGCTGTGCACCATGCCACAAATTTGTTCCACCTACAGGCGTATACCGTTTTAGTGGAGGGACGCCTGGCTGCCAGAATCACATCACAGACTTCAGGAGGCAAGTCAAATGGCATCAACTCTCGCCGCTCAATCTCCACGCATGGAGGTGGAGACTGGACAGGTTCGGGTGGGGGACCGTCCCCTGCTGCTGCGACAGAAGGTCCTCCTGAAGAGGCAGTCGTACCGGGGGATCGATCGACAAACTGAGTAGCTCGGGATACCAGTATCTTCGTGCACAATCCGGAGCCACCAGGATGACTTGGGCCTGGTCGCGCCTGATCTTCTTCAGCACGCTAGGCAGAAGTGGTATAGGCAGAAAGGCTTACAACAGACCGCAACTCGCGACTAAAGGCGTCCCCGGGAGAACGCCGCCTTGGAAACTCCAACGCGCAGAACTGCGGAAATTACGCGTTCTCTTCGGTGGCGAATAGATCTAACCAAGGCTCTCCCCACTGCTGAAAGAGGCTTTGTGCCACGTCTGAGTTGAGATGCCATTCGCGATCCATCATGCACCGGCGGCTGAGTTCGTCTGCTCTGACGTTCAGAGAGCCCGCCAGATGTTGAACCACCAGGGTGATGCCCTGATGTTCCAGCCATGTCCAGAGGCGCAGAGCCTCCTGACAAAGGGTCCACGACCCCACCCCGCCCTGTTTGTTGCAATACCACATGGCGGTGTTGTTGTCCGTGAACACCTGCACGATACTGCCCCAGACAGAGGGAAGGAAGGCCTTAAGTGCAAGTCGGATCGCTCTCAGCTCCAAAAGGTTGATATGGAGCCGAGACTCCGCCGGAGACCAGAGTCCTCTGATCTCCGCCTCTCCCATGTGGCCCCCCCAAAGCAGAAGGGACACATCTGTCACCACTACGTGCTCCAGTTGGGGTAGGGAGAGGGATCTGCCACTGACCCAATCGCGGTCCGTGAGCCACCACTGCAACGGTCTTGCAGTGCCCTCCGAGATCAAGACATGGTCGGACAGGTTGCCCCGATGCTGGGCCCACTGAAATTTCACATCCCACTGCAGAGCCCGCATCCGCCACCTGGCGTGATGTACCAGCAGGATGCAGGAGACCATCGGACCCAGAAGCCGCAGCACCAACCTGACCGAAACCCGGGACAGAGGCCGAAAGATGGGAATCAGAGCCAGAATATCCCGGACCCGCTGTTCGAGGATAGGCCCAGAACTGCGCCGAGTCCAGAACCGCTCCAATGAAGAGGAGCTTCTGGGAGGGACTCAGATGCGACTTCGGCACATTGATGGAGAACCCCAGCAAATGCAGGAGGTCGGCCGTAGTCTGGAGGTGGGAGACGACTGCCTGGGGCGAGCCCGCCTTCAACAACCAGTCGTCGAGATAGGGGAAGACTGGAACCCCCAATCTGCGCAGATGAGCTGCGACCACCACCATCACTTTCGTGAACACCCGAGGGGCACTTGTGAGACTGAAGGGGAGCACGGTAAACTGAAAATGCTCCTGGCCCACCATGAACCGCAGCTAACACCGGTGGACCGGCAGGACGGGGATGTGGAAATAAGCGTCCTGCAAGTCCAACTCTACCATCCAGTCTCCAGGGTCGAGGGCAGCCAGAACCTGAGCTAAGGTGAGCATCTCGAACCTCTTCTTCCGGAGGAAGGCGTTGACGCTCCTGAGGTCCAAGATAGGGCGTAGGCCTCCTTCGCCCTTATTGGGAACCAGAAAGTAGTGGGAATAACAACCACGACCTACTTCTGGATCAGGAACGCGCTCGATGGCCCCTTTGGCCAAGACGGCCGTAACTTTCTCCTGTAGAAGATTCAAGTGTTTCCCCGACATGCGGTGGTACTGTGGTGGCATGGCTGGAGGGGTCGCCTTGAAGAGGAGGGAGTAGCCCCTTCGGACGATTTGCAGCACCCACCTGTTCGAATTGATGGTGCGCCAGTGGAGCAGGTGATGGTGAACTCTGCCTCCCATTGGCATGGAATGGGCCTGAAAGCACGGACTAGGATGGCTTTGAGGCGGATGCTGCTGGGGTAGATGTGGATGGACCGGCACGTTGTCCCCCGTACCGCCTCGGCGGAATCCATGTCGAGGTTGGTTCTGCGGCCTGTGGCTAGGTGGACGTGAGGGGGCGCCCCTTCCTTGGCCACGAAAGGGGCGAAAAGCGGAAGTTTGCGGGCGCGGGGCCGAGCGGCCCAAGGACTTGGCCGTAAGACCTGGAGACCTTAAAGCGATCCAGCGCACTACCCGCTTTGTCGCCAAAAAGGCGACTGCCATCGAAGGGCATGTCCATGAGGGTGCTCTGGACATCCCCAGAAAAACTCATGGACCGCAGCCAGGCGTGGCGACGAAGCGCCACCGTGGTAGACATTGCCCTACCCAGCGAGTCCGTAGTGTCCAGTCCACATCGGATTGCATGCCGCGCTGCATCCCGCCCCTCGTCAAGAGCCTGGGCGAGCCGTGTCCGGGCCTCCTCCGGACACTGGGGCAGCACGTCCTCCACCGTATCGCACAGGGAGTGGGAGTAACGGTCCAAGAGACAAGCGGTGTTCATAGACCGCAATCCCAAACTAAGGGAGGAGAACAGCTTCTTACCAAACTGTTCTAGTCTCTTGGATTCCCGATCCGGGGCAGCAGACGCGTAGGGTGCATGGACAGAAAACTGGGGTCGCCCGCAGCAGGGCGGTGGCGCCGGGCCACGTTCCGGTCCACAGGAGGTACTGTGGAGGGCTTGGACCAGGTGCCCTTCAGAACGTCCACTAGTGCTTCATTAAACTGCAGCAGAGGCTCAGAGGAGCTTGCTGACGGTTGGAGCACTTCTGTGAGGAGGTTAGTCCTCACGGCCGCAGCAGCTAGCTCCAGCCCAAGGGCTTCGGCCGCCTTGCGCAGCACCACAGAAAATGCAGCACCTTCCTCCGAAGCCACAGTCGAAGGAGAGATGAAGCCAGTGTCAGGGGAGGTGCCAAGACCACTGGCATCCCCCAGCTCGTCTGTCCAGTCCTGTGATAACTGGCCCTGCCGGGCCAGAGGGTCATCAGACCCCTCCCACTAGTCACCGTCATCTGATTCCTGGTAGACAGGTGGAATGATCGGAGATGAAATTGCCACCCATCGGCGTCGGGTCCAGCGCCGCTCCAACGCCGGGCCCGGACCAGGACTGAACCGGGGAACGGCATCGTCTAAAGGCGGCGCCGAGGGTGGCACTGGAGTCGGCGGAGGGGTCGTGAGGTCGACCAGGCCTGGATCCCGCGGGGACCTGCGGCGTCGGGACCGGAGTAAACAACTGTGCCGGGGCTGGAGCCGCCGGCTCGCTAGGCCTCCCAGTCGAGCCCGCGGGGCATGAAGGCGCGCCGGCAGGCGTCGGCGGCATAGCCGGGCCTCTCATGGCCGAGAGGGGTGGCACTGATTTCCGCCGGAGTCGTGTCAGTCCCAGGGACCGGCGGGTATGGGGACGGACGTGACTCCTGCGGCTCCGACGGAGTCGCGTGGGTGGTACCACCCAAACCCTCAGCAGAGTCGCGCGACCGGCGAGGGGAGACCAAAGAGCGATGTCACCTCTTGGAATTCTTACCATGCTTCGACTTACCCGAAGACTTGGAATCAGACTAGTGGTGATGGCTGCGGCTCCGCAACCGGTCCCTCGACCAGGACCGTGAACGGCGCGGAGCCGACTGCCGGAGCTTGAGTAGCATGCAGGACCACTCCCGCCTAGCCTTCGAAGTCAAGGACCGGCAGTCGAGGCACGACTCGGCATCATGGTCAGCCCCAAGGCAGTTGAGGCACCGGCGGTGGTGGTCCGTAACTGACATCAGTCGGTGACAGGAGTCACAAGGTTTAAAACCAGGCATCCTACCGGCACCAGAGTCGAGTCGACGAGAATAGACCAAAAGAGTCCAAAAAGTTTAGTGAAAAAATGACTAAAAGGGTCTGCTCTTCTCGGATCGGCGCGGTCTGGCCACAAAAAAAAAAAGAAGAAGAACAAGAACTGACGTCAGCGCGCGAGTGCGGCGTCTAAGTACTCCGACGACGTCATCCCGGCGCACAACGCCGACGACGGACGCAGAGCCGCAGACGACGCCTAGCGACGCGCAAGGGTATTGCGGACGAAACATCTTTCCGGATCCAGCCTGACGCCTGGGGATATTCTAAGGTGAGGAATCTAACTACCGTGTTTCTTTCAGATACCGGGCATCCCTACGTGTGACAGGAGACAAAAGTCTCAAAAAGATAGTCAAAAAGTGACTGAGGTACGTGCTCTAACCGGATCTGCGCTTACTGGCACGGAAAAAGGAAGAACTGACATCAGCGCGCATGGGTGGCGCCTAAGTAGTCTCCGTGACATCTCGGCGCATACGATGCCAGCGATGGACGCGGAGCCGCACGACGCCACCTACTGACGCGCAGGGGTACTGCTAGCAAAAAAACTTTCCGGATCCAGTCTGACGCCTGGGGATTATTCCAAGGTAAGGAATCTATCACACGCTAAGCACGTGCCATACTTGTGGTTGCCTTTAATCGGTGGTAGGTCGGTGATAGATCTCTGGATTGTATAATTTCCGAATCTCTCACCAGCTTGTCCTTAGGATTCGTATTCCTACGGTATGCGACTATAGGTCTTTGTAGTATAGTCTGGTCTTCATTGGCATTTAGTATGATCCAATTTTTGTCCAAGATTTTTTTCACTTTGAAGTTCAAAGTCAAGTGGCTGGTGACGCAACCAACTTGCCTTTCTTCTTGTGACGTTTGTCTGAGAGTAGGGCATCTTAGTTGTAATACCTGCCTCTTTTGAACGCTGTCCTCACCAGGCGTTTGGGGTACCCTCTTTCTTAAAGTCTTTTTTTGAGTTCCTCACAATGGGCGTCATTCTTTCATGTTAGAGCAATTCTCTTTTTGGCAATTTGGATGATAACAGCCATGTTGTAAGACGGTGTTCTTTGCTGTGGGCTTTCTATAGAAACTGACTTGTATTTGTCCTGTGTGGCCTGAGATCAGTATGTCCAAAAATTCTACTTCTTCATTGCTGTAGTGGGCCTGTAAATTTCTGATTATTGCCACTGAGGTTGAGCCATAAAATAGTCATGTAGGATATTCTTTTCTCCTTCCTACACGAAGATGTCATCTATAAATCTTCGCCATAGTTTCACATTTTCAAAGAACGGAGCTGCTTCATTATATATATGCTCTTGTTCGTATTCGCCCATGTAAATATTAGCTATGCTGGGAGCACACGAACCTCCCATTCTGGTCCCTTTTATTTGTTGGTAGGTATCACCTTTAAACTCAAAGTAGTTGTTCCGGAGTACTATCTCAAGGCACTCCAAAATGAACTGGTTAGTATCAAGTGCCTCTATGACTAATGTGACCAAATATTGATGTTCTGGATTGAATTACATATGCTCTATTTTAGCTATTATGTCGCTTGTGTACCGAATATATGACTGGAAGTTAGTGTCAGGGGACATAAGAATGCATGAATGTATTTAGACAGAGGGTCTGTGCTGGAGTGAATAAATGAAGTAATCAGGCTCAGGGGTGGATTATCAACATTCTTATGAGTTTTAGGTACGCCGTAAAATGCTGGCGTCACTGGGTGGATTTTATTAAGAAATTCATATTCTTTGTGACAAATGGTTCAATCTTCAAGAGCTTTTTTAGTGATGGTACTGATCGGAGTATTGAGTTTCGCCAAAACCAATGAGCTTGTTGGTTTGTAATAGTCCGGGACTGCTAACATGTCTTGGATCTTTGTTATAATCTTGTGTATCCATTATAACCACCTCTCTTCCCTTGTCACAGGGTTTGATGTTAATTTCAGGACTATCCTGTAGTTTCTTAAGAGCCCATTTTTCTTGTTTTGCCTCTAAAAGGGTCTTTCATTATTTTCTGAAAATAGTTAAGTACTGTTTTTTCAAAGATCGCTATCTCGGGACCTACCATTTCTAGAGTAGGGGTGAATTTGGATTTAGGCTCACACCCCAAACAATTAGACAGTGTCCCCTGTATCATTTTGGGAGAAAAATGTCCTCAACCTTATTTCCCTAAAAAATTAGAAGATATCTTGATAGAGTGGGAACATGTCACAAGAGGTGCTTGGAACAAAAGATGGGCCTTTGCTCAGTACTGCAGATTCTTTTTGACTCACGGTACGGAGACAAATTAAAAATAGGGATAGTATCTTTGGAGGAGCTTTATGTTGCTTTTAAGTTCTCCAATATTGCCGATTCCTCGTTCTCATGTATGGTTGTAAAGGTTGAGGGTCCATCTGATGGTAACCGCCCCGGTCTCGTCTCTGATATTTGGTTCTGCCCCGGTTGTGACCTCTCGCTAAAAAAGGAGGTTGTGCTTGATAGTACTGATATTAGTCTCCTTGGCGGCCTCTTTGGGGTCTTATGAGGTCGGATGTGTTGGAGCTATCTCAGAGTCTGTCGAATAAGTTTTCGAAAATGTCAAAAACTTCCTTCGATAGTTATTCTTATAGGTTTGTGGTCCTGGCTCGTGTTGCCATTCCTGATAGTAATTTGTATTGAGGAAAGGATAAGCCTTTTCCTGCGTGTACCATCTGATGTCTTTCTTCAGTTTATCAGTTTTCTTTTTAATCAGATATTCTTCAAAGTCATGCAACTCACTACTAGGATTCTCTAATTTAGTTTTTGCCTCTTCTAGTGCTGTAGTATTTTTCAAATTATCTTCCAATTCTAAATTTTCCTGGTTGAGAATGACTAGTACTTCTCTGGCTGTCTCAACGATCAGAATCATCCAGTCTCTTCAGCACCCGTTTGCTATGTGTGACCATTTTTCCCAAAACTTCTGTATCTATACAAACAGGGCTGGGATGTTGCGTACTCTAAGGCCAGAGGGAATCACACCCACTCGGAGATAACTTGTGCGTGCGATTACAGTCTCTTGGCCTTCTTTTTAAGATTAAGAAGTTTGGTCCATCCACTGTTATCTACATTAGATAATACTACTCATTCGTTGTTGGTATTTCACCTATAAGGGCAGAGAAGTCATCTGAGAAGCTGAATGTTTTTAGAGATTCCATGGTGTGGAACCACCATAGTAGTGTGTGTAGCCCACACACTACTATGCTGAAGCCAGAGAAAATGCCTAATCATTCAGCCCCTATCGGCTTATAAGGCTTAAAGGGCTGTTTACATGCATCAGTGCTCTCAGCTATTCGTAAGAACTGCTAAAAACGAATTATTTTTTATACTTGTATAGCAGAAAGCGCAGAGAGAAAAAAAAAGAAAGGGAGAGGAGCATGAAATTAACAATGGTAAAGAAAAACAGGAAGCAAAAAGGTGATCCCCCATCAAAAGGCCTGTTCAGCAGATTTTGAGGAACTTCCTGATTAAAGACAGAAATAAGTAGCCAACCATACCTGCCGCAGAGAATGTTAGTATTCAACCCTCTAGCTGCAAAGTCAGCTGAGTTCAGGGCATAAGTAAGTATTAGAAATGAGCTTGCCCTCTGACACTATTCCCTTGCCATGTTTCCTATGCTCCTCAGGAAGATATTGGAGAAGTGCCTCCATTTCGTCCCAGTGGGCATGGTTATATCTAGCAAGGAGGCCCAATAGAATTTGCAATAACCAGTGCTTGGCTGACTGCATTGCAACCCTTTTCCCCGCAGCATCTATGCGTCTGCGCTATTTATCAGGTGACGGGGCATTTCTGCTGGCCTGGGAGTTTGCTTGTTAATTTTTTTTTAGACACCCTAGGTGTTCTAACCCTAGCCATGGCAGGATCTTTAAAAATGTTAGCCGTGTGACGAAGCATGCCCTTGAGCACTGGGAGATACTGATTGGAAAGTTGAGTGGAGGAAAAGAATTCGAAAAACAAGTCTTCTAATGAGGATTCCCTGTGAAGTTCTAACTTATGGAAGGAGGCAGTTCTACTAATCAGTTCTTGGAAGGATGTACAGTCAGCAGGAGGGGGGCAGGGTAAAGGTCTGGGTCTGTGTACCCTGGTGGGTCTATATCGTAGGAGTCCCATGGGTCATCCTGTGGAGGAGTATCAGAGGTGTCCACCCCCCCCACCATGCCTACCCGTGTCAGAATTTGTAGACGCCCGAGGTACGTCGAGAGGTCCACTGTAGGAGGCGGGGAGGGCATAGATGGGGGAAATGGGTGGTGGTGATGGTGGAAGAGGTAAGGGAAGCTAGTAAACTTATCTGCCTTCCTGTGCAGTTTTGCCGGAATTGCAGTGTCTAAAGCTTCCTTGAAGGACAGCTGGTGTTTAGAGGATGGAGCAGGTGGTCTTTAAGTGCAGGAAAGCATGTGTCAAATTTGACGCTGGATGACCAGATGCTTTTGCCTTGAATAGAGATGTTCCTGGAGCTTATGGAGGATGGGCTCGACTAGTGTGCTGGTGTCTGACTTTGAGGTCGATGCTGAAGTGTTCGGTTCTGATATTGCCTTTTGTTTCGAAGGCGATAGTCCGCTCCATGCTGGGGTGATTAAGTTGATGCCAAAGAAGATTTGCTCAATGCTGGGGAGAGGGCGGGGCTTTGGTCAGAGATTAAGTGCTCAGTCCAGAAGGTTTCTTCGGTGCTGAGCTGGAGTTGGGTAGGGATAGTGTTACGATGGAGGTGGTGCCCTACTCACGGACTGCTGAGTAGGTGGAAGGCCCTTGATCTCCAGATCAGAGCCGGAGCTGCCTTCGAGAGAGAAAGCCTCGAAGCAGATGGCTGTGGTTGTTGTTCCTAGACTTCGCCGGGACCGAAAAGGTCTGGTGTATCTTCAATGTTCCTCTGCAACATTTCAAGTCGATGGATGTGACGGTAGCGAAAAGTCTTCTTAGAGCAGAAGAAGCAGCAGGCGTCGCAGTAGGCCTTGTAGTGTAGACACACCTTCGGACTGATCTACACCAGGTCGGTAATTTAATTTCACGTTGTAGTGAGGACAATAGCGAAAAGGCGTCTGTTTATCATTGTCGAGGCATGGTAGAGAGAAACGACAGAGGGGAGTTGGCCCCAATGGGCAAGTCCCAGGAGGGGCTGCAGTCAATACTAACCCGGCTCGATTGAAGTATTCAAAAGTCAACCCACACAGGAAGGAGAGGAGCGAGCTCAAAGTACTATTCTGACAGAGGGAAGGTACCATGTGAATCGAAAAGAACAAAACAGTGTCAAACCAGACCACAGGAGCACACGTCCGAACGGGACGACAGGAAGAAAACAATCTAACAATGGAGTCTATGCCCATGTGTATTGTCACCAAGAGGAGGAGTCACTACCTCGTGAATCAAAGGACTCCCGTGAAGAAAAACATCTTGCACACATCCGGGCCCAACACTTGATGGCAGGAGTATGCACAGCATGTGTATCTACAGCCACACATGCCTAGGACAATACTATACCAGTCTTGCAACTATGGCCTTGGCACAGCAGCCCCACCTGTATTGCTTTCAAGTTTCATGAACAGCATATCAAAATGATGCATGCTCTGGTGCCAAGTAAGGGCCGCCTGCCTTTTAGACTGCATGACTCCTTATCCAAGAAGGCAAGAGGTGAAAGGGTAACTGTCACAATTATATTGGTTTTAAAGAAACTTAGTATTTTTGAGATGTAGGAACAAATTCAGGAAACCATGTCCAATTTGGAAATCTTTTTATGGTTCCAAAGTTTGCAGCACACTAATGCCCCAGGTCTATTTTATGGACTCCATGAAGGAAAACGTTCACAAATATGTTCAAAGTTTAAAGAGGCCATTGGCTCAAAAGGTCTGTTAGACCTGGCATCTTTTGGAGTGTTTTCTGGAGTCCTTTTGCTTCTGGCATCCTGTTTTTGACTGTGTGCTACATATAGTTTTTGCAAGTGTTAGGACGATGGGCACTTTACCACTGCTGCAAACACAAGGAGATGAAGGACAGAGCGCTGAAACTTTTCAGACACTCACCCCCAGTCACAGATCTGGGTTTAATCCATCATCATTCTTTAGCTCACTTTGCCACCTCAGCTCAGACCCAGCTATATGCAAATCAGTCTTGACCTTGTGCCTCATGGGGACAGTCCAGCCCGAACTGCCAATCTTCTTATCTAAAATCTAACGGGTTTTGGTTTCTCCATGACTGGCTAAGTCGATTTACTAATAAGTCCCTAGTACAGTGCACCATGTGTGCCAAGGGTATATAAATCAAATTCTACTAGTGGGCCTGCAGCACGGATTGTGCCACCCACATGAGTAGCCCTGCAAATATGACTCAGGCCTGCCACTGCAGTGTCTGTTTGTGCAGTTTTAAACTGCCATTTCGACCTGGCAAGTGCACCCACCTGCCAGGCCCACCCCTTCTTTTATTACATGTAAGGCACCCCTAAGGCAGGTCCAAGGTAGCCCCATGGGCAGGTTGCAGTGCATTTAAAAGGTAGGACATACACTGCTGTGTTTTACACTTCCTGGTAGTGAAATACTGCTAAATTAGTTTTTCACTGCAGCAAGGCCCATCTCTCCCATAGGTTAGCATTGGAGCTGCATTGTAATCCCTTGAAGTGTAACTTCCAATCGGGAGCTGATAGAAAATTTGAGTTTGGGGTCTCTGGAGTGTCAATTCAAAATACATCTTTCAGTGGAGTTGGTTTTTACATTGCATTTCTGAAAATGCCACTGTTAGAAAGTTGGCATTTTCTTACTTTAACCATTCTCTCCCTCTGCCGTTCTGATGAATACACGTCTGGGTTAGGATGACAGTTGGGCTATTTGCGCATTCACTTTAGAGAGTCAAACAAAGAGCGGAGGTCTACCCTGCATATCCGGATGGCCAATCACCAGGCTGATGGGTCTTCCTGAGCTAGAGCGGTGGGAGGAGTTGACACTGACACCTGAATAGGGCTGTGCCTGTCCTCTGTAGAGTGTCTTGAGTCAGGACAGGAAAAGGCAGTGTGGGCACTAAAAAGACTTTCCTCTTAAGTTTGTATACTTCAAAGGCTGAAATGGGTACAAGTACTGGACCTGTGACACTATACTCGGAACACTTCAGGACTGAGGACATTCTGCCAGGAAGAATAGCAGGATAAGCGGTCAGGAGGGACTGCCACTTTGCTGTTTGTTTTGCTGTGTTGGCCTGCTGCTGGTGCTCCTTATCCCTGTTGCTGTCAGCTCAGGAGGTTGAACCGCTGGAGACTTAAGCTCGGTGATGTGCGGCTGGGGAGTCAGCAGAGGGAAAACCACAAATTTGGTCCCTCTATATGTGGATGACACATTGGTTTATGTGCGGCAAACTGAGTACGCTATTTTACACATAATACGACCAGGAAGAACTCTGACTGCTCCCGTTGCCTAGCCGAAAAAGGGGAGATCCAGCATATTTTCTGGGACGGTCAGGCATTACACACGTACTGGCTGACTGACAGACCGGCTGCGCACCACAACGGTTTGGGTGGTTCCGGGGGGCCCTAAGCAAGGTCTTCAGGGCTTGCTATCAGCCTGCAAAAAAAAAAAAAAAAAAAGGCCCAGAGTAGGAAATTCCTATTACTAGGGTCAGTCCAGGCAAAACGACAAATCACCATTCACAGGCTCTCCCCTTCCTAAGTGAGAGCGACAGATATGGCTGAATGGGCTGTGGCTGAGGAGGGGCGAATGCGTAAATGTATGAACGATGCAAAGCTGGCAGACAATTTACAGGTGTGGACTGCCATGCTGGCGGACTTGATCCCCCTGATAATAGACCACTCTAGACAGCAGATATATGGGTTTTAGACACTGCAATAGTATACAATGATGGGATATCATCTTGTCCGGTCTCAGCAGATATGCTTGTTGCCTAGGACTGTAGGGAGCTGGCTCTGTATATACTATACCAAAGAACAAGTTACTTACCTTCGGTAACAATACATCTGTAAGAGACATACATTCGTTATAGATTCCTTACCTTAGAAATTACTACCAGGCATCAGACTGGATCCTGAGAATTGTTTCTTCAGCAATACCCCTGCGTGTCGGTTGGTGGAGTCTGTCAACTCCGCGTCCGTTGGCTTGGTTGCCCAGATGACGCTGCTGTGCCTACTTAGATGCCGCCTCTGCACGCTGAAGTCAGTTCTGACACAAGTTAACACACCAGAAGCGCAGAGCCATGAAAGACACTGATACTGGTGCGCCACACTAGGGCCATGCAAGGGAGTCCCTATCCCTCGAAGTCAGTTCGTAGAGGAGGGAGGAAGTGTGGGGCGGTAAGGAATGTATAACTAATATGTCTCTTACAGATGAACAAGTTACTTACCTTCGGTAACGATGTATCTGTAAGAAACATTAGTTAGATTCCTCACCTTAGAATATCCCCAGGCATCAGACTGGATCCGGAAAGATTTTGTCAGCAATACCCCTTGCGTGTCGCTAGGCGTCGTCTGCGGCTCCGCGTCCGTCGTCGGCGTCGTGCGCCGGAATGACGTCGGAGTACTTAGACGCCACCCTCGCGTGCTGACGTCAGTTCTTGTACATAGCTTTTCCGCGCCAGGAACGCAGAGCCATGCAAGAGACCGACACTGGTGCCAAAAAAGTCTAGGGCCCTGAAAAGGATAACCTTAATCCTAGATGTAGGTTCGTAGAACGGGGAGGATGGGTGGGTCGGTGAGGAATCTAGCTAACTAATGTTTCTTACAGATACATCGTTACCGAAGGTAAGTAACTTGTTCATCTGAAAGAAACACGTTAGTTAGATTCCTCACCTTAGAATAGATACCCCAGCAATACCAACCCCGGTGGTGGGTCTGCGAACAAAGATCACACCAGAAAGTCCTGGAGAACAGAATGGCCAAAGAAGCCGTCTCTCCGAACTTGGCTGTCCAGGCAATAATGCTTGGCAAACGTGTGCAACGAGGCCCACTTTGCTGCCTGACAAATGTCCTGCAAGGGGACTCCCCGACCCAGGGCAGTCGTCGCCGCCGTGGCCCGAGTGGAATGGGCCCTCAGCCCAACAGGAGGTTCCTTTTTAGCTAAGGAGTAACAAGCTTTGATGCACAAAACGACCCACCGAGAGATGGTCCGCTTGTGCACCGCCCGCCCCTTCTTAGCGCCCACGTAGCCAACGAAGAGTTGGTCATCCACCCGGAACTGTTTTGTGCGGTCCAGATAGGAGAGCGCACAGTTTGGGTCCACACGGTGGAGCCTCTCTTCCTCTTTCGAGGGATGCGGAGGCGGAAAGAAGGTGGGCAGCGTAACAGACTGCCCGATGTGAAAGGCAGTCACAACCTTAGGAAGGAAGGAAGGGCGAGTGCGGATGGATAGAAAGGAAAGGAGTCTTAGAAGAGAGCGCCTGGAGCTTACGCACTCTTCTAGCAGAGGTGATGGCTACCAGGAAAGCAGTCTTAAGCGTCAACAGACGAAGAAGACAATTATGAAGTGGCTCAAAGGGAGCGCACATCAGATATGTCAAGACAAGAATCAAAACCCACTGAGGCATTACGAAAGGGACAGGAGGAAACATGTGAGTAATGCCCTTAAGGAATCGAGAAACAACAAGGGATTTGAAAAGAGAAGGCAGAAAGATAACCTTTAAGACTGCCCAGAGCAGAGCCCTGCTGGGCCAAAGAAAGAAGGAAGAGAAGAACCTCAGAAAGAGGGACGGAAAGGGGATCCACAGCCTTTGCTGTGCACCATGCCACAAATTTATTCCACCTACAGGCGTATACCGTTTTAGTGGAGGGACGCCTGGCTGCCAGAATCACATCGCAGACTTCAGGAGGCAAGTCAAATGGCATCAACTGTCACCGCTCAATCTCCACGCATGAAGGTGAAGACTGGACAGGTTCAGGTGGAGGACCGTCCCCTGCTGCTGCGACAGAAGGTGCTCCTGAAGAGGCAGTCGTATCAGGGGATCGATCGACAGACTGAGTAGCTCGGGATACCAGTACCTTCGTGCCCAATCCGGAGCCACCAAAATGACTTGGGCCCGGTTGCGCCTGATCTTCTTCAGCACTCTGGGCAGAAGTGGTATAGGTGGAAAGGCGTACAACAGACCGCAACTCCACTCGCGACGAAAAGCGTCCCCGAGCGAGTGCCACCTTGGAAACTGCAACGCGCAGAACTGCTGACAATGCGCGTTCTCTTCGGTGGCGAATAGATCTAACCAAGGCTCTCCCCACTGCCGAAAGAGGCCTTGCGCCACGTCCGAGTTGAGACGCCATTCGTGATCTATCATGCACCAGGGGCTGAGTTTGTCTGCTCTGGCGTTCAGAGAGCCCGCCAGATGTTGAACCACCAGGGTGATGCCCTGATGTTCCAGCCATGTCCAGAGGCGCAGAGCCTCCTGACAAAGGGTCCACGACCCCACCCCGCCCTGTTTGTTGCAATACCACATGGCGGTGGTGTTGTCCGTGAACACCTGCACCACACTTCCCCGGACAACGGGAAGGAATGCCTTCAGTGCAAGTCGGATCGCTCTCCGCTCCAAAAGGTTGATATGGAGCAGAGACTCCGCCGGAGACCAGAGTCCTCTGATCTCCGCCTACCCCATGTGGCCCCCTCCCATCCCAGGAGGGACGCATCCGTCACCACTACGTGCTCCGGGTGGGGTAGGAAGTGGGATCTGCTGCTGACCCAATCGTGGTTCGTAAGCCACCACTGCAACTGTTTTGCAGTGCCCTCCGAGATCACGACATTGTCGGACAGGTTGCCCACTGAAACATCAGGTCTCACTGCAGAGCCCGCATTCGCCACCTGGCGTGATGCACTAACAGGATGCAGGAGACCATCAGACCCAGAAGCCGCTGCAACAACCTGACCAAGACCCGGGATAGAGGCTGAAAGATGGGAATCAGAGCCTGAATATCCCGGACCCGCTGCTCCGAGGAGAAGCGCGGAACTGCGCCGAGCCCAGAACCGCCCCGATGAAAAGGAGGGACTCAGATGCGACTTCGGCACGTTGATGGAGAACCCCAGCAAATGCAGGAGGTCGGCCGTAGTCTGGAGGTGGGAGACAACCTGCTGGGTCGAGCCCGCCTTCAACAGCCAGTCGTCGAGATAGCGGAAGACTGGAACCCCTGATCTGCGCATATGAGCTGCGACCACCGCCATCACTTTCGTTAATACCCCAGGGGCACTGGTGAGGCCGAAGGGGAGCACCGTGAACTGAAAATGCTCCTGACCCACCGTAAACTGCAGGTAACGCCGGTGGGCCGGCAGGATGAGAATGGGAAAATAAGCGTCCTGCAAGTCCAACGCTACCATCCAGTCTCCTGGATCCAGGGCAGCCAGAACCTGAGCTAGGGTAAGCATCTTGAACCTCTCCTTTCGGAGAAAGGCGTTGACGCTCCTGAGGTCCAAGATAGAGCGTAGGCCCCCTTTGCCCTTCTTGGGAACCTGGGAATAGCAACCACGGCCTACTTCTGGACCAGGAACGCACTCGACGGCCCCCTTGGCCAAGAGGGCTGCAACTTCCTCCCGTAGAAGATTCAAGTGATCCCCCGACATGCGGTGGCACTGCGGGGGCATGGCTGGAGGGGTCGCCTCGAAGGGGAGGGAGTAGCTCCTTTGGACGATTTGCAGCACCCACCTGTCCAACGTGATGGAACGCCAGTGGAGCAGGTGATTGCGAACTCTGCCCCCCCCCCCACTGGCGTGGAATGGTCCTGAAAGCACGGACTAGGAGGGCTTTGAGGCGGATGCTGCCGGGGTTGATGTGGACTGACCGGCACGTTGACCCCCGGTACCGCCTTGGCAGAATCCACGTCCGCGACCGCGTGCAGGTTGGTTCTGCGGCCGGTGGCTAGGCGGACGCGAGGGGGCGCCCCTTCCTTGGCCACGAAAGGGACTAAAGGCGGAAATTTGCGGTCGCAGCCTGAGAGGCCCAAGGAATTGGCCGTAGCCTGGGAGTCCTTGAAGCGCACCAGCGCACTATCCGCCTTTTTACCAAAAAGGCAAGTGCCATCAAAGGGCATATCCATGAGGGTGCTCTGGACATCCCCTGAGAAAGACGTGGACCGCAGCCAGGCAGGGCGGCGGAGCGCCACCGTGGTTGACATCGCCCTACCCAGCGAGTACATAGTGTCTAGTCCACATCGAATAGCATGTCGTGCTGGATCCCACCCGTCGGCAAGAGCCTGGACGAGCCGTGTCCAGGCCTCCTCCGGACACTGGGGCAACACGTCCTCCACCGTATCCCACAGAATAACTGTCCAAGAGGCAAGCGGTGTTCAAGGACCGCAGTCCCAAACTAAGGGAAGAGAACAGCTTCTTACCGAACTGTTCCAGCCTCTTGGATTCCCGATCAGGGGGAGCGGACGGGAAGGAGGATTGGGAAGTGGAGGCCTGGATAACCAGGCTCTCGGGCGTGGGGCGTTGGGACAGAAAACTGGGGTCGCCCGGAGCAGGGCGGTGGCGCCGGGCCACGTTCTGATCCACAGGAGGTACTGTGGAGGGCTTGGACCAGGTGCCCTTCAGAACGTCCACTAGTGCCTCATTGAACTGCAACAGAGGCTCCGAGGAGCTTGCTGACGGTTGAAGCACTTCAGTGAGGAGGTTAGTCCTCACGGCCACAGCAGGCAGCTCCAGCCCAAGGGCTTCGGCCACCTTGCGCAGCACCCCGGAAAATGCAGCACCTTCCTCCGAAGCCACAGTCGGAGGAGAGATGAAACCAGTGTCCTGGGAGGTGTCCAGACCACTGGCATCCCCCAGCTCATGAGATAAGTTGGCCTGCATGGCCAGAGGGTCCTCAGACCCCTCCCAGTCGCCCCCGTCATCCGATTCCTGATAAACAGGGGGAATAATCGGAGCCGGAAGGTAGATGAAATTGTCATCCGTCGGCGCCGGACGGCGCCGCGCCCGGACTTAACAGGGGAACAGCGGCGTCCGGAGACGGCGCCGTGGGTGGAACCGGTGTCGGTGCCGGCAGAGGAGGCATCGTGAGGTCGACCGGCAGCGACTGAGATCCAGGTCTGGATCCCACGGGGACCTGCGGCGTCGGGACCGAAGTCGACGACGGCGCCGGAGCCGCCGGCTCGCTAGGTCGCCCAGTCGAGCCCCGAAGGCGGGCCGGCAGGCGTCGACGGCAGAGCCAAGCCCCTCATGGCAGAGAGGAAGGCACTGATCTCCGCCGGAGTCGCGTCAGTCCCAGGGAACGGTGGGTATGGGGACGGACCCGGCTCCTGCAGAGCCGCGGGGGTGGTACCACCCGGATCCTCGACCGAGTCGTGCGACCAGCGAGGGGAGTCCGAAGAGCGGTGTCGTCTCTTGGACTTCTTACCATGCTTCGACTTACCCGAAGACTTGGAACCCGACTAGCGGTGATGGTGGCTGCGGCTCCACGACCGGTCCTTCGACCTCCTCCTGGACCAGGACCGTGAACGTCACGGAGCCGAGTGTCGGAGCTCGAGGTCAAGGCCTGGCAGTCGAGGCACGACTCCGCATCATGGTCGGCCCCCAGGCAGTAAAGGCACCGGCAGTGGTGGTCTGTCACCGACATCAGTCGGTGACAGGAGTCACAGGCTTTAAAACCAGGCATCCTACCAGCACCAGTTCGAGTTGAGTAGACAAAAGTGTCCAAAAAGCTTTAGTCAAAAAGTGACTATAGGGGTAAGCTCTTCCCGGATCGGCGCTGTCTGGCGTGGAAAAAAGAACTGACGTCAGCGCGCGAGGGCGGCGTCTAAGTACTCCGACGACATCATTCCGGCGCACGACGCCGGACGCGGAGCCGCAGACGACGCCTAGCGACGTGCAAGGGGTATTGCTGACGAAAAATCTTTACGGATCCAGCCTGACGCCTGGGGATATTCTAAGGTGAGGAATCTAACTAACGTGTTTCTTTCAGATACATCGTTACCGAAGTTCATCTGAAAGAGACTATTAGTTCAAGATTCCTTACCTTAGAAGACATACCAAAGCAATACCAACCCCAGGGGAGGGACTGCGAACCAAATCCACACCATAAAGTCCTGGAGGACAGAACAGGCAAAGTAGCCATCCCTCCGGACTTGACTATCCAGGCAGTAATGTCTGGTGAACATGTGCTTAGAAGCACACGTGGCTGCCTGGCAGATGTCGAGACCAAGCACTAGTTGCTGCCGTAGGTCTAGTGGAATGTGCTTGCAGCCCCACTGGAAGCTCCTTTTTAGCTAAAGTGTAACAAATCTTGAAACAAAGGACGACCCATCGAGAGATGGTACGCTTTTGCACAGCCCAACCATTCTTGGCACCGACATAGCCAACGAAGCGTTGATCGTCCACCCGGAAATCTTTCGTGGGGTCAAGGTAGAGAGAACGTTTCTGGTCCAGACGGTGGAGTCTCTCCTCCTCCTTGGAAGGGTGCAGAGGAGGAAAAAGGGTGGGCAGAGTAATAGTCTGTCAGATGTGAAATGGAGTGACAACTTTAGGCAGGAACGAGAGCCTCGTTCAAAGCATCACTTTGTGCGGATTAACCAAAAAGAAAGAGGGCTTAGAAGAAAGAGCCTGATGCTCACTCACTCTGCGAGCAGAGGCGATGGCAACAAGAAAAGAAGTCATAAGAGTGAGAAGCCTAAGAGGATATTTGTGAAGAGGCTCGAAAGAAGCGCACATAAGTCAAGTCAAAACAGGGGAAGTCCCACTGAGGCATTATGAAAGGAGATGGAGGAAAGAGATGAATAATGCCTTTAAAGCACCTACTTACAATAGGGGACTTGAACAAAGACGGCTGATCTGGTAGCCAAAGGAAATCAGAAATGGCGCCCAGGAAGCCTTCGAGAGTGCCCTAAGCAGAGCCCTGCTGGGCCAAAGAAAGAAGGAACAAAAGAACCTCTGAAAGAAGGGTAGAAAGGGGATCCACAGCCTTTGCTGTGCACCATGCCACAAACATGTTCCATCGACAGGCGTATACCGTCTTAGTGGAGGGACGCCTGACTGCCAAGATGACATTACAGACTTTGGGAGGAAGTTCAAAAGCTGTCAACTGTCGCCGCTCAATCTCTATGCAAGGAGGTAGAGGCTGGACAGGTTAAGGTGGAGAACCATTCCCTGCTGCTGCGACAGACGATGCTCCCGAAGAGGCCGTCTGATCAGAGGATCGATAGCCATGCTCAGGAGCTCGGGGTACCAGACTCTTCGTGCCCAGTCCGGTGCCTCGAAAATGACTTGGGCCCAGTTGTGCTTGATTTTCAGCACCCGGGGCAGACGTGGTACAGGCAAAAAGGCGTACAAAAAGGCAGCAACTCCACTCATGACAAAAAGCGTATCAGAGCGAGTGCCGCCTTGGAAACCCCAACGTGCAGAACTTCTGACATTGCACGTTCTTTTCGGTGGCGACCAAGGCTCTCCCCACTGCTGAAAGAGACCGTGAACCACTTCTGAGTGAAGATAACACTTGTGATCCACCAGGCACCGACGGCTGAGATTGTGCGCTCTGGCGTTCAGAGAACCTGCCAGGTGTTGAACCACCAGGGTTATGCCCTGATGTTCCAGCCATGTCCAAAGGTGACGAGCCTATTGACAAAGGGTCCACGACCACGTCTCCCTGTTTTTTGCAGTACCACATGGCGGTGGAGTTGTCTGTGAACACCTGCACTTCCTTCCCCTTGAGGGAGGGAACGCCTTCAGTGCCAAGCGAATTGCCCGGAGCTCCAACAGGTTGATATGAAGCTGGGCTCTGTCGGAGACCAGACTCCTCTGATCTCTGCCTCCCCCAAGTTGCTGCCCCATCCCAGGAGTGATGCATCAATCACCACCGTGAGTCCTGGTTGGGGAAGGGAGAGGGATCTGCCTCTGATCCAACCTTGGTTCGTCAACCAGCACTGCAATTGTTGCGCAGTTCCCTCTGAGATCTGGATGTAGTCTGAAAGATTCCCCTGATCCCACTGGAACATCAGGTCCCACTGCAGAGCCAGCAAATGCCATCTGGCATGATCCACCAGCAGGATGCAGGAGGTAATATGGCACAGCAGCCTCAGGTTCATTCTCACTGAAATCAGGGATAGAGGCGGAAATATCTGTACCACAGCCCGAATAGCTCGGACTCGCTGCTCGGGAGGATAGGCCCAAAACTACACGGTGTCCAGAACAGCTCCGATGAAAGGGAGTGACTGAGAGGGACTCAGGTGCGACTTCGGCACATTGATAGTGAACCCCAGTGAGTGCAGGAGGTCCACTGTAGTTTGGAGGTGGGAGAAGACAGCCTGGGGCGAGCCCGCCTTCAACAGCCAGTCATCGAGATAGGGGAAGACTGGAACCCCTGACCTGCACAGATGAGCTGCGCCACTGACCTCACTTTCGTGAACCTCCGAGGGGCACTGGTAAGGCCGTAGGGGAGCACAGTAAACTGAAAATGCTCGTGGCCTACTGTGAACCGCAGGTAACGTCTGTGGGCTGGCAGTACGGGGATGTGAAAATAAGCATCCTGCAAGTCTAAGGCCACCATCCAGGGTCGAGGGCAGACAGGACCCGAGCCTGAACTTCTCCTTCCGCAGGAAGAGGTTTAGGGCCCTGAGGTCTAAGATAGGACACAGGCCTTTGTCCTTTTTGGGCACCAGAAAGTAGCAGGAATAGCAACCACGACCTACTTCTGGCACCAAGAACCTCTCAATAGCTCCCTTGGCCAAGAGTTCTGAGACTTCCTGGTGGAGAAGCACTGAGTGATCCTCCGAAATGCATTCGAAAGACGGTGGCATGGAGGGAGAGGTAGTCCCGAAGGGGAGGGAGTACCCACTTTGGCCTATCGGCAAAACCCACCTGTCTGAAGTGATGAATTGCCATTGGGGGAGGTGATGGCGAATCCTGCACCCACTGGCCGCTGATGGGCCTGAAGGATCAGACTAGGAGGGTTTGGAGGCTGCTACAGGAGGGGGGGGGGAAAGGGTGGACTCATGCGCCCGCTGGTTCCCAGACCCACGTCGCTGGGTACTGCGTAGCCTGAGAATCCTTAAAGCGCTCCAGCGCCGAGTCTGCCTTGTCACCAAAAAGGCAACAGCCATCAACGGACATGTCCAACAGGGTTGACTGGACAACCCCCGAAAAACCAGATGTCCTCAACCAGGCGTAGCGCCAAAGGGCTACCGACGTGTCAATTGTACTGGCCAGAGATTCAGTGGTATCTAGTACACAGTGGATTGTGAACTGAATTTTGCTGAGTCTCTCCCATCCACCACTGCCTGGGAGAGAATGGCCCGGGCCTCCTCCGGGCACGGAAGCAGCACTGACGCAACTGTATCCCAGACTGTATAGGTCCAAGAGGCATGATATATTCATGGACATAGCGCCAAGCTGAAGGAAGAGAACATGCTCTTTCCAAGATGATCCAGCTTCTTGGATTCCCTACCCTGGGGTGCAAAAGGAAATGCACCCTTGGAAGAAAAGGCTTGGACCACCATGCTCTCGGGGGAAGGGTGTTGTGTGAGGAGAATGGGATCGCCCGGAGCCGGCTGCCGGCAATCGTCCGTTCCACAGGAGCCCCTTGCTGGGCTTGACCCAAGAGCACAGAAGGACATCCGTTAGGGCTTTGTTGAAGGGCAAGAGGGGTTCAGAAGAAGTTGCCGCTGGTTGAAGCACCTGTCAGGAGGTTAGTCCTGACTGCCACTGTGGGAGCTCCAGGTCCAAAGCCTCAGCTGCCCTAATCACACCACTGCACAGGACATTCCCTTCTCTGTAGCCATGGTAGGGGGAGAAAGCATACCAAGGTTTGGGGAGGTATCCAGACCACTGACTTTACCAAATTCCTCTCTAGAGTCCAGTTCTTCGAGCTAGTCTGTTAAAGGGTCCAGCGACCCCTTCCAGTTTTCATCACCACCCTCAGGGCAATAGGGAACACCTGGGATGAACAAGGGAACAAAAGTACCTATCGGCGTCGACCTGGGTCCATCTCAGGGATGAGGATGGGGACTGCATCAGCCGGGGGCTTCAGTGCCAGGATCGGCGCCGGGAAGGTTGAGTAAGGTTGACCTGCGGTGATCCGGATCCAGGCCTGGATCCATGGGGACCCTGCAGTGTAGGGGCCAGAGCTGCTGCAGGCGGCATCGATGGCAAAGGGCCCCAACCAGCTCCGCAGGGCCCGAAGGCACACCAGCGGAGTCAGGCTGCCCAAACATACGGTGGAGTGATTCGTAGAATGTATGAAGCTGGGCAGGGGACGCTTCAGCTCCCAGAAACCGGGGACAGTGCGGAGTCGTCACAGAATCAGGTTCCGGAGACTTAGAGTGATGATGCTCCGTGTACCACATTGCGCCAGCCGACCGAAGGGGAGAAGGCAAAGAGCAACGGTGCTTCTTCACCGCCTTCTAGTGCATCGACTTACCCAAGGAGTGCATAGACTTGGACGAAGTGTGGAGCCGACAGACTGGCCTCCAAAACCTCCTGCAAAGATTTCGCATCCATGGCCCGACAGTCGGAGTACGACTTCGGGTCGTGGTCGCGCTCCAGGCACCAGAGGCACACGAGTTGCGGATCCGTCATGGACATCAGCTTGTGATAGAAGTCAGAAGGCTTGAAACTGGTCCGATGATGGGACATCCCTTGTGCACCAGGAGTCAGACTCGAAAAAAGACAGCAAAAGTCAAAAAAAAAGTTTAGTCAAAAAATGATTAAGGGGCAAGCTCTTTCCAGATCTGCACTGGGCTGGCGTGGAAAACGAAAGAACTGACCTCAGCGCGCAGGGGGGCATCTAAGTAGGGCCCGCGATGTCATCCCGGCGACCACAACGCTTATGACGGACGCGGAGTCGACCAACGCCATCTATTAACGCGCAGTGGTATTGCGGAAGAAAAAATTCTCCGGATCCAGTCTGACACCTGGGGGTAATATCTAAGGTAAGGAATCTACAACTAAAAGATATGAGGTATAGTGTACACAGAGTCCAGTGGAACCCCAAAGGGAGGCAGAGGTAAAAGTAGATAGCACCTTTCTCTCTATTTGTGGTAATGTGGGCGAGCAGTAACGATTTATCAGAGGGAAGTGTTAAGCATATGTCGTACACAGTCAGGCAGCAAATGTCACACACTCAAAGACAGAACTCCAGACCAATTGTTTTTGTATAAGAATATTCTTTTAGTTATATTATTTTCTATAACCAAGCAAGCCTGGCACAGGTAAGCAATAAATACTTTACAGTAGTAATGCAGTTTGTAAACAGTTTGAATTGTAACTGTATATGCACTTTGTTTTGATTTACAGTATAGTTGCAGAGAAATGCAATACTTTGTAAATACTGTACACAGACTTTAATGGGCTTTTCAGAAAAATACTAGGTAACTTACTTTTCTTACTCAAGAGTAGTATACCTGGATACTACACTGGGACATTTCCTGTAAACAGGTAAGTAAAAGCGTGTTTGTTAAACAGTACAATTTTAAAGAATTTCTTTAGGTTTTCAAACTCCACACTTCGAAACTTTTCCAAGAAAAACAGTCAGTGTTCTTCTATGGAGGAAAATAGTGTTATAGGTTTTGAGGTAAGTATTTGGTAGAGGGAGTTGAGGTTCTGGGCGTAGACTCAGGGTCCCCCAGGGACAGGGATGCACTCTTGTTACACCCTCAGCAGCACTAGGGCGGCCGGGTGCAGAGTGCTGCGGCCCAATGTTATCCAAGGGGGGACAGGGGGCCTCCGGTCGGTGGCAGCTGACTAGCAGGCCACATGGTTGTGGGAGCAAAGCTCCTGGACTTTAGGTCAGGGCAAATGGGGAAACAAAGTAGTACCCTCAGCAGCACTAGGGCAGCCAGATGCAGGGTGCTGTTTTGACGTCGGGCGCCCTCTTTGCAATGGGGAACCTCCGGTTTGCGAAGGCACTGCAGGCTTGGGGACGAAGGTCTTCTGTGTGTGACCACCACTTCGAGAGACAAGTGGGGTTTGGTTAGGCACCGTTGGGTTGGCCACCCAAGGCCATGGGGCTTCTGGTTCAGGGGTGCCTTTTGGGGTCGGATCTTCTTACCAGCTCCTGGTCATGGTTGTGGGGGAGCTTCTGGATTTAGGCTGCAGGTGTCGGCTGGAGGCTTGAGGCAGGGATTGAGAGTTGTGCTTCACCTTACTTTTCCCCACCTGAGGGGTGGAGTTGGCAGAGGAGGGCACACCTCTCTTTCTCACTTGTTTTTCTCGCCGATTCTCGCGCCCAGAGTGGGGGTCAGAACCAGTGGGCACCAGTTGCTGAAAGCAGCAAGTGGCCTGGGGAAGCTAACAAAGGCGGCAAGCCTTTGAAACTTCCCATTTGTAAACCCTGCCCATCCTGGGGGAGGAGTCTTGGCACCTCGTCCCAGGATGTGCATTGCTTCATGCCCCAGACAGCAGCAGGCTCTCGACCAAGGTGTCCAGGAACAGGTCTGGTGGTGACAGCTGAAAGCATCCACTCAGCCTGGACACTAGTGGTAGGTTAGTTTTCAGGGTGCATCTCTAAGATGCCCTCTGTGTGCATTTTGCATTACATCCCACACTGGCATCAGTGTGGGTTTAATGTGCTGAGAAGTTTGATACCAAACTTCAGTTTTTAGTGTAGCCATTATGGTGCTGTGGAGTTCGTAATGACAAACTCCCAGCACCATATACTCTTAATGGCAGCACTGCACTTACAATGTCTCGGAATGGAGGGGTGACTGATTTATGCCAGGGCAGTGGGTTGTAGGCATGGCACAGGGATGTGTGCAATGTCGACTCTTCACTTTGTCTGTACCAAAACATGCAGACTGCAAAGGCAGTGTGTGATTGTAATGGTACAGGACCTCCAAGGGTGGCAAAATAAGTGCTGCAGCCCTTAGAGGCCTTCTCTGGTCACAGTGCCCTGGGTACCTGTGGTACCGGTTACATGGGCTGTCCTGTGGTCAGAGATACCAATTGGGTTTAGGCTTCAAAGCAGTTTTCGGGGAAAGAACATAGGACCTGGGTACTTGGTAAGCAGGAGCCCAGGGCACACTCAGTCAAGGCACATCAGCAATTCAGCAGAAAGTGGGGGCAACCATGCAGAAGGAGGGCACTTTCTCACAGTGGCACAATACATGCTGCAGCCCTTAGAGAGACTCTCTGGTCACAGGGCTCTTGGTAACCCTGGTACCTTTTACAAGGTACTTGCATGTAAGCCAGAGGTGTGCCATTTGTGGAAACAAAAGTACAGTTTTGGGAAAGAACACAGGCACTGGGAACCTGATTGGCAAGGACCCA
Source organism: Triturus cristatus (assembly GCF_964204655.1). Taxonomy (NCBI): domain Eukaryota; kingdom Metazoa; phylum Chordata; class Amphibia; order Caudata; family Salamandridae; genus Triturus; species Triturus cristatus. The sequence goes on along the minus strand of NC_140583.1, from coordinate 949,428,364 downwards.
GAGCACAATCAAAGTGCTTCAAGATAGCAGGCAAAAAGTGGGGGTATTTATGCAACAAAAAAAAAACAAACAAAAAAAAAAAAAAAATCGCACTTTCCTACAGAGGGTCCCTTCATGGACAAGGTACAAACTGCCAACTAGAAACCCCATTTCTAACAAGGTCTACAGATAAAGCTGTCTAAAACCAGGTTTAGATGCCACGAAGTAGTGGCATTCTTACCCTTATCGCTGAATGTTGAGACAAGATACTAGGTTCAAAGAAGGTAGTCAGCCCAAAGGTTTTACCACTTACTTTGACTGGGTGTGAGGCGTGTTGTTTTGGTGGTGTGCTTTTGGGTAAAGGGATTGTACTATTTTGTATTAAAATCTCAACTGGTCTACAGCCCACTGATTTGACAGGAGATGCAACCAGAGCAAGAAACCATTGAACATGTGCACCAAACCACTATCAAGTATGCTTAGTTTTTTTTCTTTCGTTTCGCACCTTCGCTGATTGATAGACTGCTGATCAGCATTACAGTAAACCTGAAGCATACCCAAGTCATTAGAGTTCAGTCAACCACAGTCCCATAGGATGACACTTTCAATGAAGAGCAAGTTACTTACCTTCGGTAACGATGTATCTGTAAGAAACATTAGTTAGATTCCTCACCTTAGAATATCCCCAGGCGTCAGGCTGGATCCGGAAAGATTTTTGTAGCAATACCCCTTGTGCGTCGCTAGGCGTCGTCTGCGGTTCCGCGTCTGTCGTTGGCGTCGTGATGACGTCGGCGTACTTTGACGCCGTCCCCGCGCGCTGACGTCAGTTCGTGTACATAGCTTTCCGCGCCAGGAACGCAGAGCCATGCAAGAGACCGACACTGGTGCCAAAAAATCTAGGGCCCTGAAAAGGATAACCTTAACCCTAGATGTCAGTTCGCAGAACGGGGAGGATGGGTGGGTCGGTGAGGAATCTAGCTAACTAATGTTTCTTACAGATACATCGTTACCGAAGGTAAGTAACTTGTTCATCTGAATGAAACACGTTAGTTAGATTCCTCACCTTAGAATAGATACCCAAGCAATACCAACCCCGGTGGTGGGTCTGCGAACCAAGATCACACCAGAAAGTCCTGGAGAACAGAACGGCCAAGGTAGCCATCTCTCCGGACTTGGCTGTCCAGGCAATAGTGCTTGGCAAACGTGTGCAGTGAAGCCCACGTCGCCGCCTGACAGATGTCCCGCAAGGGAACTCCCCGGCCCAGGGCAGTAGTAGCCGCTGTGGCCCGGGTGGAATGGGCCCTCAACCCAACAGGAGGGTCCTTTTTTGCCAAGGAGTAACAAAGTTTAATACACAACATGACCCACCGTGAGATGGTCAGTTTGTGTACCGCTTTTCCCTTCTGAGCTCCTACGTATCCAACAAAAAGTTGGTCGTCCACACGGAACTGTTTGGTGCGGTCCAAATAAAAGGACAGCGCCCGTTTTGGGTCCAGACGGTGGAGCCTCTCTTCCTCTTTTGAAGGATGTGGAGGCGGAAAGAAGGTGGGCAACGTGACAGATTGCCCGATGTGAAAGGGGGTCACAACTATCGGTAGAAAAGAAGGACGAGGCCGGAGGACAACCTTGTCCGGATGAACAGAAAGAAAGGGAGGCTTAGATGACAGAGCCTGGAGCTCACTCACCCGTCTAGCCGAGGTGATAGCTACCAGCAAAGCAGTTTTCTGGGGCAGAAGACGAATGGGACAATTGTGAAGAAGCTCAAAAGGAGCGCACATCAAAAAAAGTCAGAACAAGATTCAAGTCCCACTGAGGCATTACGAAGGGGACAGGAGGGAACATGTGAGTAATGCCTTTGAGAAAACGGGAAACAACAGGGGACTTGAAAAGAGAAGGCTGATCAGGAAGCCGTAAGAAGGCAGAGATTGCAGCAAGATAACCTTTTAAAGGTGCCCAAAGCAGAGCCCTGCTGGGCCAAAGAAAGAAGAAAGAGAAGACCCTCAGAAAGAGGGGTGGAAAGGGGATCCACAGCCTTTGCTGTGCATCATGCCACAAATTTGTTCCACCGGCAGGCGTACACAGTCTTTGTGGAGGGACGCCTGGCTGCCAGAATGACATCACAGACTTCAGGAGGCAAGTCAAATTGCATCAACTGCCGCCGCTCAATCTCCACGCATGGAGGTGGAGGCTGGACAGATTCGGGTGGATGACCGTCCCCTGCTGCTGCGACAGAAGGTCCTCCTGAAGAGGCAGTCGTATCGGGGGATCGATTGACATACTGAGTAGCTCGGGATACCAGAACCTTCATGCCCAATCCGGAGCCACTAAGATAACTTGGGCCCGGTAGCGCCTGATCTTCAGCACTCTGGGCAGAAGTGGTATAGGCGGAAAGGCGTACAACAGACCGCAACTCCACTCGCGACGAAAAGCGTCTCCGAGCGAGTGCTGCCTTGGAAATTTCAACGCGCAGAACTGCTGACATTGCGCGTTCTCTTCAGTGGCGAATAGATCTAACCAAGGCTCTCCCCACTGCAGAAAGAGACCTTGCGCCACGTCAGAGTTCAGACGCCATTCATGATCCATCATGCACCGGCGGCTGAGTTCGTCTGCTCTGGCGTTCAGAGAGCCAGCCAGATGTTGAACCACCAGGGTGATGCCCTGGTGTGCCAGCCATGTCCAGAGGCGCAGAGCCTCCTGACAAAGGGTCCACGACCCCACCCCGCCCTGTTTGTTGCAATACCACATGGCGGTGGTGTTGTCCATGAACACCTGCACGACACTTCCCCGGATAGAGGGAAGGAAGGCTTTCAGTGCAAGCCGGATCGCTCTCAGCTCCAAAATGTTGATATGGAGTTGAGCCTCCGCCGGAGACCAGAGTCCTCTGATCTCTGCCTCTCCCATGTGGCCCCCCCATCCCAGGAGGGATGCGTCCGTCACTATTACGTGCTCCGGTTGGGGTAGGGCGAGGCATCTGCCGCTGACCCAATCGCGGTCCGTGAGCCACCACTGCAACTGTTTCGCAGTGCCCTCCGAGATCAAGACATGGTCGGACAGGTTGCCTCGATGCTGGGCCCACTGAAACTTCAGGTCCCACTGCAGAGCCCGCATTCGCCACCTGGCGTAATGCACCAACAGGATGCAGGAGGCCATCAGCCCCAGCACCAACCAAGGATAGAGGCCGAAAGATGGGAATCAGAGCCTGAATATCCCGGACCCGCTGTTCCGGAGGATAAGCCCGGAACTGCGCCGAATCGAGAACCGCTCCGATGAAGAGGAGCTTCTGGGAGGGACTCAGGTGTGACTTCGGCACGTTGATGGAGAACCCCAGCAAATGCAGGAGGTCGGCCGTAGTCTGGAGGTGGGAGACGACTTGCTGGGGCGAGCCCGCCTTCAACAGCCAGTTGTCGAGATAGGGGAAGACTGGAACCCCAGATCTGCGCAGATGAGCTGCGACCACCGCCATCACTTTCATTAACACCCGAGGGGCACTGATGAGGCTGAAGGGGAGCACGGTGAACTGAAAGTGCTCCTGACCCACCGTGAACCGCAGGTAACGCCGGTGGGCCGGCAGGACAGGGATGTGAAAATAGGCGTCCTGCAAGTCCAACGCTACCATCCAGTCTCCAGGGTCAAGGGCAGCCAGAACCTGAGCTAAAGTTAGCATCTTGAACCGTTCCTTCCGGAGGAAGGCGTGACGCTCCTGAGGTCCAAGATAGGGCGTAGGCCCCCTTTGCCCTTCTTGGGAACCAGAAAGTAGTGGGAATAGCAACCACGGCCTACCTCTGGACCAGGAACGTGCTCGACGGGCTCTTTGGTCAAGAGGGCCTTAACTTCCTCCCGTAGAAGATTCAAGTGATCCTCCGATATACGGTGGCATGGCTGGAGGGGTCGTCTCGAAGGGGAGGGAGTAGCCCCTTCGGACGATTTGCAGCACCCACCTGTCCGAAGTGATGGAGCGCCAGTGGAGCAGGTGATGGCGAACTCTGCCGCCCACTGGCGTGGAATGGGCCTGAAAGCTCGGACTAGGAGGGCTTTGAGGCGGATGCTGCCGGGGTGGATGTGGACTGACCGCGTTGTCCTCTAGAACCGCCACGGCGGAACCCACGTCCGTACGGTCCCACTCGGGCTCAATACCAACAATGAATTTCATCACTTTTTGTAATAACATCTGCAGACCTGAATTCTGGATCTGATTAGACAATTAACATTGAGCAATATTACTGAGATGCTTAGATATTTGATTCGCCTTAACATACCGTGATGTTACCATATACATATAAGTTAATATATTTAACTTTGGTAGATGCATCCCATCGAATCTTAATGCTCTGGGAAACATGTTAACTTCGCCCTTTCTACCTATAATATCATATATTACCGCTAGCAGGTACAATTCTAGTGCATTATCAGATATATGGCTTAATTTTACTTCATGATTCATATTTTCGTAAAATGTTATATCTTTATTATCACCACTATAATACAGCCGCATATTTTGTTCTTTTAGCTTTCATCTGGTTACAAGCATGTACAATTCCAGCACATTATCAGACATACTGTTTAATTGCATTTTATGACTCATATTCTCGCACAATGTTACTCTTACATCACCATCATAAATTAAAAGAAAAAGAATATAATAACAGTGCAATTGTAATCGAAACTCCATTCATAATTTGCCTTTTCCAAGATGGCCGAAATATTGTCGTCGGTTTTTATTATAATTCGAACAGGTATTACCGTGACTATATTTTAGACACAAGTTAGACCATATATAGAGCACAATCCCCGTTTCTTGGCTTTCGGCGCGAGGAGATGTTCACGATGGCTCGCCATACACCTATATGACTGACAGCATTTGATTAATTGATACGCCCACAGTGTAACTATTGGCATATCACCGGTTTCATTATCTCAGTCGGTCTCGCAGAAATGACCATACGCATCATGTTTTGGCTGCCTTAACTATATATTTGATGCATGAAATTACCGTTAATATATTCGTCATACATGACTTTGACAATTTGACGATTCCAAGATGGCCGAAACATTTGCGCCGGTTTTCTAATTACATTTTGAACAGACTATATCTCAGATATTATACAGACCTAATAATTCCTGTCTTCTCGTTTTCGGCATACTGAGACAATTGCGATGGGCCGTCACACACTAATATGATCGATAGTACTTGTGAGGATAATGCCCCCCCGGAGTAATAAATAGCACATTATTTGAGTTTACCCAGATTCGTCACCCTTATGTCTAATGATAATATTTATTGTGATTTGGCCATCATATACCACCACTTCTCATGAAGTTTATTACACACTCGATATATATGACTATATCTTTTTACTAGTCCAAGATGGCCGAATACGTTCGCGAAGGTTTCCCATTACCAACACTTTATATCGTGTCTCTCGCATAATTGAGCACATCAGTTACAGGTGTGACTAGTTAACAATGGACTTATATGGAGGCCGAGTGAACTTAATTCACTCAGACCCTTTGACGTGCACGGACCAGGCGCTTTTGATTATACAGCACGTAAGTTTTTTACCCCTAGAGCTCGCGCGCTTAACTTATCTTTAACCTCTGTTCTCCGAAACCTTCCAACGTCAACAGTCATGATTCTTTAACTCGCCTGACGCTAACTAATTGTACGGCTATTTAAACATGAGCAAAAGTAAGCAGAGCTTATGTCTGTCACATTTGGATGTAATACGATATATATAACCTAAGAATATCGGATTTTGAGATTAGGTTGGGAATATTCCCATGATATGTTTCTATCGTTTGACTGTGAGGCTTAACTCAAAATGTAAGTTGAGAACACACGAAATTTGACCAATTTGGCACTTTAAACACGTCCAATCTAAATGAATATGACCCAAATGGACAAATTAGGAGTTACACAGTGCTCTCTCGCATATTTATTAGAGTTAAAAAGGTATGATCCAAACTTAAAAATTAAATAACAATTAAATAATGATGCTTAATAAGAAAATCTCCCCCTTGATAGGTTCACGGCCATCGTACCGTTTTTTGATATTTACTCGACATCTACACTGGGTCTAGGATCACATTGAGGTACGTTTTTTTAGACTGTTTTTTTAGACTGTAAGTATTTAAAGTTCGTGCTCAGAGTGATTGTGATAAATTGCCTAATTCTCAAGCCCTTCATGTTAACTTTATTGACATTGTCAAAAGATACAATGTTTGTGAGATGCAGAGCCATTGGCAGAGTGACTAAGTCAATAAAATGACTCCCTGTGAATGGTCAGTAATTCTGACGTATAATTTGTTATAATACTCTGTTCCTTGTAGATCCTATACATCTGACAGTGTGACAGAATAGGAGAAAAAAGAAATAAACTAAATTGTGCGAATTCTTAAAATTACTATTTGCAAAGGTATGTAAAAAATTGAACTATTACTGATTATATAATAGGTCAATTCGTTTGATGTTGATAATTAACTTAATAGAATCAACATAAGCAAGCTTGATTAACAGAAGTTTGGCCCACTATTGCCTTTCAATGTGAAACTGACTAATTTTATTAATAGTAACAATGTTATTCACTGATTAATAATGAATACAAACACAATCGGTCTGTTTTGCATTAAATGATCAATGACATCATATCAGAACCTCAGCAATGTCCTCAAACAACTGTGATAAAAAATTGCATTGAAAAAATTGCATTGAAAAATCGTTGATAAAACAAATGTTGTAAATCAATTGATCATATAATTACTAATTTTATTGCGTTAATCGAACTCACATTAGGCTGTATCCCCCAACCTGCTTTGATTCACATATTATATTAGGCACAATAAATGTATTAGGACTATACTTTAGGTCTGGAAGTTTTAAGAACTTTCACTTCTTTATCACTTTTGGTAATTTTAATTGTATATAATAATGTATGTTTTATGTATGTATCTTTATAGCCTTGAAGAAGTCCCATTGGGACGAAACGCGTCGGCTATGATTTGGCAATGAATTGTAAGCTGTAATTTTAAATGGAAATCTGAATCACCAAATAAAGAAAACTCACCTTCAAGACATCGAAGTTTATTGTGAATCTTTGGGGATACAATATTCACTTGCTTGTATTTTAATTATGACGAACAACTTTGTTCATTACAATTGTATTTAAGTTGAGTGCTGAGCCACCCTTGTTTGTTACAATCAAATATTGTAGCATTCCGCCTCTCCACCCCCCCCAGCCCCATGCACACCAACTCAGGCACATATCGGATGAGTTGGACAAACTATTCTACAACTATCTAGCAATGTCAATTTCCTACATTGCCATGTCGCGTCCTACCCTCCATTTCCATCATTTGAGTGTAGATAGGACATCAATGATCCCCAGCAGTCTTTCGGCCTTGATGTCAAAGGTTGTTTCTCGGCATGCAGTTCTAGTTGGGTCTTACAGTGCGCAATATCCATGAGACATGCCACCTTAGTAGGGCTGGTTTTACTACCCCAGTGGAGTGCTACTCTTCGTTTCGCCAGCAATAAACACTAATAGTTTTTTAGTTGCCGATTTGAAAGCACTTAATAGACCCAGTAGACAGACCACCAGCGTGCACACCACCCGCTCCCCCACCACCTCAGATAGGACATCAGTGATATGTACCCAGAAGTGTCTCACCTCTGGGCAGTTCAAAGACAAATTTATAAAATCAGCCCCCTCAGCCCTGCAGTGGGTACATTTGGAATCTCCTCTCAATCCACATTTACATAACAGCATTGGGGTATAATACATCTAATGTAGAAATTTAAACAGAATTATCCTTAAATTGCAATTAGATGTCAGCATGCTTAATTGTGTACATGTCTTCCAGTCCTCCTCCCCACAGGCTGACCCAGCACAGTTTCCATTTCTCCATTGATTTTCCAACACCCAGTTTTTCAACTTTTTTGTGAACCAATGTATAGCTTTGTGATAAGATGTTGCCTAGTTGTGCTAGAAAGCATACACTGTAGTGCCATCAGAGTGGGGGGGCTCACTGGGAAACAGTGGATTGTGAGCCCAAAATGATGCTCTCAGTCGATAGTATATGAATGTGAATAGTGGGGGTTGACTATTTGTCGCAGTGTCTGACAAGGTTACAAACGTGCCATTTGTGTATAGGTCCCCCATGTTATTCAAGCCTGCTTCTCGCAATGTTTGAAGTAACTCACCTTCCTGTGTAACTGTTATGTCGGGTGATGTAATAGCGGCATCACAGGAGCGTACAGCACCGGTTTCCCAGCCTGTCTAGCTAGTGCTCGCCAAGCCATCAATGTGCTACGTAATGTATTCATATCAGAGTGAGGGATCAAAGTGCAGTTATGCTGAAGGATAGCTCTTAGAGGTATCGGGCCGCGTCATCATGTTCTATTGCCACATGGGGGAGAAAATCATGAGATGTGTACCAAAAATGTGCAAAGTGGGCCAGCGCACATAACTAATTTAACTTTAAGTCCGGGCCACCGAATCCTCCATCCAAGTACGGCTGAGTCAACAATGCCCAGCCAATTCTTGGTTTCTTGCCTGCCCACGTCAATGTAACCAATAGGGATCACAGTTGTTTAAACAAGCATCTGCAATACAATAGGTCTCTCATTTACACGAGTTTGAGATATTGGCATTGTAAAGGACAAGGCCTTTTATTTATGTTTTGGTTTTTGCCTCCTGCAGTAAGAGAAACTCAGTAAAGAAAACAGTGTTTACAGAGTAAAGAAGACGTCCCATGTAACAACTGAAGTAAAAGGGCCAGTCCTCATTGGAGGTTACAAATGAAGATAAGGCAGTACTAAGGAGGGACTAAAAAGCCTAATAACGAATCAGAAGCCAGCATTTACGAAGGGCAATGACTCAAGCCAATGAATATGCGTAAAGAGTGGGCGGGGCTTCTATTCCATACTCCAATACAGCATGAGACCGGGTCTCTAATATATAGTACAATGTCATCAGCATATAGTGAGACAATCAGCAGCTGCAGGTTAAAGCGGAGGGCTGCAGCAGTGTGTTTTTGCCTTATAATGCAGGCGAGTGGTTCCATAATGAGTGCAAATAAAAGAGGCGACAGGACACCCTTGTCGTGTCCTACTGTAAGGAGTCTGATGTATTGTTATTAACACGGAATCGTGCCGTCGGACATTCATATAGTAAACTGATCCATCTTATGAATGACTCTGGCAACCCCATACGCGCAAGTACTGCAAACATGTAGGTCCATGAAATTGAATCAAAAGCCTTGGCTGCGTCCAGTAAGACCACAGCTACTTGTAAGGTGGGTTCTATTTGGTGTAGTAGTGCAAATATAGTACGGAGATTTTGTGTAGTGGACCGAGCAGTTATGAAACTGGATTGGTCTGGTAATACCAACTGGGACGTCAGCGGCTGTAACCATATAGCAAGCATCTTATCCAGTATTTTTGCATCTATATTTCTGAGAGACAGTGGCCTATAAGATTCACACCTCTCCAGCGCCTTATCCGGTTTCATCAATGTTATTATTGGTGCCTCTCTTAACGAGGATGGTAGCCCTCCACTTTCATATGCCTCCGTGTAGACTGCATGCAGGTGTGGGGCTAGTAAGTCAGAGCATTCTTTATAAAACTCCCCAGTGAAGCCGTCTAATCAGGAAGCCTTGCCCTTCGGCAAGGTGTGGATCGCCTCCCTCACCTCGTCGAATGTCACTGGCTGTGTTAGGTGTTCCCTTTGTCCAGGAGACAGCCATGCCAGAGCCACTTCGTCAAAATAATTGCTCAATTCAATCAACGATGCCGTGTTTTTGGGCCCATATAGTCCTGCATAAAATTGTTTGAATGCCTGGAGTATCTCTAAATTTGAATAGCACGCTGTATCCCCTTCGCCCAGTATGTGGACTATAGAATCTGTGCCCTTCTGCGATTTAAGCTTTTGTGCAAGGCTATGCCTGGGCCCACCACCCTCCCAATATACAAGAGCCACATGACATTTCGACATAAGAGTGCCTCTTGATCTGAGAAAGACTCATAATTTGACAAGTGTTGCCTAATAGATGCTAAGATAGCCTCTGTTGGATGACGTTCATATTCTCTTTCTAAGGAATGGAGCTTATCCTTAGCCTTGTTTAATTGTGTCCTGATGCTTTTCAGTACCCCTCTTTGTGTGCTTATACATTTCCCTCTTATTGTGATTTTAAAAGCTTCCCACAGTGAGCCCTGGCTAGCTACAAAGCCTGTATTGAATGGAAAATATTTTATTATCGCCCTGTGCACCTCCTCTTTAAAGGCTGTGTCTAAAAACGCCGGAAGCGCCAGACAAAAGGTGCAGGGGCTGCATTTGGTACCTTCAGTGGCAACAGGACAGGTGCATGATCAGATAGTGTCCAAGGGAGGTGTCGTACATCATCCACCCACTGAAACATCTCAGTCTCGACCACGTTCCATGGACACAAATGTACCCTTCCTCTTTGTCGGATGTCTCAATCCACCAGGCTGTATTCATCCATCCCGCCCCATAGTATCTTGGCTGCCTGTTTGCTAGGCCACTCCGTATCTGCTGAGCGATCTACTATGGGATACAAATACGTATTCAAATCACCTCCCCAAATTATGTGCGTTGGTGAAATGGTGTGTAGTCATATTCAGATCCCTGTAAAAAACTCCGGATCATCTATGTTTGGTGCATAAGTATTAACTATTGTAACACCTGCCATCTGCCCCATTGCAATTAAGAGTCTGCCCTAATCATCCGCCTGGTGGGTTGTAAACGCAAAGGGGATCCCAAATCTAATTAACAGCTTAACAGCAGGACCCCCCCCCCCCCCCGTATGTTGAGTACGAAGAGGCTAGGCGACATATTTATATGGCGCAGTCTGAGCGCTTATCCAATTGTGTCTCTTGTAACAAGGCCACATGTATATTATGTCTGTCTAGAAATTGAAGCCCTAACCTTGCAGGGCTTATTGAGGCCTCTCACATTACATGTAATAAAGTTTATATTGTCTTTCAAACGTGTCAGTGTCCCTTCATAGTACGGTATCGGTGCACATGCAGCAGAGCAACCGGGCCGCGTAAGCAGGGAAATGTTTTATGTTGGTGAGGGTATACCATAACTGAACAAAGTAACGTTCCCCGCCCACCCCCCCCACCCTCACCCTCACTTCAGCAGCCCCAACCAGCTAAAGACTTCCCCACCAGACAATAAACATACTCAATTGTGACATTGACATCTGGAAAAACAAATACAAGAAAAACACAGCACACTCATCTGGGGTGCTCCCTCGCAGGGGTTCGCCGGTGTCCCAGTCACCCTCCAGGTGGACGGAGGTGGCTGGGTTTTAAGGCGCAATGTTAACTCTTTCCCACCGGCTGCAACGTACAATAATCTACTGGGCTGTGTAGTATTTCCCTTCGTCAGGGAGGACAGTTCCATGATGGTATTAGAAGAATCCAAGGTACACCTGTAACTTCAGTTCCTTCCATTGCTCAGGTCCTGTATTCAATCTTCTCCATTTTCGACATATAAAGTGGTCCGGGCCTGTGTGCTGGCTACTTTCTTTAGGTAGTCTTTGGCCACTTTAGGTGTCGTGAAAACCTGCTGCTTGCCACGATGCTCCACACGAAGACGCGCCGGTTACAGCATATGAAATATTTGCCTTTTGTAGCTGCCGCTGGACGGGCAGAAACTCTGTCCATGCAGACGGTACTGCAAACGTGAAGTCTGGGTAAAAGAAACCTGACTGCCCTGGTGTTGCCGTTCTCCTTCTTTATCTGGCCAGTCTGAGGACCGTATCTCTGTCCCGATAATCCAGGAGTTTCGCTATGATAGGGTGTAGGCAGGGCCGGACTGGCCACCGGGCATTTTGGTATGCTGCCGAGCTGGGGGCTGATTTCGTTGATGGGGACCTGCGTGTGCTGAACGAAATTCGTTTTGCTTTGTTTATTTCGAAGCACCCGCAGGTCTCCATCAACGAAATTAGCCCCCACCTCAGTGACACCGGCCCCCAGCTCGGTAGCATGCAAAAACGCCCGGTAGCCAGTCCGGCACTGGGTGTAGGGGGCTCTCGTCTGCAGCCGTGCCATGAGTGCGCGGTGTGCTCTCTCTAATATCAGCAACACAGATAGGTTCTCGGCTCCAGACAGCCCCTTCAGCAGATCAAATGTAGATCTTCATTCTTCCAGTAATGCGTAGGTTATTGTGGAGGGAGCGCGCCTCTAAGTCTTCGTTCTTTGCTTGAATGATCGCCAGGGTACGCTCCATATTCAAGCTCTTCGAGCTCACAGTTTGTAATTCGTCCTCCGCTTTGGATATTCTCTGTTCCGTCCCCGCAATGCGTGCAGACTGCTTGTCTATTTTTGCTGCCAAACTGTCTTTTCGGAGATTTAAATCCATGTTGCCATCAATGGATTGCAATCTATTTGTCGTAGCTATTAGTGTTGTTTTAAGGGTGCTGCTCTCTGCAGTTCCTGTGGGCTGACCCTCCGATTGGCCCACTTCAGACGGTTGGTTTGTAGAACCTCGTTACAAAGTGAGTCTTGCTTGTGTTTTGTCTGCTTTATTTATGGCGAGGTCTGCTCGGTGCACCGCAGTTGTGCACAATTCAGGTGGCAGTTTTATCTATTTCTGCTCTATTCTTCCCAGGGATGTGGCAGCTACCTTGCGACTCCTAAAGGGCACCAATGTCAAACCCCGGCAGGAAACAGGAAATATTTACACACTGCAGCGCTGTAACCTTAAAAGCACTATGATTTGTTACGTTACTCGTGAGGGCAGAATCATGTGCCGTGTGCAATGTCCAGCACCACACGGTCAAGGGCACACGAGTGTGACCAGTATTCTCCAATGCGGACATGTCCCAATCGTGTCTGCCGTGGATCAGCGGCACCCACGCAGCCGACTTAGTCTGCAAATGAGACATCTCTGTCCCGCCGGGTCTCAGCTCTCCTCACGGCGCAGCATGCCAACCAAGGGCCCAGCGCTACGACCGGCGCCACGGTCTCAATTTATTATGCGGACCGCTCAGTAAATCGATCCGTTGTCGCGCAGCGGGGGAGGGGTGCACTGGTTCACACGCTCACTCCTCCAACCGCGTTCAGGAGTCACACCCCTACTCACGGGAGGCAGAAGCGGACGCAGCACCTCTCACGCCTCCGAGCACAGGCCCGTCATTCAGCCACGCCGCAGTACTTCTCCACAGCAGTTCACAGTGAGTGGCAGATTCTATTTTCCCTTTTGTTTCTCGCACCACTTGTCCCCGGTCAGCTAGGTGGGTGTTTTATCACAGCTGGTGAGGTATGGGCGGATTAACAGACAGATAGAAGGAACCCAGCTGGCGGAGCTGCACTAACGTGCGGCCATCTTGCAGTAGGCTCTCTGGTGCCCCCATAGGGTGGGGATCTTAAACCTCTGCGTTCTACTGAATTGCAGCATACCAGGCTAACTCAACGTCCTCTCCCATGTTCTATATAAATATTTTTTTAATCAAGATGTAGTCTAGGTATGAATATCTTGAATGGATGACTTGGTGAACCACATCTCAATGTAGGCTACAAGGTGGAAGAAATTATCCAGGATGAAATCATGAATGGCACATATTACTTAACTGCCAAACTTACATTGAGGGCATCTAAAAAGCACATTGGCATGGGAGAGTCCTTGTAGGTAATGAGGAAGGGATTGGTGGAGCAAGAAGCACAGGAGTGCTATCAAATTAGAGAAAAGTGAGGGTGGAGATAACAGTTGTGACCAGTAGGCAAAACTATGTTGCCAAGCACAAGAGGCTGTGGAGAGCTGCATAGGTTCTGCTAATTTGGGAGCCCTGCTAAAGTCTGGCTCTGAACCACTCTCAAGAATTAACCTCTTTCCAGTAATACCAAATCGAAGTGCAAAAAATCAAAATGGTACCCGAGATTTTCCCACACCTCAAAACCTAGGAAGCAGTAGTCAGGACATTATAACAGGGATTGAATCTTCTAAAATCGTGTAAAATCCAAAGCAATCCTGAAACTGGTCCTGGCACGCCCAAAAATCCTTGGGCCATCGTCAACCCAGCAACAGATAGTGGCGTTTAAAGAGGCCATGCTACATATCTTCAACTGCACTTCTGGCTTCTTTCACAGCACCTTTGATCCCCATCAGAGATCTCCAGTCAGACTCCAGCTGGAAGGTTCACCCTCATGCAATCTGCCCCCAAGGGACTTCTACACAGACTTCAAGGTCTATGTTGGTTCCTTCCATACCAACAGACCACCAGTGTGGAGCTTATCATCTAATCCAGACACAGAACTCTGACCCCAAACTGACTTCAGCCCAATTCCAGCCTATGCAATGCTATGAAATTATCCAAGTGCAGCAGATGGTCCAATAGCAATAGTTCGATCCAGTACCTGAACACTGGTACTAGCAGAGAATTCTGGATAATTTTTGTTCTGCTAAGTAACAAGTGCAAGAAGCACCCACTGTCACTCAAGACATGTATTATGAAAAAGGGAACAGGTTATTCCACCTTCACACTGATGATTCAATGAATGCAAACTAACAAAATGGCAGTAGGCTGGACTGATCTCATGAAACACAGCTAGGCTACCAGAAAAAGCGTTACCGAAAGTAAGTAACTTGTTCATCCGATGGATGCATCTGCCTGTGGATTCCTCACCTTTTGAATTGAATTCCCAAACAGTCCCGCTCCCGGAGGAGGGTGCCTGCCAACACTAAAAGCACAGAATGGGCAAATAGGCCACCCCATCTCACCTCAGAATCTAAGTAGTAATGCTTCGCAAAAGTGTGGAGGGAGGCCCAAGTTGCCACCTTGAAGATGTCTACAACAGGGACACCTCTGGCCAAAGCCGAAGAAGATGACTGTGCTCTGGTGGAATGAGCTCAAATACCTTCAGGAAGCTCCTACTTGGCCAAGGCGTAGCAGCTCTTGATGCAGAGGATGATCCACTTGTACAATATTCTCTTGTGGACAGCCTTGCCTTTCCTCTTGCCTACATATCCAATGAAGAGTTGATAGTCTAACATGAAGTCCTTAGTTCTGTCCAGGTAGAAGCTGACGGCCCTACTGGGGTCCAGGCGGTGAAGTCTCTCCTCCTTGGAATGGTGAGGGGGAGGATAGAAAGTGGGTAAAGTGATAGAATGTCCTAGGTGGAAGGAAGTGACCGCCTTAGGCAGGAAAGCAGTTCTCGTCCTAAGAACCATCTTATCTGCATGAATTGAGGTCAAAGGAGGCTTGGAGCTAAGGGCCTGCAACTCACTAACACTCCTTGCAGAAGTAATTGCAATAAAAAAAGAACATCTTAAATGCTAGAAATCTCAATGGACACCTATGCAGTGGTTCAAATGGAGACCCCCATCAAAGTAAGGACTAAATTAAAATCCCACTGATGCATGATAAATGGAGTGGGAGGAAACCTGTTAATGAGACCCTTAATAAATCTCATGACTATAGGCGATTTAAACAGAGGGTTGGTGTGGTAAGCAATACAAGGCCAACAAGAAATTTTTTACTGTTGCTACTGCACAATCCTTTTGAGCCAGGGAAAGCGAGAAATTGAGAATCTCGGAGAAATGAGCTTGTAAAAGATCAATTGCTCTCTCTACACACCATTTCACAAACCTGGTCCACCTACCGGAATTAACACATTTGGCGGAGTGTCTTCTGCCCGATAATATAACATCCATCACATCCGGAGGGAGAGAGAAAGAGCTGAGGTTGCCCCGTTCAATCTCAAGGTATGAAGGTGCAGGCTCTATTGGTGGGGGTGTAGAACCTGCCTCTGTAACTGCTAGAGGAGGTCTGCCATGAGAGGGAGACTTTTACTCCGCCCACCCGACCGTCACCTACCCAGCCAGACTTTGGACAGACTCTCCTTTGTCTCTCCATCCTATCTCCCTCCTACTCCTTTACCCCACCCCCTTACCCTTCTAAGCTCCATTTATTTAGTCTTCTACGCTCTTGAAATATTTTTCTAGTAACTGACGTGTCTTGTAACTGATGTAATTTTGTGGAACCTTATGTAAAGCGCTCTGATACCTCCAGGTCTAGCCAGCGCTATATAAAACTCAAATAAATAAGATGAAGCGGCGGGTGCAATGAGAGATAAAGGAGGTCTGTTTACCACACCCTTCTTGGCCAGTACGGAGCAAATCAATATGACTTGGGCACAGTCTTGGCGAATCTTCCTCAGAACTCAAGGAGTCAAGGGTATGGGAGGAAATGCATAAAGAAGCTGTAAGCCAAAGTCTAGCTGAAACGTGTCCCCCAACGCTCTCCACATCGGATACTGGAGACGGCAGAGCGACAGGCAGTGCACGTTCGTGAGTTGCAAACAGGTCCAACCGAGGAAACCCCCCCCACATCCCCAAAATTTGATGGACCATATCCAGATGGAGTACTGCGACAGATTGTCCGAACGCACATTCAGCACTCCGGCCAGATGATTTGCAATCTCACAAATCTGATGGTCCTGAGCCCAGGACCAGCGTTGCAGAGCCTCTCTGCAGAGACAATTACCCTACTCCTCCCTGTTTATGTACCACATCGCAGTAGTGTTGTCACTCAGGACCTGAACTATCTGGCCGTGAAGGGAGGGAAGAAAGACCTTGAGAGCCAAATGGATCACCCGCAATTCTAGAAGATTGATATGAAGCAATCTTTCCTCTGGAGACCAAAGGCCCTTAACCTCCAGATCACCCAGATGAGCTGCCCACCCTAGAGTGGAGGCATCCGTTATTACTGTGCCCACCGGAGAAGTAGGGTGAAACTGCTTCCCTTGAGACAGGTTGTCCAAAACTCTCCACCATAACAGCTCCGCTGTAGTATCTCTGGAGATTCTGACCACCTCCCTCAGATCTCCGTTGTATTGAAACCACTTCCTGTGGAGGCACCACGGGAGTGCTCTCATGCGCCAGCGTGGATGGTCGACCAACAGTATGTAGGAAGCGGACAAACCGAGCAGGCGTAAGATCTTCAGGACTGGAACAGCTGCTCCATCTTGAAAAATTGTAATCATAGCCTGGATGTCTAGAATCCTCTGAGGAGGCGGGAAAGTATGACTCAGTAGTATCCAGTGCAGGCCCTATGAACAGGTTAGCTGAGAGGGCACCAGGTGAGATTTAGGTACATTTGTCGAAAAACGCTAGTCAAACAACAGCCATGTTACCACCTGCAGGTGATGCAGCACCATCTCTGGCGACTTTGCTTTGAGCAGCCAGTCGTCCAGAAAGGGGAAAACAGGAATCCTGACCTTCTGAGATGTGTTGCTACCACAGCTATCACCTTTGTGAAGACCCATGGTGCGGATGTAGGACCAAACGGAAGGACCGCAAACTGGTAGTGTTGAGATCCCACTGTAAAACGAAGATACTTCCGATGTGACTTCAGGATGGGAATGTGAAAATACGCATCTTGCAAATCGATAGACACCATCTAGTCTTCTTGCTGCAGCGCCAAAAGAACCTGAGTCAGGGTCAACATCAATTGCTCTCAATCTTCCGTCCTTTTTGGGGATCAGAAAATAACAGGAGTAGCATCCCTGACCCCTTTACCGCTCTGGAACAACCTCTATCGCACCTTTCTGTAAAGACGGAAACTATTGTTGCAAGAGCAATAGATGGTCCTCCAAGCACCAGCCCTGGCGATGGGGAAAGGAGGGGGACATTCCCGGAAAGGAAGGGTGTATCCATTTTCTATGAGATCCAAAAGCCAGAGATCTGATGTAACAGATCTCCAATTTTGCAGAAAATGGGACACCTGACCTTCAACGGGACAAACATGCGCCAAGATGGGGGATCTAGAGCTGCTTCCAGACAGTGTGAGAAAGTGCCATCTTTCTTGCATGGTATGCCCCCACTTATTGCTGAATGTACTTTGACTGAGTGTGCCCTGGACTCCTGCCAATCAGGTGCCCAGGGCCTATGTTCCTTTCCTAAAAAACAAAACCCAAATTAGCAAACCCTGGCCACATGTCAGCCCCTGGTAAATGGTACCCTAGGTACCCAGGGCCTTGTGACAAGGGAAGGCCTCTAAGTGCTGCAGCACTCACTGTGACACCCTTAGAGGCCCTGTACCCTTAACACACACACACACACACACACACACACACACACACACTGCCTTTGCAGGCTGGGTTTCTGGGTGCAAGACAAAACAGTCGCATGGCACACATCCCTGTGTGCCATGCCCATCACCTACACTGCCATGGCATACATCAGCCACCCCTCTAGCTGGGTGCCTTATGCCAATGGTGTGGGCACAGGAGCAGGAGCCCTATGCCCCTACAGTACCCAGGTCCATTCCTGAGCACTGTAAGTGCAGTGCTGCCATTTAAGAGTACATGGTGCTGAGAGCTCATCAAACACAAACTCCACAGCACCATAATGGCAACACTGAAGACTGAAGTTTGGTATCAAACTTCTCAGCACATTAAACCCACACTGATGCCAGTGTGGGATTTAATGTACCAAGCACCCCAGAGGGCATCTTAGAGATGCCCCCTTAAACCTAACCTACAATCCACGTCTGCTCTGAGGCTGCCTAGGCTGCCACACAGCAGACATGTTGCTGGACCCCTGGGTGGGAGAGCCCCTGCTCTCCTGGGCCTGCAACAATGCACAGCCTGGGCGAGGTGCTAAATCTCCTCCCCCAGGATGGGCAGGGGGAAGCTTCAAAGGCATGCCGCCTCTGTGAGCTTCCCCAGGCCACTGCAACCCCCCACTCTGGCGGGAAGCTTGGCCGGAAACCCCAAATAAGGACAGGGGATGTGCCAGCCTGCCAACCCCACCCCTCAGGTGGGGGAGGCGAGGTGAAGCACATCCCCGGGCTCTCGCCATCTTGAAGATGGGAAGCCCTACCCTATCAGGACTAGGCTACTGCCCCCCTCCCACAGGAGAGAGGCAGGATAGGGGGTGTACCCACCCCAGGACAGGGACCCATAGGTCCCTGCCCTTCACCTACCTGTAACGCCCCTAAATCTAGTATTTAGGGGCACCCTGAACCTTCCTTCCCCAGATTCCAAAATACAAAGAAGAGCAAGAAGAAAGAAGACCTATCCTGCAGCTGCTAAGAAGAGGAAGACACCAACTTACCGGCCTGTCGGCCCTCGAACCTGCTCCTGCTCCAACCCGGCACCTCTTGTGGCAAGCAACCTCAAAAACCCCAGAGGACCTGGCTACCTTTTGGCTCTAAGCCCCTGGGACTCCCATGAGTAGAGGCTCTACTCAAAACCTACCTCTAATCCCTGGCAGCAGCCCGGAACCGCGAACCCAGCACACTCTGCACCAGCCAAGCCTGGCAAGTGCCGGAGTGAACAAAGACCACGAGGACGACCCCATGGTGACTAACCCCGAGTCCGGCACCCAAGGACCTCCCTCGACACTCCTGAAGAAGCCTGCAGCCTCAGAACAAGGTGCCCCCCCTAACGCGATCTACAGAGGGTAAGATTTCCCGACACCAAAAGGCACCCCGCGGCCCCCTGTTCCCAATCCCTGGGTACCTACCTATCATCCAACTACCCAACTTACCTCTCGAAGTGGTGGTGGCACCTGAAGAATCCTCGTCCCCGAGCTTGCAGTCCTTTACTAAACCGGAGATTTCCCATTGAAATCAATTGAGCGCCCGAAGGCTCAAAAGCACCCTGCACCCAGCCGCCGGAGTGGCCCTGGCAGTGCAACCTCTACACCTACCTACTTCCCCACTTACCCTGAGTAAGTGACCAGGAGCCCAGCTCCCACAGCCGCGTGGCTTGCTAGTCAGCAGCCACCAACCAAGGCCCCCCTATCCCTCTCAGGATAACATTGGGTCTAACTCTCTCTGCACCCGGCCGCCCTAGAGTCGCTGAGGGTGAACCAACTGTACCTACCTGACCCTGGGGGACCCCTGAGTCTATGCCCAGAACCTCAACTCTGCCAGTCGAGTACTTACCTTTAAACCGACAACTCTATTTTCTTCATAGGGTAACATTGACTGGCTTTTTCCTGAAATTTCTTCTAAGTGTGGACTTTTCAAATCTTAAAATATTCACCAAAAATCAGCTGAGAAACGAAAACGAATTTACTCACCTGCTCTTAGGTGAGCTCCCAGTGCTGGATCTTGGTGCCCAGCACTGACTCTGAAAAATACTTACAACTGTACTTACCAGTAACCCAATTTTCTCCCATAGGAAATCATTGAATGTTTTTCTGTGAAATTTCTTCCAAGTGTCAATTTCTGCAATCTTTAAATATTCTATAAAAATCGTATAATATCTGAAAACGCAATTACTTACCTGTTTTGGATAAAGGTCCCAGTACTGAGTCTAGGTACCCAGTACTGGATTGCAAAAAGTAACTAGAACATACTGTACCTGCAACTTGAATTTTCTTCCATAGGGAATCATTGACTGTCAACTTTTAAAATAGCTACATATTGTTTAAAAATCATCACAGTAATTAAGTTGACTTTCATCACTTGATTCTAAGTACTGACCCAGGACTGAATCTAGGATCCAGTCCTGGAATTCCAAAAGTAATCCTAAAAGTAATCTGTTGCAAATAACTTGAAATTTCCATTGAGCTCAATGCATTGTTGTGTTTAAAATAGTGTTGCCTATTGCAACCACTTGTAACGGTTTACAAAAGTCAATTGCATATTGCAAAAGTATTTATATAAAGCATCTCATTCTGAGACAGTATATTTTAATGCCAAGTGTTGGTTCTAAAATAAAACAAGCATATATTTTTTATATATAAACCATTGGCCTAGAGTTCAGTTATTGAGTGTGTGAGACCATTTGCTGACTGAGTGTACATCAAATGCTTTACACTGTCCTCTGATACTGCCTTACTGCTCGACCAAGCTACCACTTTAGAGAGTAAGGTTATATCTAACTTTAGCCTCTGCCAAACCTCTGGGGACTGTGGACTCTGTACACCCTGTACCTATTAATGAACAGTATATACAGAGCCACTTTCTCACAGACAGTACCAGTTGGGGGAACGGGAGAGGAGGAGACTACTTGCAGACGAGCTGAGCCTCGCAGGCGACCTCTACCTTTCCCTCTGTACAATCCATACAGAGTTTTCGACTGTTGCTGCTGCTGGTGCGCCTGAAAGGAAGGAGTCTTACCAAACCCAAAAATCTTCAGAAAATAAAGCTTCTGGGATGGGACTGCGGATCCAATGATCCAGGTGTGGCCCTACTTTCCTTAATGCGCGGCGTCCCCTTTAGTTACAAAGAGGCGAGAGCCATCAAAAGGCAAGTCCAAAAGGGTGGCCTGCACATCTGGAGAAAAACCAAACCCCCTTAGCCAGGCAAGCCGCCTGGTTGCTACTGAGGAACCCATCACTCTAACAACAGAGTCAGCTGTGGCATGCCCTGACTTTATGACTTGACAAGCCGCAGTTTGTGTGTCCAATAAGACCTCTGCAAAATGGCCCAGAGTGCCCTCCGGAAGCTTGGGAATCACTTCCTTTGCAGAATCCATCAGTGCGTGTATGTAGCAACCTAGCAGACACTTTGTATTCATTGATTTTAAGTCTATACTGGCTGAGAAAAACACTTTCTTGGCTGATTGTTCCATCCTCTTCGATTCTCTATCTCCAGGCATGGACGGAAAGAGCCCATAGATTCTTTTGTAGAGCATGAAGTTTGAACAACCAAGCTGTCAGGGGATGGATGCACAGATAAAGCCGGATCCCCAGGCGCCACTTTGTACCTTCTTGCCACTGACCCGGACACATCAGGGGCAGTCATAGGGTTCTGTCATACCTCTAAAAAGGGCTCCGTCAAAGCCTTGTTAAAGGGGAGCAGAGGCTCAGTCACAGAAGGAGAGTGAAGAACCTCCATTGGGATGTTTGACTTAATCTCAGCAGTAAGCAATTTTAAGTCCAGTAAATATGCTGCCTTCCCCTAAAGGAGTGGTAGGAACAGACCTTGGGGAAAGGAAGTCCCTTCGAAGAAGAGAATTCCCACTCTGGAGACTTATCTAAACCTCTAGCTTCCTGCAGACCTTCCAACTCTTGCATGGGATCAACAATCTCCCCTACTTCAGCTTATTCCTGTTGCTCTTGGAATTCTTCCTCCTCCAGTAGCCTCTGTGCCTCCCTTCTCGACCTCATCTTGGGTTTCGGCGTATAGGGTGCCAGAGACTTCGGGGCCGGCGCCGACGGAAGCTTCACAGGGATAGCCGAAGGTGCCGTGCATGGCCGAGACGGCGCCGGACCGGAGCCAGACTGCGCTTGAGCAAACTCCTTTCTTCCTTGCAGGGATTGCACCGGCGTAGAGTACTTCAGCGCCGGGAGAAGCCAATTTCCCAGGGTCATCGGCATAAAAGGTTCCACGAATAATGAGGTGGCAAGCCCTTGTTGAAAACACAGCGGTCCCATGGGGCCAACAGGCACACGAGTAGGGTTAGCCGCCCTGGCAAACTTGCCGAACATCGCATTTAAGAAACGCAAAGGATTCCTACCTGGAGCAGGAAAGGGAGGGTAAGGATTTGGTACAGCCTGCTCAAGGACCGCTCCAGAAGGCTGTAAGACTGGCTTCGGCTGCAGCTATGGTGACACTGGAGCTGGAAGCAGAGAGGTCGGAGATGAAGGCAATGCTTCCCTGGGCGTCGGAGAACCTCTCCGAGCCAGAGAGTGCGTCGGAGTCACCCGAGAAGGAGAGGGTGTGATACTTTAGCCTTTCTAAGATGCTGAATACTGGAGACCCGGACTTCGGAGACTTATCCTTGGACGAGTATCGCCTAGATCCATGACGCCGCTTTTTCTTGTGCTTCCTCGACGACTTTGAGGTGTGTGGAGTCGGTGACTTAGACCTCGATCTCGTCCTACTTCGGCCACTCTTCTGATTCTTTGTCCTGGCCATGAACAACTTGGCGTCCTTCTCCTTGAGGGCGTTTGGATTAATGCAACGACACAAAGAACGTCCCTCAACGTCGTGAACCGACGAAAGGCACCAAAGACAATCATCATGGGGGTCAGTGATCGACATTTGACCCCCGCATTCCCTACAAGTCTTGAAACCAGATGTCTTCGGAGCTGCCATTACAATGCTACAATTTCAGGAGAACCTGTAACAACAAAACACTCAAATGAAGAGCCCTGGGAAAACCGTTACGTTTCGACAGCGCAGAAAAAAGGGAACCGACGTCAGGACACCGACGAGGTCTTCTTATGGCTCCGATGAGGATATGCCGGGTCCCTAGCGGGGCCATTCTATTGTGATGTCCTAGTCGACATGGGAGAGTTATGGAGAAAAGTTTCCGTGGTAAGTTGCGCAAGGGGTCATTCAAAATGTGAGGGATCCTCATGCAAATGAATCCATCAGAAATGAATGTACTAAGATTCTTCAACCAGGACGCGCTTCATCTGAGCCATTATTGACATTTAATGAAGTTCTTCTGGCTACATGGTCTAAGTCATGTTCATCCCCACCCATGTAGCTAGGCGACACAAACCGCTCCCCCATGACCCAGACTTTCTAACTAGGCACCCTACACCAAAGAGCCTGACTGTTAGAGCGTCTACAAATAGGGTTAATTGAAATTCCTTCCTGATCAGCCCTCCTGAGAGAGAATCATCAAAAAATGATACATTTGGAAATAACATTTTCTTCTACCAGTTTAGCATTTGACCTATTAATGCAGTTTGCTTTTTGAGGAGGTATACCCATACAGTGTGCGACATGGTCAGTGACATCTTGACGGTCACGCTGGAGGACCTCTAGGCATCCCAAACTACACATGATAGTCAGGACACAACCAAGCATGTACTCTGAGAAAGTCAGGACACTAAAGGTTGTAACAACAGAGCTACTGCATCAATGTCATGCTCATGAGACACTTGGATGTGAACAGAGTTTTTGGGTGACATGCAAGTGTCCTTAATGGATAGGTCCTTAAATGGCTACAGGTTATATGGGAGTGAAAAATCCTGCCACACCACTATCCTTGGGGCTATTGAATCCAACTACGCAATTTCTCCACCAATACAAGTAATTCAAAATCTAATCCAGAGGGTTAGCTTACAAATGGCAGACAACCTATCAACCGTCAGGGCATCAACAGACCTGCTCAACACAGCAGGAAAGCAATCCTTCAATTCCTCCTCCACTGCAGTGACAGCCATCAAGCCACTTTAGTTTGCCCACTCATGCCCCTCCCTGGCCAGTGCGAGGCAGGTTACCTTATTTTCATCCCCGGTAGGAGATCCATCAAATCACACAGATGAGTTTACAGATCGTACAAAGGTGCAATGCCCTGCCCTTCACTTCCTCCTCACTCTTTGCCAACACCTGAACGACTTTTGGAGGAGCACTCTGAAATTCTGATGCAGGAAGTCAATTTTTTTTGTCCATATGTGCCATCGAACAGGTGCTGGATTCAGTGAGAGGGAGAAAATGCTATTTTAGAGTAACGTCCTCTTTCCAAAGAAGATTGGAGGCTTCAGGTCTATTATGGACCTCTGCCAGAGGAACACTACGAAGGCAGGTTCAAAATGCTCACTCTGGCTCAGATCCTGTTGGCTCTAGACCCAATACTGAATGGTATCCTTGGAATTGCAGGATGCTAATTTCTGCTCCACGGTCCCACAGGCATCATTCATGGTTTAAGGAGGTCCAGGAATACTTTCAGTTTACCGTGCTCCCCTTCAACCTTATCTCGGCCCTGCTGGTATTCATAAAAATTATGGATGTGGTCCCTGTTCATCTTCGGAGTTTGGGAGTACAAATATTCCTGTACATTGATGACTGGCTGATAAAGGTTGCTGCCACAGTCAGTACTACACTACCTCCAGACCACTCCTCACATCATTGTGGCTCACCATCAAGAGCCGAAGTGCCATCTGAGCCCCACACATTTCAGTTAATTTGGGCAATTGTGCATACAGTGGTGTTTGAGATCTTTCCTCTATGCAGTGAGTCAGACATTCAGAGAATGAGCCGAATGTTTCGGGATTGGTTCTGAGTCTCCGTGAGGATGGCTCTAAAGCTTTTTGACCTCTCTTCCTTGTGCATTCTTCTTGTTGAGAAAGAATCACAGATGTGGACTCTACAGTGGAACCTCAGATTCCAGAGTGCCAAGGATCAAGGGATGCCTCTCTGACTATCAATATCTTCCAGGAGTGGGCTCAGGGTGTTGTGTGCTGGAAAACACCATCATGGCCTGCAGTAGGCAGCTCTGTCCCCGCTCACCGAGAGCTCACGGTGGTGACGGATGCGTCACTGCTGGGTTTAGGGGGGTGTGGGCGAATGGAAGATGGAGATCAGAGGATTCATGTCTCAAGTAGAGAGCAACCTCCATATTATTCTTCTGGAGCTTTAAGCAATCTGTCTGGCCCTGAAAGCTTTTAATCAAAAGGAAGGCAGGTGCAGATCCTCGTGGACAACACAATTGTCTTGTGATACTGGAACAAGCAGTGTCAAGTGGGGACGTGGATCCTTTCTTGAGGAGGATCTATGACTCAGGTAGGCAGAACATATTCCTGATCTGCAACCACCCAGCCAGGGAATAGAGATATTCACTGCTGTTGAGAATGTGCATGGTCTACATTCTCTGAGTCGAAGCTTACACTGAGGCACTTGCTACGAGACACATTCCAAAAGAAATAGGACTTCGGTACATATTTCCACCACTACCTTTCCTGGCTCAAGTT
Source organism: Triturus cristatus (assembly GCF_964204655.1). Taxonomy (NCBI): domain Eukaryota; kingdom Metazoa; phylum Chordata; class Amphibia; order Caudata; family Salamandridae; genus Triturus; species Triturus cristatus. The sequence goes on along the minus strand of NC_140583.1, from coordinate 949,402,757 downwards.
CTGAGGAAGATCAGGACAAACAAGCCCCAAGTCACTGGGCCATGATAGTGTGGTACCAATTGTTCTTGAGCCGGAGTGTTTGCCCTCCAATAAAGGTTAACATTTCAAGAGGACCTCCTGTCTCAGTAAAAGGGCAGGGTCATGTGTCAGGGTCTCCACAACATACACCTGCATGCGTGGAGATTAAGCTTTAGTAGTTGAATGTGTTTGACCTGGCAAATGATGTGGTTGATGTCATCCTTAAGGCGAAAAACACCCATCCACAAAGTCTATGCTTGGACACATTTTTTGCCCATTGTTATACCAGAGACTCCGTCTCCTAACAAGCCAAACTTTCTGATATTCTCTTCCTAATATGTGTTTTATCAAAGGTTTGCCTGACCTGCCGCCCTCCCCAGCCAAAGCCATTTGTTAATCCCAAACAGGATCCAAACCTGGTCTAGAAATTTCTCATGTGCAAAACCTTCGAGCCTATGCAGCTATTCCTTAAGGCTCTTGAAATTTAAAAATCTTCCTTATTGCAATTACATCAGCGTGGCACCACCCTACAATCAGTACTTTCTAGACAAACTGGTGTTAAAGATGCAGACAGCGTTGTTGTCCAATGTAATGACTATCTTGCACGTTTCCCAATCGATCTCTCTGCCAGAGTTTTGTGCTGCACCTCACCCACTGAAAGAGGGAGCGAAGCTCAATCATTGGGACCCTAAAAGGGCGCTGAGTTTTTACATTGACAACACAAAGGACCATTGTATGGTTTTCTGGTGAGAAGAAAGGCAAGGTGTTATAAAGAGGACACCGACACGGGAGATAGTTCTCTTCATCAAAACTGCTATGTACTGGCAAAGCAGCAGTCCCTGAAGGCTTGCGGGCCCATTCCAATAGGACCAAGGCTACTACAATAGTGTTGATGAGACGTTTTCTAGACATCTGCCAGATTATGGTATGAGCACTGATGAAAACACTAATAACTCAATAGCATTAGATGTTCTGTTCTCAGTACGTTTCCAATACCTTCCATCTCTGAAATGCACTACTATGGTATCTATTGTAAAGGTGAGAAATTTGTGGTCAGAAGTATCCATTAGATGAAAAAAGTTATTTACCTACAGTAACGCTCTTTCTGGTAGAGACCATGTAGCCACAGATTATTCAGCTTTTAAACTTTCACCAGGCGTCAGACTGGATCGGAAAACGTTTCCATAGTACCTCTACACACCGGAAAGTGGTGCAGTGCAGAAAGTTACCTATATTTAGTAATGGTCTTTCTTGCTAATACTCTGATGCAGATTCCTCACTGATCCCACCTCCCGCTGTTCTTTGGTACAGCTTCCTTTACTTCCCAAGCTAGATTAATACACTGTCTCAGACAATGTGTTCTACGGTCCACTTCTGAGGGCACAGAGTGGAAAAAGGTGACTGAAATGGATGCCAGTTGCAGGGGTGACGCTTGTATGCAGCTATGCTCCTAGGGCAGTATGGAGTCACTGCAGAGCCATATAATGCCACCAACCGGTGTGCGGGAAGAAATTTCAGAATCAAGCCTGGCACCTGGGACTATTCTGAAGGGAAGAAGTCCACCAGAATGTGTCTTACCAAAGGTAAGGAACTTGGTGAACTTTGTTATTACAGATGTTCATGGTAAAAGCAATTATTGTCACCGGGACGATTAAAAGCTTCAGACAAAGGATCTTTGATGAGGCAGAAGGACAACTTTGATTCAGGGTCCAATTTCAAGCTGGGCTGTCTTAGGGATAATAGACTGCCATTGTTGCTTTTGCCTTTCACTGGATTGAGAGTGGTATCAACAATTATTGTCTCTGGATAGACCATAAGCATTTTAGTTTTTAAAAAAAATGCTGCTCCGTTTCAGGGTTCTGTGGGGGAGGGTGGCATTTTAGTGATATATTTCATAGCTCACCTGATCATGCAAGATGAGAATTTAAGTATGGAACATCGAGGAGGGAATAGAAAGGTCACACAATTTTGTGACCACAATATTGAAGGCCAAAATATTGATGAGTTAAGTTCACATTGGGAGATGTACATTATTCTTAATGCCACATTTACAAATCCACAGATTGCTCAATTCTTTCATTAAAAAAATCTGACGCAACAAGCTCTCTCTAACATCTCGGAGGATGAGTTGACATTCTATCATAATGTAAACAGCAAATTTTACAACTGGGATCCTCCGCACTTGCATGCTTTTCCGGTGCTTCAGCTGGAAGAGTCATTATCCCTCCTCCAAAGCATTAAGTCAGGTTCTCCTACAGACCGTTGTCCAGCAAATATCTTGACCTTATTAGCTTCCACCATTAACCCTACAGTACATCAGCTCTTTAACGCTTCCCTCTCCACAGGCACTATGCCAAAATTGTGGCCGCACGCAAATATTCTTCCACTGATAAAAAAAAGGCTAACGCCAATTTGACGGATCCTGACAACTATAGGCCCATTTCCCTGCTTCCGGCCCTCTCTATAGTACTAGAGAAGTACATAAATAATGCCCTGCAAAAACAGATTGAAGATGGGAAGCTTCTTCATGAATCCCAATCTGGTTTTATGACAAACCAGTATGGAGTCTGCTCTGTTGGAAGTGACAGAGTTTATAAGGGGCAAGCTGGACCAGGGAGGCAAGGCCGTCCTAATATTGCTTGATTTGTCAGCGGCCTTCGATACGGTCCCACATAAGAGGCTCCTAAACAGACTTGAAAACATTGGCCTGGGTGGGACCACCTTAACATGGATGTCCTCCTTTTTGGTAACAGATCTCAGAATATCTGGCTCCCACCATTCTCATCTCCGGTTCCGGCCATCAATGTAGGGGTCCCTCATGGCTCCATTCTCAGCCCTACCCTATTTAATATTTATCTATATTCCCTTGCATCTATGGTAGAGGAAGAGGGTGCCAAAATAGTTTCCTATGCTGATGACACTCAGCTAATCTTCACATGTAATAAAGGCTCTGACTTGGATGAGGAAATGATCAGGTCCTGCCTCACGAAGGTTTTCAACTGGCTTAAGATCAATCAGCTTAAGTGTAATCCGGACAAAACGGAAGTGGTTTTCTTTGGAAAACCGGAAACTCCTGATTGGAGCTCCTGGTGGCCCAAGGATCTGCCGCCCCCACCCGTACAAAAGGAGAAAGCAAAAACTTAGGAATAGTTATAGACAAAACACTCTCCATGCGCTCTCAGATCCAAAATCTCACTGGCACATATTTTGGCATACTCGGAATGTTAAAAAAATTCCTACCACTACTACCGCTGGAGAGCAGAAGGATCGTGGTGCAGGCTCTGGTAACATCAAAGCTTGACTACGTCAACTGCCTATCTTGGGTCTTCCCAAATCTCTGATCCAGCTTCTACAAGTGGTTCAAAACGGGGCAGCCAGAGCCATCCTGAGACCTAAACACAGATCTAATATGACTCCGATTCTTACATTGGCTCAGCATAAAAGAACGGATAGACTTCAAAGCTTTGACCATCTTCTTTAAAGCGTTCCACAACGTTGAAGCCGGGTACCTAATTAAATGTGTTCATCACTATACTACCTCTAGACCCTTACGTTCTTCCAATGCCAACCGGTCCATCGTGCCCAAGATAGACCTTGCACGTACTGGAGGCAGATCCTTCCAGTTTCTTAGTGGAAAACAGCCTTCCGAAGTCCTTGAGGCTTAACATAGACTTCCTTTACTTCAGGGAGAATCTAAAAACTTTGGATTCTTTTTTCTGTTTTTATTATGTTTTGTAATCCTTGAGATGGTTTTGATATACTGTTGTAGTCTTTTGCTTCCCACCAGTTTGTTTTCCTTCCAGGGAAGGCCGGGTTGGTCGCATGTGAATCCAGAAAACTTTTCAAGCTGCAAAACTACTCCTACTGGTAAAGAACCATTTCCTTTTGCAGCGTGAATCATTTTCTGGATTCACATGCTGTGCATCAGATTATGTAGCGGTTTCTCCCCTGTCTGGGAAGCTGTGGTGAAAGGAAGACCTTGCAAACAGGTTGTGAAGCACCTTCTGTCCAATTTGAGCTTCCTTATTCATTTGTATATCCACACTAATTCTTTGTAAAGGTGTGTGTCGATGCCCATGTTGCTGCGGCGCACATGGAGTAAATGGGCACATTGGCCATAAATGCCAGCGTTGCTCCTTTCTTCCTTGTGGAGTGAGCAGTTGGTTGCAATGTTAGTTCTTTTTAGCATTGGCATAACCTAATTGGATAGCTTGTACTATCCATCTTGCAATAGTTGCTTTTGTGACCGCAGATCCTGTTATGTGCATAAGCAACAAACAATTGCTTTGTTTCCTGATTTTTTTACTTTCTGTTTTCTGTAAATACAGTAAAGCCCTTCTTACATACAGGGTATGAAGGCTTCTCTCTGCTTTTGTTATTGGGTCTTTGAAGAAAACTGGCAGTAGAATGTTTTGATTTAAGTGATACTTAGAGACCACTTTTGGTAAGAATTGTGTGTTAGTTTTTAAGATTACGTTATCCTTTAGGATTTGTAAGTAGGGTTCTTGTATAGTTAATGCTTGCAGTTCACTTACTCTTCGTAATGATGTTATAGCAATGAGAAAGGCTGTTTTGAGGGTAATATGTTTGAGATCTGCTGAATGCATGGGCACAAAGGGTTTTGTCATCAGTTGAGAAAGTACTGTATTTAAACTCCATGTTGGTACAGGAGCAGCTCTTTGTGGAGCTATTCTTTTTGCTCCTTCTAGGAATCTTTTAAAGACTGGTCTTGTAACAAAGCTTTTGCATGTTTTTCCTCTTGTATATGCCACTATTGCTACAAGGTGCACTTTGAGACTTGAAAAATAGGTGTTGCTGTCCAAGAGGTAAATAAGATATGTAATAACTGTTTCTTGAAAATTTATAGAATCTTTTGTTGTTTGTGGTGCACCATGTGGTGTATCTCTTCCACTTCGCTGTATAACATTTTCTTATTGACTGTTTCCTTGCTTTTTAGAATTTCCATGGTTCTTAGCGGTAGATTGAGGTGTCCAAATTCTATGTATTCAGGCACCAGGCTGCTAGTTGTAGTGTTGCTGGCTCAGAGTGAAAGATTTGTCCCTGATGCATTGTCAGCAGGTCTTTTTCTGCTTTGATCCTGATCATTTACCCTTTAGATATTTCTAGGGGAGTGGAGTACCATGTCTGGCTTGGCCAGTGAGAAGCAATGAGAATCATGTTTGTTCCTGGTTCTTTTGCTTTTTGTAGCACTGTTTGTATGAAGGATATTGGTGGAAAGGCGTAAACAAATGTCTGTGACCAGTTGATTGAAAGAGCATTTCCCTTTGACAGGTGGTGTGGAAACCTGGAGGCAAAGCTTCGGCATTTCCTGTTCTGCATAGTTGCAAATAGGTTCAACACTAGAGTTCCCCTGATGTTGAATAGATACTGCACCATTGTCTGCTTCAACTTCCATTTGTAGGAGCAGTTTTTCTGTCTGCTCAGTTGGTCCACTGTAATCTTGTCTATCCCTGGTAGATGTACTGTTAGTAGACTGATCTTTTGGGGTATTGCCCAAAGCCGGATTTCCTGTGCAAGTTTGCTCAGGGGAAAGTACCTTGTTCCACCCTCTTAAGGTAGAATAGTGTAGTCTTATTGCCGGTTTGTATTAAGTTTTTCCTCTGAATGTGTTTCTGGAATGCTTTCAGTGCCAGAAAAACGTATCTCCAAACAATTGATATGTTTTGTTGAGTCCTTTTAACTCTACTGACCATGAACTTTCAGCTAGTTGAGATGTGCACCCCACCCGTTGAGTGATGCATCCGTGGTGACTGTCACAGACAGATTTGGGTCCTTGAAAGGTCTCCCCGTGCTATGTTGTTGGATGCCCACCATTTTATCTGTGCCTGCACCCTTTTTATAACAACCACTAGATCCTTCCAACTTCCTGTGGCTTGTGACCAGCTGTTGGTGAGTCATGCTTGGAATGGGCGCATGTATAGGCGAGCGTGAGGGATGAGTGGGATACATGATGCCATCATGCCCATTAGTTTCATTACCATCCAGCTGTTGGTGAGCCATTCTTGGTATGGGCGCATGTGTAGGCGAGCGTGAGGGATGAGTGGGATACATGATGCCATCATGCCCATTAGTTTCATTACCTTCCTCACTGTCAGACTGTCCCCTCTGGTAGAGGGCTGTTTCTAGATGGATAGATTGTATTCTGGCTTGTGTGGGATAAGCCTTGGCGTTTTTTGTGTTCAGTCTTGCTCCCTGGAACATTTTTTCTCTTTCTGGTGTTGAAAATGTATTGTGGTTTATTGAGAAACCTACTCTTTGTAGTGTTGGATTGTTTTTTTAACATGATCATGACATGTTTGTTTTGTGCGTGCCCTTATTAGCCAATTGTCTAAGTAAGGGTAGATGTGAATTTTCTCTCCTCTTAGGTATGCTGCCACTGCGGCTAGGCATATGGCCATGTCTGAACTGGGGTGGCGTGGTGAGCAAAATAACGATGGATTAAACCCAGATCTGTGACTGGGGGTGAATGTGTTGCCAATGTGCAACATTTCGTCCATCATGTGTGTTTTGCTGTTCGCCTTATGTGGGAAGGGTATGCCCATACGTGGGTCCCGTGCTCACTACGCCACTGGAGTCGAGCTATCCTGGCTGAAGAGGGGTGAAACCCCGAAACCGGTCCTAGGATGCTTGATTCCGGTCCAGGGAAGATATGGCTTGGCAGTTGGGCTGGACTGTTCCCATGAGGCACAGGGTCAGACTGATTTGCATATGGCCATGTCTGAACTGGGGTGGCGTGGTGAGCAAAATAACGATTGATTAAACCCAGATCTGTGACTGGGGGTGAATGTTTTGCTAATGTGCAACATTCCGTCCATCATCTTGCGTGTTTTGCTAGGCACTTTGTGAACACCTGTGGAGCAGATTTTATTCCGAATGGGAGTACCTTGAATTGGTAGTGTGTTCCGTTGTGTAGAATCTTACATACTGCCTGTGCCTTCTGGTCATAGGGATATGTAAATAGGTGTCCTTGGGATCTATTGTTGCCAAGTAATCCCCCTTTTGGATCTGTGGAATTAGTTCTTGAAGGGTACCCATTTTGAAATGTTGTGTTAGTATGAACTTGTTTATGAATCTAAGGTCCATGATTGGCCTTAGAATTTGGTCCAATTTAGGTACTAGGAAGTATAGAGAGTAGTTTATTTTGCACCACTGTTGTTTTGGTATCTTTTCTATTGCTTGTTTTTGGTATAGTTCTTTGATTTATGCGTTGAGCAGTGTTTGTTCTGATCTGTTTAATTTTCTTGTTTTTGGTGGATTTATAGGTGGTGTATTTGTGAGCTCTATGCAATATCCGTATTGTACCAAATGTAATATCCAATTGTCTGTTATCCTTTTCCATTCTTTGTGGAAAAAGGATATTCTTCCGCTCACTGGTGTTTTGTGTGGGTCCTTTTCCATGATGAAGTGAGTAGACCAGTTTCCTCTTCCTCTAGAGGATTGCCCGCTTCCTCTACCATTCTCTCTTCCTCGAAAGGGCTGTTTCTGCTGTTATTGCCAACCTTGGTAGCCAGACTGTTGACCCATTTGTTGGTTTGGAATCTGCCCCTGAGATGGTTGTGTCACTTGCAGTCCTTGACCAAAGCTGCCTCTACCTGTGGTTTTTCTGTTAGAGAAGCCTCCTCTTTTAAAATAACCTCTTTGCTGTAGGGCTCCCATAGCCCTAGCTGTTTCATTGTCTTTTTTAATTTGTTGGAGGGATTCATCCACCTCCTTGCCAAACAGAGCTTCACCATTAAATGGTCTGTCGATAATTGAGGTCTGAACTTCTTGTTTGAAACCAGAAATTCTGAGCCAGGCATGCCTTCTGAGGATGGTTCCCGTGCACATTTGTCTGCTTGCAGTATCTGCTGCATCTAGGGCTGACTTTAGGCAGGTGTTAGCCACGTTTTTACCTTCCTGGACAATAGATTGTGCCCTCTTCTTGTCATCCTTGGGGAGTTTGTTCAGCAACTGCTCTATTTCGTCCCACTGTTGGTGTCCGTACCTATTCAATAGGGCTTTAGAGTTGGCAATGCGCCACTGTGTTGCTGCTTCTTTCTCCATTCCCATGTCCATCCTTTTGCTTTCCTTTTCAGGTGGTGGCCCTGTGTTGGAGACTGCATTGGCTTTCCTCCTGGCTGTGATGACAATGATAGAGTCAGGTACTGTACTTCCCTGAATATATTTTGGGTCTTTTGAGGAGGGTTTGTACTTCTCTCTGGGGGTTACCCCCCTGTTTGAAGCTGGTTCTTTGAATGCTTCTTTGCCTTGGTCCAGGATACTTGGCAGCATAGTCAGATATTGTGTCCCCTTTGAAGCTGGTTGCCAGTGTTTCTAGCAAGAAACATGTATCCACTTTTTCCTCCTCTAGAGGGACTCCAAATTGATTTGATGCCCATTTGACAATGTCATTGTAGAAAGCTATGTCATCAGGAGGTGAAGCTTTTGAAGGGTAGCAGCAAATCTCTTCCTCCGGACTCTCTGTGTTGAGGTTTTTCTATTGTTCCTCGAAATTTTCGGAGTTTTCCTCCTTTTCCGGTACATGTCTCTGTATTCCTCTGGTTCTTCGCCTCGAGGCTCTGGTGTCGGCGGAGAGTCGAAGATCCCTTCTTCCTGTCCTTTGGCGTCGACCCTGTCTGGTTCAGTCGCCGGTGTTTTCGGGATACTAAAATCCTTCAATGAGGCATCAAAGTCCTTCTTCTTTTGCAGGAGCGCTGCCATTTCTTCCTCGAGTCTTCTCCTTTTCGATTGAGGACCCTCTCGGCGTCGGTGGCCGGAGATTTTCTTTTCTTCCTGACGTCTATGTTAGTCTTCGGTGGTGTAGTGGTCTTTTTTGCAGGTTCGGCGTCGACCCCTTATTTCGGCATTTTTCCCTCCTCAGTGACTCCTTCAATCGCCTTTTTGCTCAGCATCGGGGCTGCCTTGTGTGCCTTGTGTTCGTGGCCCTTCGGTTCCGACAGATTTTTAAGGTGTCTTACCTTCTCCGCTTTCTTTTTCGGATCCTTCGCCTTTTTCTCGGCATGGATTTTTTCGGAGTACCCATCTAGGACCTCAACATCTGATCCCTCATGAGTTGACTCCGCTTGTGCTCCATGTTCCTCCTCGTCGCTCGAGAAACCAGGTCTCTTAGTGAGGTTTTCTTCGCTGTCTGCGACATTGTGGCATAGTGGGCCTGTCTTTAACTCTGATGCGTCCTTAGCGTTTTTGGTAGGAACGCTGTGCAGGCCTCATAGTCCTTGTGGTCTTCGGGCAGGCAAAGGTTGCAGACGTTGTGTGGGTGGCATTGTGCGTACTTGTGGTGGCACTTGGGGCAGAACTTGAAGGGGGTATTCTCCATTGCTCCTACCTCGCCATTTGTGGACTGGCGTGGTTCTCTGGTTCTGCATCCCTCACGACGCTGATAACTTTTCGGTGATGTTGATGATCAATGTTATAGGCTTCTTTTCTGCGTCCCTCACGACGCTGATGACTTTTCGGTGATGTTGATGATCAATGTTATAGACTTCTTTTAAGTTTTTGGGGAAAAACAGAAAAATCTTCGGAGCTTCCCATCTTGCTTCCAGACCCAACGACGAAACTTATATTGTAAAGTGCTGTGACACCCCTAGGTAAGTGCATCCTGCTATAAATAAAGCAAACACGTTTTCCAGCCATTATCATAGAGATCCAGGTCTAATGTTTCAGTTGCGTTTTTGAACTTTAGGCCCGAAGAACAAGTTACTTACCTTCGGTAACGCTTTTTCTGGTGGGTACAGTATCTGCCTGTGGATTCCTCACCTTGTGAATATCCCCTGCGCTAGCATTCCACTGAACTTTTTTCCCCAGCTCTGTACGCCGACGTGGACGACGTCATAATGCATCGGTTCCGCTCACGACTCCGTATGACGTCACCGGAGCCATAAGAGAGCCACGTCGGCGTGATGACGTCAGTTCCACCCATTTTTTCCATGCCCCCGAGGCGCACAGGTGGACCAACAACAAATTCAAAGTATACACAGTATACAACATACAATCAAATATACATAGTACATAAACTAACGGAAAGCTAAATAAAACAAGCATTTCCTACCAATGTACCAGAAAGCATAACATCTCAAACAAGACAACTTTTAAGGTATACAAAGGTTGACAAAGGGGAGGCGGGTGGGCCAGTGAGGAATCCACAGGCAGATACTGTATCCACCAGAAAAAGCGTTACCGAAGGTAAGTAACTTGTTCTTCTGATGGATACATCTGCCAGTGGATTCCTCACCTTGTGAATAGATGCCCACAGCAGTCCCCACTCCCGGAGGAGGGTGTCCACCTTTCCTATACCAGAAAGTCTTGCAAGACAGAGCGCGTGAAGTGGCCCTCCCTCCTCATCTCGGAGTCCAAGCAATAATGCTTTGCGAAAGTATGGAGGGAGGCCCAAGTAGCGGCTTTACAAATATCTGCCACAGGAACACCCCTGGCCAAAGCAGATGTAGATGATTTAGCTCTAGTTGAATGAGCCCTAATACCCTCAGGAGGATCCTTACCAGCCAGGGCATAGCAGATCTTGATGGCAAGGATGATCCATCTCGATAAAGTGCGCTTGTGCACCGCTCTTCCTTTAGAACGACCAACATAACCCACAAAGAGCTGATCGTCCAGACGAAAGTCCTTTGTTCTGTCCAAGTAAAACCTCACAGCTCTCTTTGGGTCAAGGCGATTAAGTCTTTCCTCCTCTTTGGAGGGATGAGGAGGTGGATAAAAAACAGGGAGAGTAATAGACTGCCCCAAATGAAACGGAGTAAGTACTTTAGGCAGGAAAGCAGCACTGGTCCCAAGTACCATCCTTTCAGCATGTAATGTTAAAAAGGGGGGTTTAGAACTAAGAGCTTGAAGCTCACTCACCCTCCTTGCCGAGGTTATGGCTACAAGAAAGACCGTCTTAAAGGACAACAGCCTCAGAGGACAACTATGAAGAGGCTCAAACGGGGACCACATCAGAAAAGTTAAGACAAGATTAAGGTCCCACAGTGGCATTACAAAAGGAGTAGGTGGAAACCTGCTTGTAAGGCCCTTGATAAACCTTAGTACAATCGGAGATTTAAACAATGACGGTTGATCAGGAAGACATAGAAAAGCCGATAAGGCCAAAAGATAGCCCTTGACCGTGGCCACAGCACAGCCCTGCTGAGCCAAGGAAAGAGCAAACTGAAGCACATCTGAAAGGTGGGCTTTTAAAGGGTCAATGGATCTCTCTCCACACCACTTAAACTTAGACCACCTATATGAATAAACGGACTTGGTGGAGTGTCGCCTGGCCAATAAAATAACATTCACCACATCAGGCGGGAGAGAGAAAGAACTCAGGTTGCCCCGTTCAATCTCAAGGCATGAAGGTGTAAGCTCTGGAGGTGGGGGTGTAGAACCTGCCCCTCCGACTGTGAGAGGAGGTCTGCCCTCAGAGGGAGACGGAGAAGATCTGTGTACCACATCCTTCTTGGCCATTCCGGGGCGACCAAAATAACTTGGGCCCGGTCTTGGCGAATCTTCCTCAGAACCCGAGGAATCAAAGGTATTGGAGGAAACGCGTCACCCAACGCCCCCTGCATCGGATACTGGAGACTGCAAAATGACGGGCAGTGTGCGTTCTCGCGGGTGGCGAACAGGTCCACCCGAGGGGTTCCCCACGTCCGAAAGACGTAACGAACCACCTCCGGATGGAGCCTCCACTCGTGATCGGCGGAGAACTGCCGACAGACTGTCCGCACGTACGTTCAGCACCCCGGCCAGATGATTTGCCATCAGACAAATCTGATGGTCCTGAGCCCAGGACCAGAGATGCAGAGCCTCTCTGCAGAGACAATGCGACCCCACTCCTCCCTGCTTGTTGACATACCACATCGCGGTAGTGTTGTCTGTCAGGACTTGAACAGACTGACCGCGAAGGGAAGGGAGGAAGGCCTTGAGCGCCAAACGTATCGCCCGCAATTCCAGAAGGTTGATGTGAAGCAACCTTTCCTCTGGAGACCAAAGTCCTTTGATCTCCAAATCCCCCAGATGCGCACCCCACCCTAAAGTGGATGCATCCGTTATCACCGTGGCCACCGATGGAGGTAGATGGAAGGGCTTTCCTTGGGACAGATTGCCCTCCACCAAGATAGATCCGCTGCAGCTTCTCTGGAGATCCTGATCGACTCCCTGAGATCTCCGTTGTGCTGATACCACTGCCTGCGGAGGCACCACTGGAGTGCCCTCATGTGCCAGCGTGCATGGTTGACCAACAGAATGCAGGAGGCGAACAGACCAAGCGGGCAAAGGACCTTCAGAACTGGAACAACCGCTCCATTGTGGAATAAAGGGACCATCTCCTGAATGTCGAGAATTCTTTGAGGTGGAGGAAATGCTCGACACACAGTAGTGTCCAGTACTGCCCCTATGAACAGGTTGCGTTGAGAGGGCACCAGGTGAGATTTGGGCACATTGATCGAAAAACCCAATTCGAATAACAGTCGAGATGTTACCTGCAGATGATGTCGCACCATCTCTGGGGACTCTGCCTTCAGAAGCCAGTCGTCCAGGTAGGGGAAAACCGGAATCCCCGACCTCCTGAGATGGGCTGCCACCACTGCCATCACCTTCGTGAAGACTCGAGGTGCGGTAGTAAGACCAAACGGGAGGACAGCAAACTGGTAATGTTGCGACCCAACCGTAAAACGGAGATACTTCCTGTGAGCCTTCAGGATTGGGACATGGAAGTATGCGTCCTGCAAGTCGAGCGACACCATCCAGTCTCCTTGCTGCAACGCTTGAAGAACCTGCGCAAGGGTCAGCATCTTGAATTTCTCCTGTTTCAGGTAAAAGTTCAAGACTCTGAGGTCCAGTATCGGACGCAATCTGCCGTCCTTCTTGGAAATACCGGGAGTAGCATCCCTGACCCCTTTCCTGCTCTGGAACCACCTCTATCGCACCCTTTTGAAGCAAAGCTAGCACCTCCTTCTGCAGAAGAAGTAGATGGTCCTCTGAGCAGTAACCCTGGCAAAGAGGGTAAGGGGGAGGAAACTCCCGAAAGGGAAGGGCGTACCCAGTCTCCACGAGGTTCAAAACCCAAAAGTCGGTTGTAACAGATCTCCAACCTCGCAGAAAGTGGGACACCCAACCGCCCCACAGGTCTTACATGATCCAGGATGGGGGATCTAGGGCTGCTTCCCTGAAGCTTCATTGTGAGCAGAGGAGGTAGAAGATGAAGAGGGGTTGCAGCCAGAACCTCTCCGACCTCTTTGTCTCCCTCTATAGGACCTATAGAGGGGATTCTGCTGCTGCTGAGGCTGCCGGAAGGAGCGAAATGAAGACCTCCCAAAACCTCTGAATTTCTTAAGCCCAAATCCTTTAGCAGGAGCCTGCAGACCTAAAGATTTCGCCGTCACCCTGCCCTCTTTAAACCTCTGCAAGGCGGAATCAGCCTTTTCACCAAAAAGTCTGTCCGTCAAAAGACAAATCCACCAATGTGGCCTGAACGTCCGTAGAGAAGCCAGACGAACGAAGCCACGCTTGCCTCCTAGTGGCTATAGATGACCCCATTATCCTTGACACCGAATCAGCCGTATCAAGCTGCGACTGAATCACCTGCCTTGCAGCAGCCTGAGTGTCCGTGACCACTTCCATAAAGGACGCCTTATCACCTTCTGGCAACTTAGGGGCTAAAGATTTCATTGAGTCCATAAGAGCATGAACATAGCGCCCTAGCAAGCAGGTGGCATTAGTGGACTTAAGCGCCATGCTCCCAGAAGAAAATGTATTTTTAGCCGCCTGATCCACCTTATTAGACTGCCTATCCGCAGGAGTCTGAGGAAAAGCTCCTGAAGCATGCTTCGAGCCTGACGCCTGTACCACCAGACTTTCTGGAGAAGGGTGTGAAGATATAAAACCTGGATCCCCAGGTGCCACCCTATATCTTCTCGCCACCTGCCTGGAGACTGCCGGCGAAGAGAGTGGCTTACGCCAGACGTCCATAACTGGCTCCAAAATAGCCTCATTAAAAGGCAGCAAAGGCTCACTGGTCGAGGTAGGCGAATGTAACACCTCCGTCAGAAGGTTAGGTTTATACTCCGCAGAGGGCATCTGCAAGTCCAGTAACTCTGCGGCCTTCTTTATTACAAGATGGTAAGGAGCCAGTTCCTGTGGTGGAGAGGACGTAGAGGAAGAATGCTCCCACTCCGGAGTCGTATCCAGGCCACTAGCCTCTTGAATCCCTTCAAATTAGTCGGAAGATGTATCCACCTCACCTTCTTCCACCTCCACTCTATAACGCTCCTATTCCAAGACCCTCTGGGCCTCTCTCCTTGAACGGATCCGAGGAGCCGGCGTCGGCGGCGCCGTACGCGGAGTCGGTGGAACCGAACGTGGAGCCGGAGGTGTCGGGGTCGGCGGCGCCAGACGCGGCGCCGAAGGAGTCGGCAACGGCGTCGAGGAAGGCTCCGAAGAAGGTCGATCTAATTGAAGCCGAGATGGATCCCCAGATAGCGCCGGAAACTGCCACGAAGGCGCCATCGGCAGAAAGGACATAAACGGGGCCTGAGCATAATGCTGCGGCACTCCCAGAGTATATGCCATAGGACCCACGGGACCAGCAGGTGCGCCGGATGGGAAGGCAGCCCGTTGGAAAATCCCATTTAAAAAATGCGTCGAATCCGCACCCGGAGTCGAGAACTGCGGATAAGGGAATAATCCCGGATCCGGCTAAGGAGTACCTGGTACCGGAGCCGCAGTGTCCTCAACAGGCGCCGCAGGATCATCCGGCTCTGGAGAAGGCTCTTTTTCCTGCTCTGCCTCCGAAGCCAAAGACTCCACTGGAACCGGTGACTGCGCCGGGGACCGCTTCGGTGAAGGAGATCCCTCTGGAGACTTAGATGGAGAAGGAGACACATCCTTACTTTGACGTCGAGGCGAAGTCGATCTCGACGCCTTGCTCTTCGAAGACCGGCGCCGAGAGGAATGTTTCCTCTTCTTATGATGTTTCTTCGACTTCGAAGAATGCGAAGTCGACGACTCCGGTCTCGATCTCTCCTTCCTACCTCTCTTCTCCTTCTTAGCCTTGGCCATTAAGAACTTCGCCTCCCTTTCTTTCAAGGCCTTGGGATTCATCCTTCTGCAGCTGGAACAATCTTCCACGTCGTGGTCAGATGAAAGGCACCACAAACAATCTTCATGCGTGTCGGTCATTGACATGTGGCCCCCACATTCCCTACAGGGTTTAAAACCCGACTTCCTAGTCGAAGACATAACAATTTTCTGCAACAGTAACACACTACACGACTACAAAGTAGCAGGAGAGTGCTGGAAAACCGTTGCGCATTGACGGCGTGGAAAAAAGGGAACTGACGTCATCACGCCGACGTGGCTCTCTTATGGCTCTGGTGACGTCATACGGAGTCGCGAGCGGAGCCGATGCATTATGACGTCGTCGGCGTAGATAGCTGGGGAAAAAAGTTCCGTGGAATGCTGGCGCAGGGGATATTCACAAGGTGAGGAATCCACTGGCAGATGTATCCATCAGAGTATCTGTTTTCTACATTCACTTCAAGCTTGATCTTTTGGGCTTCCTCAAGCATGTAGTGTCACTCATGCACATCAAGGAAATGAGGCATTTTACGGAGTATAGTATGCTAATCACGTCTGTGTTCTACATTTGGGGTCTTTTTTTGGTGCCAGGGATTTAGGCTCTGAAGTGACAGGCACATCCTTATACACATGAGTAATTCTACCCATTGCTACGGGCTGGAAAAATCACTGCATTGATTACTGTAATGTTTCAACTTGGTATATATAACTGCATTAGACTTGAAGCATTATTAGGGCCACTGGCGTTCCTATGATTTATTTTCACTTGAATCCTTTAGTACAGGGCTACATAGGTCTGTTAACTATGGAACATCTCCTTGCTTTAGCTGCAGCGCATAGCTTACTACTCCCTTTGACTCACTATGATGTACTCCACAACCAACAGCTTCTGTTCTACAGACTGCTCAAGGGAGCAAGCAATTAGATAAAGCTGCAATGCTTTGTGCTACACCCACAAGCTTGTGTCCACTGGGTCCGACAACTTGGAAAAGAAATGTGATTATGCAGTTTATTTCAAGACATTTTCGGGTGGTGGACTGCAAAATATTCTGTGCTTTACAAAGTCCAGTTTGAAACCATAGGTGCTATGTCTGAGAAAACTTGTGGAACAGCAGGGTTAGCAAGATAATTCAGATTGAATAAAACCATTTATGGGGAGTAGTTGTGCTAGTTTCCTTGCCACAATCGATAGCGCTCTTCATCAAGTGTTTATGCTGTCTCTTAGGAGAACTGACAAAATGTGACTGACACACAAAATGCTCCTTCGGCTGATACTGAAAAACAAGGATAAAGTTCCTGAGAAGTAAGAAAATATGTAGCTGAATCAATAGTATTGCAGATTTTCAATTCTCTCCTCCAGTAGGAAGGTGGGAGGCTTACATGGAAATCTATAACAGCCTGAAGCTGCAAAACTATCGGCACAGGCAAAAAACGAGTTTCTTCTGCAGCACAGGGCAACTGTACATACACAGGTACCGCTATGAATGATTAGATTCTTCTAATTGTAAGTGTGAAGATTTTAACCATCAGCCTAACGGAGCTTCTCTCCTTAGCTGAACATCTGAACAATGTCTTGTAAAGCTTTTTTTAATACCATGTGGCTTCAGCATATATCAGCTGACATTTTCAATGTAAACCTAGGATGCTTCTTGCTTTAACATTTTAGTTTTGTTTGCAAGTGTTACCACAATTAAACAGCTTCATAATCCATCTTGATATGGTAGCTTTTGCTACCAGCTTGCAACCCATCGCAACAGAATTTGCCAAAACATTTTGTCAATAACAATAGTTTTTTTATTTGGAACTGTAGGCAAGTGGATTATTATGTGGTGTGGTTGTGAAACCTTGTCATGTATCAATGTCACAATCTCTATCCGGTCAATTTAGGTTCTTTAACAAAAACCCATAATTCAGTCATGGGTAGCTGAGGCAGAGCAGTCAGACTTAGTCAAAGGAACAAGTATAAAGCCTTTAGAAGCACCGAAACAGTTAATAAGCAAGAGATACAATAAAAATCCGACAATTAATAAAAATGTGTGTATTTTTATCTTAATTTAGATACCAAAACGACAAAAATCTATCGAGGGAACCCAGAAATAAGATTTTTCAAAGGTAAGTAACATACTTTAAGTTCTTGGATGCAATAAATCGTGGTTAGTAGCCAACGGCCTAAAACGCTCTGTTAGAGTTTTCTTGGATTATCTACAGAGGACCAGGGCCAGTCACAGTGACCACTCTGGTCCAGGGCAATGGTTTATCTGTCATAGTCACCAGTCTTACATCCTTAATGCCTTTTTCCTCCTCCGCGATCCAGCCAAGTGGCCCCAATACTAGGCATGAAGGATGCGGATGGAATGCTGAAGAGAAGCGGTGAGTTTCCTGGGGCCATCCTGGCATCCATGAGTTTCAGTGGTCATCTTCAGCCTCAGTTTCTACGTCCACATTATACATGGGGAGTCCAATGCAGGTTCTGTTGACACTTGTCTCCCAGTTCCAGCAGTTGCTTACTATCCTGTAAGTAAACCCTTTCTTTGGGGGACCAGAGTCCATTTCGAACCTGGCTTTGAGACACTTCAGGAAGGTCCAAACCAGGTCGCCCAACAAGCAGTTCGTCATCTGAGCAGCAAGCACGCATTCCTGGCAGCTGAGCTTTCAACACGTGGAGGCTCCTTTAGCTTTTGATGCCCTTGAAGATTAAGAGGAGGCTAGCCACTTAGCTCTTGCTGTCACTCCTACCACCCAGGCACAACTTGAGCTTTCTTCAATGAATGGCACAGCATGCACGGTCGACTTTGCAGGTCCTTGGGTACTGCAGGTACAGTCCAGTGTTGGAGAAGCTTCTTTGCTGGGTCCAGAGAACAGCGGGGCAGTCCTTCTGTCTCCTTCCGGGCTAGAAGAGCCCTGAGGTGCCACTTTTATGCCATCTTCTCATTTGTGCGAGGGGTGAACTCACTAGCCGATGGGGCAATAGTTCCCGCAAGGCTAAACTTCCCACTTTACGTCACTTCCCAACCTGAGAATACCCCTCTCTAACTTAAACATTGATGTTGCAAGCCTTCTTCCCCTGTGAGGAGCCCTGGGCACACATCCGGGGTGAACCCGGCAAAATAAGCCACTCCTCCGGGAAAACTGATTCTCCAACAGGTTTTCCCTCTCTGAAGGAGATGCCAGCCTGCCTACACAAAGGAGCGGGCAGGCAAAAGTGTGATAACAGTTTGCTTCACTGAGTCTGTAGCCTCTTTGAAGCTGGGCCATCTGTGGCCACCGCCCTGTAGTTATTCTGCTGGAGGAGGTCACACTCTTATCAGCAATTCATTGTTCATGGTTCCTGGGAGCGCCTAATTTTTCCTATTAGATGGGCAGCCTGTTGTGTAGGATCACAATTACTGCAGATAAACAGGAAAGGCTACCGAAGGTTTGGACAACAAAGTGGTGACTTTCTAAACTCGCCTTTCTATTAAAAGTTACCTAAAATCTGATCTCAGAAGGAGCCTGGTTTAATGTAACAATTAATTTGATAACTTGGAGTCATCTTTGGTGGTCCCAAATAGAAGTTAGCCCTTAGCACAAAGGCTAGAAAAATTCCATGTTAGCTAACAGGACCACAGGCCTTGCTACGATGAAAACTGCAATTTTGTGTTCTCACTGACAGGGCATTTTAAATACAAAATAAACATGCCCTTCTGTTTAATATTAAGCACCCTGACTCGTGGGCAAACCAGGCATTGTTTTAGAGGTGGCTTACTAATATTATAAAAGGTTTCTCCTGGCAAAAGTGTTAATTTTGCTATGTCAATTTTGCAGGTTTAAAGCTGCCCGTCTAGGATGCAATGGAAGTCCTAGAGTCACATTTTCACCTTGTCATTGTAGTGGTGGCACAACTAAGTTCTGCAGTCTCCCAGTGACATTTAGCTTACTAGCCCTAGGTACCTCTTCTACCATATACTAGGGACGTATAGGCACGTTAAATGAGCACATCGGGTATTAGCCAGCTGTACGCATACTTTGCGGATCAGAGCACACACACTGAGGCCTGGGCAGCAGGGGCCAGTACACTACAGATTCGAAAAACAAACCGCATCAGTCCAAAAACTTGAGGGGTGATAATGCAAAAAGAGGTCCTTTACTACAGTAATTAATATATTGCCGCCCTTCTAAAAGTGTGCATGAGTAATGTCCTTCTACAGCATATTTATCATAGATTAACATGCTTGAACCATCCCAGTTGTTGAGCAGGCGGTCTCCCTGAAGTAATAGAACCATGCAATGTTACCATTACTAGAAGGCTATAAAAGATGGTCACTCTAGTAACCCACTTAGCTCATTGGAACAGACCAAGACTTTAGCCAGTCAGGTGAATGTACAATGACCAATGCACCACCTACAGGACACCATATTTCAGATTTTGCAGTCAAAGAACTATAATTGGCAACTGAGCCTGTGAGGAGTGTGGCTTCCATGTGAATCTAAGAAAGAAAATGCTGGATAACTAGTTGAAGTTCAATAACTTTTCTTCTCCAACATGAGATCTTTTCCAGATTTACAGACTTGAATTGGAACAGCATGCACATCTATACAAGTAAACAGTGGCTGGCAGCTTAATATAAACAGATGCACCTTACTGAAAATGGATTTTAGATAGGATGACCATCTTTAGATTGTCTGTTAGCTTTAGCTGTTTACACCTTACAGGCTGGTCCCAGTTTTGAAAGGGACTGTCTTTTTAGAGCCAATCCAAACACTATCAACTGGTCTAATTTAGGGAAGTCCTTTGTTCAGTTGATTTAGAACTTAACTCCATCTTGTGGCATTCAAAGTGCGCAACATTCTCAGCTGTGTTAGTTGGATGTTGGAAAAAGGTATGTAGTAGGGCTGGCTCATTAAGGTGGAAACCGGATGCACTATTGAAATAATTATGAAAATTTGTATTCAAGGGAACACAATCATTACAGAACTGGAGAAAAAGTTTACTGTGGAGGACTGTCCTTCCCGATTGTAATGCTAGAAGTGCAACCTTCTACAAAAGATACTTTATTTCTGTTATGTTCATCGATTCAAAAGTATTTAACAACTGTACCACATTTGATGCAATTTCTAGCATGGACACGTAGCTAGTGCCCACTACCCGTGGTGCGAGAACTTTGAGGTTGTCTGATCGATCTGATGCCTGGGATTATTCTAAAAGTGAAGAATTTGTATATAAAAGTATTCATGAGAAGTAGTTTGATGGAGGCAGGTTTTATAGTACAAGTTACTTACCTTTGGTAACGTATTATGTGGTAGAGACATAGTCTAGCTGCAGATTCCTTAACTTTTGAACTCTGCCGGCACCAGTCTGGATCCGGATATTTTTAATTAGTACCTCTGCGTGCCGGGGGACGGCATCGTACGGCTTCATGATGACGATCTCCAGATAGGACATCAGTGGAGCTATACAAGTCCTCTCTGGCGCGGACGTCAGCTTCTGTGAAAACTTCCGCGCCAGAACGTGAAGCCACTCTAGAA